>NC_088867.1:24461605-24794400 GCF_032884065.1 Artemia franciscana | reverse complement strand
TTACTGTGCTTGTGCGTCTGACTGTGTTTTCGCCTGTCTCTGTGTCTGTGTTTGTGCGTCTCACTCTGTGTGTTTGTGTGGGGTTTTATCTCTCTCACCGTTTCTGTGTGTCTGACTCTGTCTTTGCTCGTCTAGGTGTCTGTTTTTGCTGGTCTGACTCTGTATGTTTGTGTGTGTTATTGTTTTGCTGGTCAAGAGAGAGAGAGAGAGAGAGAGAGAGAGAGAGAGAGAGAGAGAGAGAGAGAGAGAGAGAGAGAGAGAGAGAGAGAGAGAGAGAGAGAGAGAGAGAGAGAGAGAGAGAGAGAGAGAGAGAGACGAAAACACACACACAAACACACAGAGACAGTCAAACACATGGTCAGACACACAGAAACGGTGAGAGAGGCACAAAAACACACACACAAACAAAAGGAGTCAGACACACAAACAAACAAAAAAAAACACACAGAGATAGGCAAACACGCGATCAGACACTGTGGCACAGAAAATAAAATTTCGCTTGAATAGATCTGACCAATTAAAGTACCATCAACACAGACAACGAAATGACTACCTGAATCAACTTGACCAGCAAAACTACCACCTACTACAGTACGGGTACCTACAACCAACCTATAATTAACTCCGGGTACCATCAGTCAACCTATAACTAACTCTGGGTACCTGCTAAATGATGTTAAATGATTTAATCTGAGAGAGAGAGAGAGAGAGAGAGATGACTACCTGAATCAACTTGACCAGCAAAACTACCACCTACTACAGTACAGGTACCTACAGCCAACCTATAATTAACTCCGGGTACCATCAGTCAACCTATAACTAACTCTGGGTACCTGCTAAATGATGTTAAATGATTTAATCTGGGTTAATTTGTGTTCAACAAGCATGCCTGCACGCTTGCTGAAGCCAAACGAACCTAGTTTAAATCAGTTAACATTAGTTAGCCTGTAACAGGGGGAGGCAGCTGTAGGTTCGCTCAAGGTACCCAGGGTTTGCCAGTTTGGATTGTGTGTTTGTTTGTTTCTCTCTCTCTCTCTGCATCTGTCTCTCAGTCGATCCCTATACCTCCCTCTGTACCTATGTGTCTGACTGACTCTGTGTCTGTCTTTATTTGTTTGTGTGTCTAAGTCTCTGTGTGTGTATGTGATTTTTGTCTCTTTCTAACCGTGCCTGTGTGTTTTCCTGTCTCTGTGTCTGTCTTTGTGAGTAGGTGAGTCTGACTCTGTGAATTTTGTGTTTATTGTCTCTCTCTTATTGTGCTTGTGCGTCTGACTGTGTTTTCGCCTGTCTCTTTGTCTGCGTTTGTGCGTCTCACTCTGTGTGTTTGTGTGGGGTTTTATCTCTCTCACCGTTTCTGTGTGTCTGACTCTGTCTTTGCTCGTCTAGGTGTCTGTCTTTGCTGGTCTGACTCTGTATGTTTGTGTGTGTTATTGTTTCTCTCTCGCCGTACCTCTGTGTCAGACTGTATGTTTGCCTGTCTCTGTGACTGTCTTTGTGCATGTGTGTGTGTATGTTTGTATGTGTGTTCGTGTCTGTGTGTGAATCTGTTGTGTCTGATTGTGTGTTTGCCCGTCTCTGTGACTGTCTTTGTGTGTTTTGTGTCTGAGTCTATGTGTTTGTATGTGTTTTTTGTCTCTCTCTCACTGTGCCTGTGCGTTTGCTTGTCTCTGTGACTGTCTTTGTGCATGTGTGTGTGTATGTTTGTATGTGTGTTCGTGTCTGTGTGTGAATCTGTTGTGTCTGATTGTGTGTTTGCCCGTCTCTGTGACTGTCTTTGTGTGTTTTGTGTCTGAGTCTATGTATTTGCATGTGTTTTTATCTCTCTCTTACCGTGCCTGTGTATCTGAGCGTCTGCCCGCATATCTTTGTGTTTTAAGTATCTCACTCTTCGTTTTTGTGTTTGTCTCTCTCATCGTGTTTGTGCGTCAGAGCGTCTGTTTTTGCGTCTGAATCTGTGTTTTTGTTAATGTTTTTCTCTCTCTCTCTCTGTGGCTTTGTGTCTTAGAGTCTGTTTGCCTGTCTATGTGTCTGTCTTTGTGTGTCTGACTTTCTGTTTTTGAATGTGGTTTTTGTAATTCCTTGTCAAAGGCTTTGGAATTTTTGTAATCCCTTGTCAATATATATGCGAATATTTGCGCAAACACCAGTTTTGTTCTCTTTAAACAACTTAATATAAACTTCTCCATACATGAAAATCTTCAATTTTCCCACGTAAGCGTGACAAGTGGGGCAACGTTATTGCAATGCTGATGTATGCACAATGACGTCTCTCATGTACATATTTTTTAAAACTAAGATTCTTAACGAACTTTCTCAGACTTCTAACCTATCTCAATTTTTTTTTATGCGACAATATCCCAAAAAAACCAATTTTTTCCGAAAAAGTATGGAGCTGTTTCCGAGAAAAAATACATATACAATTGTTGCTCTATTACAAAAACAGTATATATATATATATATATATATATATATATATATATATATATATATATATATATATATACATATATATATATATATATATATATATATATATATATATATATATATATATATATATATATATATATATATATATATATATATATATATATATATATATATATATATATATATACATATATACGAGTCGTCATCTGGAAAGGCTCATATAATTTTTTACGAAAACTTGTTTCAGTACCCTGTTACTGTGACGGCTTGCCCTTCACATCCAACTGGCTTGGCAAGAAGCGATTTTGAATACAATACATACTATCGAAGGAGTGATTATGTAGAAGGACAAGCATATTCGCCATCTTGCTATTCAGATAGCAGTTCGACTAATCAAATAAGTTACCATAATGACTATTATGGTCACTACGAAGTACATTCCTATGAATCAACCAACGTCCAATTGCCCTCCAGTACAGAGTAAGTATAATAGGCTAACTGATATATATATATATATATATATATATATATATATATATATATATATATATATATATATATATATATATATATATATATATATATATATATATATATATGTATATATATATCAGGAGACCGGCGGTATGTGGCTGGCTTTTACATATGCAGCAGGTTAATTTGCATTATCCTCCACTTTTCGCATTTTAATGTAACATTTGCCATAGTCTTTTGTTTCTCGCAATATTTAATCCAAAAGATCCGTTAGGTTACGAGAGATCCCAAAATTTAAAGGATTTGCACGGCGTTCTTCAAAAGCTTCATCCGGGTATAAAAAATAAATTTGGCCCTTTGAAGGTGGTTCAGAATCACTATTGTTTATCTTTTAACCACATATTTCTTCGTTCTTCAATTTTCTTTTACCGTTACTTCAGATTTTTTCAATGCCCTTCGCCTTAGCTGCTCGGATTGGTCTTGTCACATTTGATGGTCTAGGTTTTTTGTTTTCATCCGTATTTACATATCTAAGGTCGTCCTCTTGATTTTTTCTCATCTGATGGTCCAATTTGTTCATTTTGAGCAATTGTTAATTTACGTTTTTGTCCTTTAGGTATTATGAAACTGCTTAAAGCGCCTTCTTTGTGACTTCGCTACTGACACCTCTGGTCTGAGGCATAAATTTATTCATAGTTAATAAAAGAAAAAAAATCATGAAAAACAACCTAATTTCCAAAATAAACGTTTTATTTTTCAAAAATAATGTTTAAACTCCTTGGAACAAGGCAAAATTAAATTTAGTATTTTTGGTTTCTTTTCATTTACTTATTTACTCTGTAGAACGTTTGTTACAAAAAAACTTTAGATCTAGAAAAAAAGGCAATGAAAATAAAGAGAAAGGTCCTATGTTAGGCTTATCAGTGGATCCTATCATTTATCACACAGACGTGGCAAAAGCCAAAGATATGCAAACAAACGCTTTCATTATTCGCTTTAATGAAGTCACTTTAATGTTAACCATTTCATCACCGCAAAAGCTAGAATTAACACTTTATTTTTTCTGCCTTTATTTCATTCTTTATCCTTACTCAATCAGCCGTGTTTTTCTTTAGTTACGATCTTCTTTCAGTTACTGTGAACTGAATAAAATTTATATATACATCCATGGTTGCCAAAAGGGTTCATCTGCGATATCCTTAATTGAAGAGAATTATATTGAAACTTTCAGGTTACGTGGAGGTAGGACAGTATGTGTAAAGATAAGCTTCCAGCATAATGCTATAAAAGACAATTATAAGTCTAAACTTACGAAGCTAATTTGGAAGGCTTGAGAATCGTCCCTCATTAGCCTAAGCGTGGACGGAAAGTTTTAACTTTGTCGATGGGGCGATGCCCATCCTATAGAGTCAACCCTAATATTATATAGTAGAAGTGAACTTTTATGGAAGTTGTAAAACCCTTCTAAGAGCCGAACCCAATGATTCTACTGTCAAGTTTGGAAAGTAAGGGGAGTTACGCCTTTTTGCAGAGATTAAATAGAATTCTGATAAAAAATAGAGGATGAGAAAATAGAGATATTTTTGGCCGAAAGAATTTTATACCAGGAGAGGATGTATCTACAGAAGGGAGGAAAATGATTTCTTTTTTTTTTAACCTCAAATGAATATTTCGGCTCTATATCCTTGAAGTCCTCATGAAAATACATGCAAAAATAAAATAAGATTTATAATCAAATACGGTCATTGAAACTAAAATTTAATGACAGAAAGGCAGTGTTGTCTTCATTGTTATTGGTTATATAGAGAATATTGAAGAATTGTGGTAAATTGGACGTATTTTTTGGTTTTAATATCGGGTGTGTAAAATGGAACTACCCAGCTGAACTTTTAGCAAATAATACTCTTAGGCTTTTTAGTTGCATATTAGGCACAAAAATAAATGGAGTAGCGATTATATTTGCAAACTACCACCCATTGACAATTGCTGCTGATCAATTTTGCTACGGAACTATTGAAAAACATCATCGAATTTGCCATTCTGAAGCAGAAATCCTGTTCTTAGGTCTTTCCAACATTTCTTTGAGTTTCTTAAACATAGGAAAACCTGTCTCATTGGACTATTCCACGGTAAGATACAACAACTTCTAAAAGACGTCTATTCCGCCGACAACCCTTACAAAAACGACTTTCAATAATTATGTAAAATTAACAATAGAAAACAGCAAACAAAAATTTTAGTATCTTTCTTAACATTTCAAAACAAAGATCTTTCGAAACAAAAAAGACTATTTAGTGATATTATCCTCTTAGTGATGTGTAATAATATAGTTTAATATACTCTATCCACAACTAGTTTACATATTACTTTTGTTTACTGAGACTGGCAAAAATGGACTGAAATCCAATTTCGCCCAAAAATTTTTGAAACTGAAAGATATAAGACCTGGATTCCAAGGGCTAGTTTATAGCAGGAGATTTTTTTTTTTCTGTGAGACAAACAAAAATGAACCAAGTGAAACAACATTCTAATTTTCTTCTTTATATCGATTGACGAGACTTAAAACACCATTGGACCTTTCCGTGTAAGGAATCATTCCAGGAACTGACTGGTGAATGTTTCTCTTAATCCAATACAAAACTGAGAAAATGAACACCGACTGAACAGGCATTAACGATTGCAATCAAATCTTGCAGTATGGAACTTATTACAGAAAATTAAATATACAAAAAACAGTTTTTTTCAACTGAGAGAAAGGAGCAACATTAAAACTTAAAAAACAGAAATCATTACGTATATGAAGGGAGTTACCCCCTCCTCAACATCTTGCTCTTTACGATAAACTATGTTAGTACTGTTAAAAAGGTTATTGTTCTAGTTAAACGACCCTTGTGTTTCAGGAGTCATTCTTAAAGAATTGGGACTAAATTCAAACTTTAGCTAAAAGACCGAGATGTTGAGGAGGGGATAAACCCCTTCATATATGTAAGAATTTCTGTTCGTTTTAAGTTTTAATTTTATTCCTTACTTTCATTTGAAAAAACTTGTTTTTATTTAATATTTAATTTCTGATTGTTTTTTAAATAATGCCAGGAAATCTGGCCCCACCTCCACAGGGAAATACTCCTTCCCAGGGAAATATCTTCTAGACAATTCAATCTTGGTAAAAATTTACCCCGGAATAATTACCGTTAACAACTCCACCTGTAAAACTGAGACGAAAAATAGAAAGCAAGACATATAAAATAATTTTGTATAGGAATTCTGGCAAATTCCCCCAGTGTATAATTTTCTCTGACAAGTTCGCCCCGAGGAAACTTTCCTTCCCATGGAAAATTCCCTCGTGTAAAAACCTCTAGCAGAAATTCTCCCCCCACCCGAAAATGTATGCAATCTTCCCAAAAACGAATACTATGCGTAAACAATGGGCAAATTTTAAAACTTAGAGACCTTTTCCTTTAGGCTGGGAGGGTGGTCATGTTATATCCAAAGGCATAGTTATTGGGCTCTTCAAGTATGAGGAAAATATAGCTATCCCAAAATGGTATCGGAAGATTTTGGGAAAAAGGGGCAGGGAGGGTGCCTAGTTGCCCCAAATTTTTTTGTTAACTTAAAAAGGGCACTAGAACTTACGTTCAAATGAGCCCTCTCACGATATTTTAGGACCACTGGGTCGATACGATCACCCCTAGAAAAAGAAAAAAAAAACGCGCAGGTGCGATCATTCTTCTGAAAAAGAACACAAAATTACACATTTTTGCAGATAGGAGCTTGAAATTTCTACAGTAGGTTTTTCTGATACGCTGAATCTGATTGTGTGCTTTTCATTAAGATTCTATGACTTTTGGAGCGTGTATCCCTCTTTTTTCGAGCATAGGACATATTTTCTCAGGCTTGTATTCTTTAATGGACAAGATTAAACTTAATGAAACTTATATATTTCTCAGGCTCAGGGCAAATTTTCTCAGACTTGTAGTCTTTAATGAGTAAGACTAAACTTAATGAAACTTATACATAAACTAATGAAACTATATATTTGAAATCGACACAATAAGCCTATTTCTTATATATATCCATTGGTATCAAAAGTCCATTTTTTAGAGTTTCGGTTACTATCGAGACGGATCACTCCTTACTTACAGTTCGTTACCACGAACTGTTTGAAATTTTGCCAAAAGGCGCGAATTTAAAGTAAGACTCTTTGTTTTTTGGAGCTTCAATTTTCATGGAGACATTATTTTCTTTTGGTGAAAACCCTAAAAATTCAGGGACAGTGAAAGCACTGGCTGAGCCCCTAAAGGAGTGATATATATGTAGCTCCTATCCTCACACAAGCTTGCACACACTTATTGTAAGAAATTCATTTCAATTTCCTAGTAAAGAATATTTATTCACTGAAACTTTTTCTTTCATTAGATCTTGACAACCTGTTACTAGTAATTCTCCTTTCGCACGAATGTTGTACGACTGAAGAGCAGTGTACAGATAGATAGATAGATTTATTCACACGAAAGCCCAATTGGGCCATGGTGACATACACGAAACAAGCGAAAAAATACAGAACCAAAACATAGACTGAAAAGACACTAAAACTAATTATTTAAGAAAATCATTACAATACCTCATAAATACCCGGACGAGCTTTCCAATATTATTTATACTTAAGTAATACCTACTTCTCAAAATTTCCTAAGTCCAATCTCTCCTCACGACCTCTCTACCAAATATTTCCAAGCGCAACTCCCTACAATTCCCTAAAAAATGATGCAAACACTCATAAATCTCTCCACACATAGGACTCAATATATTCAGTAACCGAAAAATGAATCTCTTCTACGTAGATTATCCCACTAGCCGCTTTGCTTGTCATTTTTGCACTAGATGAACAACTATTTTGATTTCTTTTTCTAGTTTTAAGTTGACTGATAAAAAGTTCACCGCATTAAAATATTGATCTGGCTCCTTAGGAACGTTTATAAGCCATTTTTCAATAAATTTGTACTTTATATATTATTTTTCAGGTCTAAAGAAAAAGAGCTCTCGTCAGAACAGATTACTACAACAGAAGTGTAACACCAGACCTGCTGTTAATTTAAAAGTTTATCTGGTCTTATGTATAAATTGATCTCAAAAGTTTTATGCTAGTCCTTTCAGTAAATTATTGTTGGATTAATCGATTAGTTTCATTTCTGATGGAATTCTATCCTATTTTACTACAGGTTCGAGTGCCTTGTATTTCTTATATTACCACTACTGCTACAAACAACTTACTAGAGACTAAGCCTGGTAAAACTGCGATTTAGCGGGTCTTCTGAAGGAAACATTGTAAACAAAAAAAGCAATAACATTAGATCCTTTATTTTATCCTATTTCCAAACACCATGGTCTAACGATACATCCCTCTCCTCTGATGGTCTCATGTATAGCTCTAGAATATGTATAAGACTAAACAAAAAACACTAAAAAAATCAAATTCTTACTTCATAATATGCAGCAGGTTTCTATTAGCCTAATCAGATTATCATACTTCCTTCCATTTCTATTAACGTTTCTTAGTTATTTCAAGTTATACTTTTTGTCTAGTATTGCAATCAATGACTCAGGTAAAACTCATGCAAAAATTGCTTTTGAAAGAATTTGACTAGGACAAATTTATATTGGACTACTATTACCTCCTATGCCCCTCACACTGACAAAATTTAGCTGGTCATCTTTAGTAGCTTGCTAAAATACCTTCTTACCCTTTTTGAAAGAGAAAACATTATGGAATAGTAATTTACCTAATTCGGCGCTATTTCAATCCTCTTCGATACATTTTTTTCTGATTTCACAAGAATATCCTTTTTTCCTGTCAGCCCACAAGTATATCCAAACCTTCTAGTTTGTGATGAAAATGACTGTTACTCTTCAAGAAGAAAGAAATAATGCTATTGCTACCAACAACTTACCACAGCACCAAGTCATCATAGACCAACACGGCTATGCCCGCTCCTCTTCCCCCAAACTCCAGTCACAGCTTCATTTTCCTTAAATCGAAATGAAAGTAACTTAGCCTTATGTAAGGACCAACATTAACACTTGAAAGAAGATAGATTATTCCGTATATGAGGGGCGGGACACTGCCTCTTCCTCAATCCCACGCTCTTTACGCTAGAGTTTTTTTTTAATTGCTTTAAAAAAGATTCTTATTCCAGTTGAACTTATTCAAGTTGAGTGTTTCTTAAAGAATTAAGACAAAAAGTCGAACTTCAGCATATGGAGGAAGGAATTGAGGAGGGGGCAGCCCCCCCCCCATACACAGAATAATTTTTGATGCATTAAATGTTGGTGTTGCTCTTTACTTTCAGCTGATTTTCTTTTAATATCTAATTGTTTTTCAAATCATGCCGGAAAATTGCCCCCTCCTCCTTCCGTGGAGAATTACCCCTAGGAAACCTTCTCGCAGAAAATTGCCCAGGGAAAAGTTCCTTCCGCTTCAAATCCCACTTGAAACTAAAATTCCACCTGAAAATTCTCCTTAATTTCATTGAAAAAAAAGCTTTTTATTAGACCAATTCCTAATCATTTTTCAAATCATACCAGAAATCCCTATATACAGTTCATCTCGCAGATAATTACCCTATGAAAAATTGCTCCCGGGAAACACCCCACCACCACTGTAAAATCCGCCCAGACAATTCCATCCTCGCTGAAAATTCTCCCCATGGAATTCCTCGGAACATTCTCTCCACATGCAAAATTGGCCAGCCAGAGAGACCGAAAGACAAATAAACAGAATTTCAGAAAATTCCCCTGAAAAATTCACCCAGAAATTTTCCTCCCCACGGAACATTCTCCCCGTAGAAAATCCTCACAAATTATATAACTTACAGCCCTTTGCCAAGATGCTGTGGGGGTAATGCCATCCCCAGAGGTAAAGCTATTGGAACTTTAAACTATTCTGAACCAAATGTCTTTCTCAAAATTTGATCGAATATCTTTGGGGAAAAGGGATCTCGGCAGAGGGATGATTGCCCTCCAATCTTTTTGTTCACTTAAATAGGACACTAAAACTTTTAATTTCCGTACGAATGGGCCCTCTCCCGACCTTCTTGGACCATTGGTTCAATACTATCGTTTCTTGGGAAATAAATATAAAAAAACACACATCCATGATTTTTTTCTGGTAAAATGAAAAATGTAGAGGAGCGTCAAACCTCTACATTAGCGTTCTCTGTGATACTGGATTTTCATGGTGTGATTTTCAATAAGATCGCTTCAATGGTTGGGGATAATTGCAGGAAGTAATCGTAGTGAAAGGTTATACTTTCACTCAGGGCCCGATCGACTTGGGGGGGGGGATTAGAATTTTTGATGGTCCCTTTTTAATTATTAAATATTTTCGCAAAATTCAAGTTCAATATATTTTTTGTGTTCGGATTTGTGGTGTGTTTGTGCTAATGCATTGGAGATTTCTTTTTTCATTATATACATATACATATATATATATATATATATATATATATATATATATATATATATATATATATATATATATATATACTACTAATAACTCACTGCAGCACCAAGCCACCTGAGGCCAACACAGCTACGCACGCTCCTCCTCCAACCTAATCTATTCAAGGCCTTTCTCTTTACACCCTCCCAGGAAGTTCCCATTTCCTTTAAACCTTTTCTTAAACATATTTATGACATCCTTCCACCCCAGACGAGGACGACCTGCTTTCCGTGTATCCCCAGACGGTTGGCCAAAAAGGACAATCTTCGGCAATCTTGCATCCTTCATCCGCAAAACGTGGCCAGGCCATCTCAACGTTTCTTTCATTATAGCCCTAGAAAGCGGGACTGAACCACATTTTTCGTACAACCTCCTGTTTGAAACACGGTCAGTCAGCCGGGTACCCAGAACAATCCATAGGCAATTTCTCTGGAAAACATCTAGTAAATTTTCATCCGCTTTTCGGATTACCCATGCGTCAGAGCCATATTTGACCACTATCATCATTGTAGCTTCCAATGTTCTAATCTTGGTTTGCAGACTTATCTTCCTATTCTTCCAAACTTTTTGTAACTTTGAAAAAACACACTGAGCCTTAGCTATTCTACTTTTAATATCTTCACTGCTTCCACCGTCTTTACTAATAACACTACCAAGGTAATTGAAGCTGCCAACCTTATCAATCTTTTCGTTACCTAACGTCACTTTTTCATCTTCACTTATTCCTAGCCTTAATGAGTTAGTCTTATTAACATTAATTTTCAGACCTATTCTAGCACCCTGACCTCGCAAAACCTCAAAAATTCATTTATTTTGCTCACACTTTCATCTAATATGCTTAAATCATCAGCATGATCTAAGTCCAGCAGAGCTTTTTCTCCCCGTTTGATTCCTTGGTCTCCAATCGCCTTTCCTATGCTCCTTAAGACGAAGTCCATCAAAATGATCCATATAGAGGGGGATAGAACACAACCTTGCTTAATTCCTGATTTTAATACAAAACCAGTTGCTAACCTCATTTCCTGCCTTAACCGCAGCAGGATTCTTCTCATACATAGCACAAATCACTTTAATGTATTTGTCTGGTATATGATATAAGGATAAGACCTCTGCTAAAACTCTTCTATCAACAGAATCGAACGCTTGCTCATAATCTATAAAACTGAGGACCAAAGGTGTTTGAAAACGAAGGAACTTTTCAATTATTAACCCAAGAGTGAAAACTTGGTCGACACATCCTCTACCCTACTAAAACCGCACTGTTCTTCTTTTAAAACTTTGTCTACAGCATCTCCCAGTCTAAAAATTATCATATTACTAAGTAATTTGCTACCTACAGAGACCAGACTAATGCCTCGATAGTTATGACACTCACTCTTGTCACCTTTCTTACACATATATATGTATATATATATATATATATATATATATATATATATATATATATATATATATATATATATATATATATATATGTGTGTGTGTGTATAGCACCGAGAAAACAGTGGCTTCTCCGCCGGTCCCGGGAACGGCTAGACGGCAGGTTTCTATATATAGATTTTCATTTTCACTTGCCTTTAATCCGAGGCTGTTGCCCCAATGAAGCAGAAGGTTGACTTACACCATCCCCGAATCCTTGCATTTTCATATAACATTTGACATAGTTATTTGAATCTCCCAATATTTCTTCCAAAGGATCCATTAAGTTACGAGGGATCCCATAGTTTAAAGGATGCGCAAGGTGTTTTTTGGGTCTAAGAGCTTCATCGGGGTCTAAAAAGTACCTTTTAGAAGGCCGTATGGAAGTGGTTTAAAATCACATTCAGGGGTCTGTGATGGATGTGGGACTAGATTGATTTTGTGATTAGCTACGTTGAAGCTCTAAATGGGTACCTGGAGAAATCTGGGGAAGGTAAACAGGAAGCGTGTGCGAAAGTACAGGATGGCTGGCTCCCCCCCCCATTGCACTTCCTGGCTGAGAGCCAAGAAACGAAGATCAGCACCGCCGGTAGGGACTGTCAAGTCAAATGCCGTATTCTTTACCTTTTTTTACGTTAAAGCTGAAAACATCACGGCCATTGATGGTTCGATCATCGGCACGGCAGCACGTGGCCAAAAGGCTTGGCAGCAAAGACCCGCGGAAAAATGGTCGTGCCAAGTCTTTTTATGTTGGCAGCTTCACTATTCAAGAAGAATTTTCCATAATATTTTTTCTATGCATAACATATTTATTATATAGCTTTCAGTAGCTTACAAAATAACTGATTTGAAAAACACAGAAAATGCAATGCTAGTTGCCCTTCATTTTTTTGGTCACTCAAAAAGGGCACTAGAACTTTAAATTTCCATTTGAATGAGCCCTCCACGATATTCTAGGGCCATTGAGTCGGTACGATCAGCCCTGGGAAAAAAACAAATAAACACGCATCCGTTGATCTTTCTTCTGGCAAAAAGAATAATACAAAATTCAACATTTTTGTAGATACTAGGGTTCTCTGATACGTTGAATCTAATCGTGTGATTTTTATTAAAGTTCCACGACTTTTAAGGGACGTTCCCTCTTTTTCCAAAATAAGGCGAATTTTCTCGCGTAACCTTTGATGGGTAAGACTAAACTTGATTTGAAATCAGCATAAAAATCTGATTCTTTTGATGTATCCATTGATATGAAAATTCCGTCTTTTAGAGTTTCGGTTACTATTTAGCCGAGTCGCTCCTTGCTTACAGTTCATTACCACGAACTGTTGGATAATTGATAAAAAAAATCTACTTAGTTTGTTGTCTGCCAATAATTTAATATGTCGACCTACCAATTTTTACAAATATTTCACTTATTAGAAGATGTTTCCATTATTAAGGATATTTGAAATAAGAGAAATTATGCACATATAAAACATCCTTATATTTAAAACATATGCCTTCTTAAAATAGTGAGATTAAGGCCCAATAAAAGATATCTTTATGTTTTGTACAGGGAAGTAAGCTACTACTTTGGTTAAAGTGGGATAAAGGAAAATAATATTTTAAAAGAAATGGAACTTTCTAGTCTCTTTTACAAAGCAATTAATGAGGTTCTGTCAACATAAACTTGTTTGGTACCATCCCTTTGAGGTCTACACGTAAATTCCAAAGACGGCTAGTATTCTAAAGTGGTTAGAAACATCATTCAGAAACACACACAAAACACCATAGTTACTATTTAAAAAAATGGAATGTCAAGTTTCAGGAATCCCTGCACAAATATTAATGGAAAGCTTCAATATAAAAGAAAACAACCCAGAAGTTAGGGTATACACTGCCGTCTTGTGACCTCATTTCAACATTAAGATCCCCATTATATTACCGGTATTTGAAGTCATTAGCACCTTTTCCAACGGATTTTTCATCAATTTCTCCGAAAAACATTAATTAGGAGCTAAAAGTCTGTACACAATTTTAGAACCAATAGTTATTAATAGGGTAGGTATATTTTTCTTCAAAATATATGTTATGAAAGCAGATATGATTCGGGAGCGAAATATTCATTGATTTTATTGGTCGTATATACATTCTTGCAAAAAACGAGTTTAACGATTTTGGGTCATTTCCACAGAGACGGGATTTCATAGCTCCTTCAAAAAAACATTGAGAAAGTCAGGATTTGAAGGTGTTTCAATGCTAATCCTTTTTATCAGTTGAAAAAACTTTTTGTTCTATTTAATTTCTGACCGTTTTTCAAACCACGAAAGGAAATATTCCCCCATCCCTGTTTAAAATTCCCTCTGGAAAATTCCTTCCGGAAACTCTGCTTCCATAGAAACCTCTTCACGTAGAAATACCCCCCGCCCAAAAAAAATGTCCGTACAATTCGCAATAATAAATACTATGCGTGAGCAATGGATAAATTGCAGAACTTACAGTCCTCTCCCCAGGGACTATAGGGGTCATGTCATTCCCAACGCCATAGTTATTGGACCTCAAGTCTATTACCCCCGACTAATTATGTATTCATGTATAAAAATATTTTGCTACTATTGGGAGGCAACCCATAATAGACAACTTAGCTAGGAATAGGTTTTTCAACCCACCAAAACAAATAAAACCCAGAAAAAATTATCAATTCGTCAGAATCTAGTGCAAATGTTGTTTACTACGCTATAATTTTCTAGACGGGCACCACTCCTCAAGGTCACCCTTCAATTTCTCAGGGGGATAAGACCTTGTCCCCGTTCGTTGATTTACTTCAAAATATAACAGAACTTCGTCTGCTAAATAAGCAAAGAAATCATCAAAATAATCTCCCTAGTTTTAAACTATACCAGCTCCCTCGTTTACTTCTTTTTTGAGTTTATTGGCTTATTTAACTTCTTTATGAATTTTACTTGTTTCTACTCTTTTGCCGTGCTATGAATTGCGTTTTATTTAACTAATTTATCAGAAGAGAATTATCTAATATTTAATCAAGACTAATAATTCTGTCTTGTAAACTGTTATTTTATTCTTTGGCCAATCTTATGCGAATTTCTACTTTTAAATCATTTTATGCTTTGGGAAGTCAAATTGTTTTTTTCCTTTCTTCTCATGTTAATCGTCTGTTTTGTTTTTTCATTTGAAAATGCAAAGCCAGCTTATCTCGGCTTGTGAGTCATTTTTCAAAATAGATATTTTACAGCATCTCCTGGTAACTGCACTTGTTTGCAGCTCCCTGAAAATGAAGGGAGAGCTTACACATCCCCCAAGAGCATCCCGAAATAAACTGTATTAATCCTTGTTTTTATTTCTAAAAAATACGGAAACATTTATTGAAAAACAGCAATATATACAAGAAACATAACTTGATCGTTTTTACAATCCAGTAAACTAGAACTCTACACGCTAATAACCAAATTATATTTCTGTTCGAGATATGGACTAGTTAAATTTCCCTCCATTCAAACATAGAACAACCTTTATGACCTTAGATGCTGGACTCCCCTTCTTCCTCTTCGGATTTATCTCTGAATTCAAGTCTGATACATAACAACTGGTAGATCACAATTGATACGAGGGTAGGGATAACGAACTTTACCCTGAAAAAGATTAATTAAAGTCAAACGATTACAATGAGGAATTCTTTTTGTACAATCAACAAAAGGACAGTATGTGTCTTTTGGACCCATCTATGGTAAGAAAAAAACAGAAACGAACAAACAGTTCCTACCGAAAATTTTTTTACCAAACAGACGTGTTTTCTGCATGTTGATTCAGGATTATGAACTCTTCAGGCACAGCACTAGTTCCGTTTCCAATTACCAGTTGCCAGTCGTCTGTGACCAGTTCTAAGTGAGAGCCTAAATAATGTTTTATTTAGCAATTCGCTTATAGTCTATGAACAGTGGACTAAAAACATGTATATTGTTCACAACTCAATGGAAATTTTGAACCTAAAATATGTGCATGATTTCTACCAAAAAAAAGTACAACAGAGCAAATAAATCTGCTAGTAAGCTATTACAGCCTGGCTCTTTGTTACACAGGAAATTTTTTACACGATTCGAAAGTACCAAATTAAAGCTACACGGCATTGTGTTGAATAGCTGAACTATTTTTGGACTAATTTTCCAAATATGATTTTACTTGTAAGTAAAATCGCACAGTTTTCTAAAAAAGTAGAATTACAAACTGTAGACTTATTTATAATTGCCAATTTATATCTAGATTAATTTCAGTCCTGATCTTCACAATTCCACAATTACCCAACATCTTATAGTTCTGATTTCTCTTTTTAAATTAGGCCAACGGTGCGATCGGGATTTAGTTTGCGTCATATTGGCCCAAAAGTTTGGAATTTAATCCCAATAGCTGTGAGAAATAGTAATGATAGAAACAAATTTCTGAAGTTATTAAGGAATCATGTTGCTAGTCTCCCACAGTATTTTCCGTTGTGAGTGTTGAAGTTTGATTTCCTTAAGAAGTGCACATTAGTTTAAGCCGAAGTAAGGACGGTTATTTCTTTTGTTTGTGTTTATTTTTTTTTTGTGAATACCACGCGCTTAAGTATGCCATTAGGCAGTTGCGCTGTTTGTTTATATGGTTTAATTCTTGTTGTAAATAAACATGTATCTATCTATCTATCTTCCTCTTTGCTGCTCTCATTTTTCTACAATATGGAGAAAACTAAAAGATTTATGGAACATATTATTACCGAAAAACTACTAAAAAAAGGCATACTACTAAAAAACTACTACAAAAAAAGGCATACATGTTTATTAGATAGAGTTAATTACATTCAATCCTCTTCAAAATATGCTCCTCCTGAGTCTATACATGTGCCTGTTGAAGTCTCGGTGCCTGTCATTTTTCAAAACACTTCTTGAAGTCTTTTTTAGAAACACCTTGTAGCTGCTCCGTCGAATTTTGTTTTATTTCATCTACATCTTGAAAACATTTACCCTTAAGTGCCATTTTTGTCTCTGAGGATACAAAAAAATCACATGGAGCTAGGTCTGGTGAATAAGGGGACAAGGTGGGGGGGGGGGGGTAAGAAACAACTGGGAAATCATGTTTGGCCAAAAATCGCTGCACAAAACGGACTGAATGGGCTGGTGCATTACCGTGATACAATTTCCAATGACTCTTTAAATTCGGGTCTTTTTCTCCGCAGAGCGTCTCAAAAACGACAAAGAACACCAATGCAGTACTCCTTTGTTATGGTATGTCCTTTTGGAGCATATTCATGACGAACAACACCTTGGAAGTTAAAAAAGCCAGTCAACACAGCCTTCACTTTGCGAACTTTTTTGGGTTGTCGTGAATCAAGTGTTTTCCACTACAAAGATTTTACCTTTGTTTCTGAATCATAGCCATACGAGTCTCTTATACCCAAGTCTCGTCGCCAGTTATAATTGATTTAAAAAAAAAAATATCATCAAATTCAGAACACTAGCAAATCAGTGGCGATCTATTTTCGGCTATCTTTTTGCTCATCTGAGAGCAACTCATAATGAAATCCGATAGGACGTAAAAACACACTTTACTTAATCGCATCTAGGAGCCGATTGACACAATTTTAATCTAATCTATGTCTAATATATTTTCCCAACACAAAAAATTAGATTAATATAGCACGTGCAAGTTCATGCTCAAACCGATTTACGATTAATCTTATCATTCCCGATGCTTTTTTAATACGACCTCGTAATTGTCAAACAGTTCGTGGTAACGAACTGTAGTAAGGAGCGACCCGGCTCAATAGTAACCAAAACTCTAAAAAATGGAATTTTGATACCAAAGAATCGCATTTTAATGCTGATTTTAAATATATAAGTTTCATCAAGTTTAGTCTTACCCATCAAAAGTTACGAGCCTGAGAAAATTTGCGTTATTTTAGAAAATAGGGGAAAACACCCCCTAAAAGTCATAGAATCTTAACGAAAATCACACCTCTGATTCAGCGTATCAGAGAACCCTACTGTAGAATTTTCAAGCTCCTATCTACAAAAATGTGGAATTTTGCATTTTTTGCCAGAAGGCAGATCACGGATGCGTGTTTATTTGTTTTTTTTTTTTTTTTTCCAGGGGTGATCGTATCGACCCAGTTGTCCTAGAATGTTGCAAGAGGGCTCATTCTAACGGAAATGAGAAGTTCTAGTGCCCTTTTTAAGTGACCAAAAAATTGGAGGGCACCTAGGCCCCCTCCCACACTAATTATTTTCCCAAAGTCAACGGATCAAAATTCTGAGATAACCATTTTATTCAGCGTAGTCGAAAAACCTTATAACTATGTCTTTGGGGACGACTTACTCCCCCACAGTTCCCGTGGCAGGGGCAACAAGTTACAAACTTTGACCAGTGCTTACATATAGAAATGGTTATTGGGAAGTGTACAGGCGTTTTCAGGAGGATTTTTTTGGTTGGGGGGAGGAGTTGAGAAGAGGGGGATATGCTAGGGGAGTTTTCCATCGAGAATTTGTCATGGGAGAAGAAAATATCCATGAAGGGAGAGCAGGATTTACTAGCATTATTGAAAAAAAAACAATTACAAAATAAATATGAAAAAGTTTTTACGGCTGGAAGTAAGGAACAGCATTAAAACTTAAAACAAACAGAAATTATTACCCATATGAGGGGCTCACCTCCTTCTAATACCTTACTCTTTACGCTAAAGTATTTTTAGTAATTTCAACTATTTATTCTACGGCTTTTGTGATTCAGGGGTCATTCTTAATGAATTGGGACAAAATTTAAGCTTTAGTGTAAAGAGCGAGGTACTGACGAGGGGGCGAACCCCCTCATATATATGTAATAAAAACATGAGAATACAAAAGTTCTTTACGTAAGCTAATCTATAAGTTACGTAAATCTTTCACTAATAAAAAGATTCGTAAAAAATTTGAAGTTCTAGTTGCCTTTATAATTAACCAAAAAATCGGAGGGCAACTAGGCTTCCTCTCCCGCTCTTTTTTTTCTCAAAATCATTCGATCAAAATTATGAGAAAGCCATTTAGCCAAAAAAAAAAAAAAAAAAAAAAAAAAAGGCAAATTTCGTTTTGATATTTCCTCTGCGGAGAGCCAAAATCAAAACATGCATTGATTCAAAAACGTTCAGAAATTAAATAAATAAAAAAACAAGTTTTTTTAACTGAAAGTAAGGAGCGACATTAAAACTTAAAACGAACAGAAATTACTTCGTATATGAAAGAGACTGCTTCCTCATCAACGCCCCGCTCTTTACGCTAAGGTTTTTTACTGTTTTAAAAAGAAGAATTGAGAGAAAGAGTCAAACTTTAGCGTAAAGAGCGGGGCGTTGATGAGGAAGCAGCCTCTTTCATATACGAAGTAATTTCTGTTCGTTTTAAGTTTTAATGTCGCTCCTTACTTTCAGTTAAAAAAACTTGTTTTTTTTTTATTTAATATCATTAAGGAATTACGTAATACTTAATATAGACAGAGAATTTCAAATTCGTTGCTCAACACAGACTGGCTACTGACAGAACGTTAGCCAGCTGCTAATGGGTTAAGGTTTGCACATGTTAAAAAATGAGGTAAACAGCTCACAACCACGGGCACAATTCAAAAAATCTAGGGGAAGGGATACAGTGTATTTTTCAAAATCCAGGGGGAATAGCAGACTATTTTTTTATCCATTCGGCGCTTTCAATGAAAAGGAGAAAAAGGCGTGTTTTTCAATGAAAATACCAGAAAACTCTTTAAAAGTCTTGGAGGAGGAATACCACCACCACCTTGCCCCAACCACACCCTTAATTGATGCCTCTGCTTAATGCTAATAATTCCCGCAGAGCTTCCAAATCCAAAAGGTCACTATTCAATTTAACGCTACAAATTCCGAATTAACTTCGAAAATGAATGAGCTACTTTTAGTAAACAAATAGATAGTTTATCTTCCTCGTGAAAAAGGCTATTTTACGATAAACCTGAAAATGTAATTTGCTCCACAAGGACAGGAAACAATACTAGATTCATAAGCTTCAAAACTATTCATTCACCAAGTCAGAATGCTAATATTGCTTAGGATTTTTCATAAAGAAGGACTACAGAAGTTGTATTTCCTATTTTCGTATCAATCCAACGTATTTTTCAATCTACAAAAAATACACTTCAAAAATATAAATTGATAAATAGACAAAACTGAATATTAGCTATCAAAAGATACTAAACCCCAGCGCGGCACAAAATAACATACCAAAACTTGCATAAGGATCTGTTATAAAAACTTAATAATGACAGTTCTATGTGTTTCCCCCACCGAAGCAGTGGCAGACGCTCCTGCTAGTACAATTTGTTCAGAGTTTAAGCATTGACCATCAACAGGAAATACACAAAAATTCACTTTTTTTTTAGTGTCTTATCTAGTCGTCTAACTTTTATCTGTCAAAGAAAAATAATTTTACAATAACAATTTGACATTTGAAACACAGAGTACAGAGAGCGAATTTTCAACTGTTATTGTGTTGTCTTACAGGAGTTCATTGTTTGGTAATTGGTATTCATAAGTCATCCTATACAAAAGCAGTGTTATTGCCAGCTGTGCATCTGTACATAAAAAAAAAAAAATAAAAAAAAAATAAAAAAAAATAATAGCAACTAGACATGCAAAAATTAAAGTAGTATTTTAACAGTGTCATTACCTTCTTGGAGGCAATGGGACTTAAAGATACAAGTCTCGAACCAGGGATAGTGGGTGCATCCCCATCGTAATAATAACAATAGTTGTTAAAACAAGAGCTAAGAGCTCATATGACACTTGTGACGAGGTCGGAAGAGCCAAGAGCCAAGAGCTCATATGGTATGAGCTCTAGCAAAATTCTAAGAATCAATAGACTGATTAAATAGAAAAATCAGAGGCTTAATGCCGGTCAGGATTTAAAATAAGAGCTCTGAGACACGAGGTCCTTCCAATTATCAAAATTCATTAAGATCCGATCAACCATTCGTAAGTTAAAAAATACTTATTTTTTTTCTAGTTTTTCCTCCCCCTTCAGCCCCCCAAATGGTAGAATCGGGGAAACCGACTTTTATCAAGTCAATTCATGCAGGTCCTTGATACTCCTACCAATTTTCATCGTCCTAGCACGTCCATAAGCACTAAACTCGCCAACGCACTTGACCCCCTAATTCCCTCAAGGGGAGTGGATCTAGTCCGGTTATGTAAATCACGTATCTACGACATTTGCTTATTCTACCCACCAAGTTTAATCCCGATCTCTCCACTCTAAGCGTTATCCAAGATTTCCGATTTCCCCCTCTATCTCCCCCCCCTCCAATATCACCAGATCTGGTCGAAATTTAAAATAAGAGCTCTGAGATATTCGTACTCATTTTTTCAATTTTTTTCTCTCTCTCCAGCCCACAGATGGTCGAATCGGTGAAAAGACTGTTATCAAGTCAGTTTGTGCAGATCCCTGACATGCCTACCAATTTTCATCGTCCTAGCACGTAAAGAAGCACCAAACTCGCCAAAGCACTGGGAATACCCCAACTCCCCCAAAGAGAGAAGATCCGTTCCATCTGTCAATCATGTATCTAAAACGTGTGTTTATTCTTTCCATCAAGTTCCATCCCGATCTCTCCACTCTGAGCGTTTTCCAAGACTTCCAGTATCCAAGATTTCTGTTTCCCCCCTCCAATCCCCTACGACCCGAGTCCGATCTGAATTGAAAATGGAGCATCTGAGACATATGATCTTTCTATATATCCCGTTTCATTAAGATCCAATCACCCATACATGAGATAAAGATACCTCAATTTTCACGTTTTCTAAGATTTCCGGTTTCCCCTTCAACTACCCCCACTCTCACCGGGTCTGATCAGGATTTAAAATAAGAGCGCTGAAGCACAAAATCCTTCTAAATATTAAATTTCATTAAGGTCTGATCACCCGTTCTTAAGTTTTCTAATTTTTCCGAATTAACCGTCTTCCCACTCTCCCCCGGATGGTCGA
Organism: Artemia franciscana; assembly: GCF_032884065.1. NCBI lineage: Eukaryota > Metazoa > Arthropoda > Branchiopoda > Anostraca > Artemiidae > Artemia > Artemia franciscana. The sequence continues at coordinate 24,772,579 of NC_088867.1, read as the reverse complement.
ATCGGAGAAATGACTATTTCTAAATTAATCTGGTCTAGTCCCTGATACGCCTACCAAATTTCATCGTCCAAGCTTATCTGAAAGTGCCTAAACTAGCAAAACCGGGGCAGACAGACAGATAGACCGACTGACCGACAGAATCTCCGATCGCTATATGTCACTTGGTAAATACCAAGTGCCATAAAAAGCAGTACAATTCAAAAAATAAAAAGTAAGACTTAAAAAACTCAGATTTCAGAGGCTGTTGCTCCTCATCCTTAGTGATTAACTAAGACAAACTTAGCCACTTACGACTTTGAAGAAGGCAAACTGTTGAGTGAAACCAGAGAAAGATGTTTATGGTTGTTATTCTTTTCTTCTTACATTTAATGAAGAAATGGAGCCAACATACCACCAATACTGTATTTGGAAGGTCTAAAGGATAATCCTTTTATGATGAAAAATTTTTGAAAAAAAAAAACAAAGAAAAAAACAAGATAAACACAGGAATATTGAACAGAAAATATATTCAGATTATTAATTTCTTAGCCCCCTCCCCTAAAAATTAAAATAATATTTAAAAAATTGTTATTAAAATAATGATTGCCCTCTCCCCCTCATGGATTTTGAATATTATCTTATTTTTTGTTTTTTTCATTGAAAAACACCATTTTTAAATAAATTCCATTGAAAAAAATCAAAAAAAAATCACCCCCTCCTAAGATTTTGAAAAATACACATCCTCTACATCTTCCTGATTGGGCACACCCGAGAGAAAGCCTACAGTTTTTTTTTAACACATATATGATCAACTGGCTCGTTGAAATTGTTTCATACACAAAATTATGTCAAATTTACCAGTGCGTACTAGTCATCTTTAGACTTTTCAATAGCCACATCAAACGCATATACAATTTGAGCTGCATGCACAGGAACAACAAGAGCACACGTTTGGGCTGTCTATAATCATGAAGTCTTGTACACACCAATTTTGAGCAGAAACACTACATATTGCTATCAACCCATTTTTTTCTAACGGCTAATCCCCTAAATTTCAGCTTTTGTTGAAGGTGAAATAGCAGCATTCGACGATGGGAAGACATCTCGCAAGAAGATGTCTAAGTACCCTTTTCTTTGGTAAACGACTACTAACACCTCCTTTTCAAAGATCACACTACAACTGCGCAAAACTTGTTTTAGAACTTGAGTTTTTTTACATTCGGGTGGCAGATATATGCCATCCAAAATAATTGTGCAATTAAAACCTGTTAAGTTCAAGTAGCTGTATCTGTTCTGTTCCCTTCTGCTTTTATCAGGCCATGGAATCTTGCAGGGGACGATGATATAATAACTTTCTTTGTGATTCAAATAAAATAAATAGTAGTCTATCAATTCTGCTTGGTTTATTGGTTACGTCTGCGAATTCCTTAGATGTCTTTTTATTGATCGCTTTTCTAAAACTCAGTATTTATTTTCTTTTTTTTCATCTCAACCAGTAGGCCTACCTTAATTTTCTAAGAAGTCACTTTTTGAGTGATTTTTCCCAAAATGAATGATTAAAGAAGAGAATGTGTCAAAGAAAAGAAGAGAGTTATTGGAAGAGAAACAGCAGCTTTAACACTGTTTCTTTAGTGACAATATCCTGATATGTATACCTCCTTATATCTGATATGGGATCACTCTTCAGACACCCTAAATAATACAAATTATCCCATCAATGAAAAAAAAATAACCTGGGGCCGCAATCTTCTTTGACTGACTCTCCTCAATCTAGGCTTTTTCCCACTCTGCAATTCTTCAACGTAAAATTCATGAGCCAGATCATCATCTTCATCAAGGAACATTGACCTACAAAAAGAAAAGAACAACATATAATTTAGCAACAAAACAATAGTTATAAAAATCGATATTTCATTGTGCTAATTCTCTCCAGTCTGGCTTGTGAAATTGCAATTTGGACACTGGATTTTTAAAACAAATATCTGAGTTAAATCTGTATTATTAACGTCTTTTCAAGATAATTTTACGCATTATCCCAAATTTGGTATAAAAGTGGTTAAGAAAAAAAAAAAAAAACAACTAAAAAATAGGATACTTTACAGCCTTTATACACAGAAGCTCACAATTTGAAATGAAGCAAAAACCGTGGGATTTTTTTTCAAGTAAAGCAGAGGAGCGAAGCAAAAAAATGAGAGAAAAAAAAATTGAACTCTCAACTTTTTGTGGAAGATCCTTCACACTAATCCTTGGGCGAATCCCCTGGTACGCCTATTTACAATGTCAGTTAAACAGACTACTATAAGTAGAAGTTTCAAATGTTATGTTCTTTTCTTAATGACTGTTGTCATAACATGAAGCACTATTTTTGGAGCTTAACAGTTTTATACTTTAGCCATATTTAAAAAGTTATCAAAAATCAAGTTTTAGCCTTTTCGGCAATACCATTCCTATGACTTGCAAAATATTGAAAAGATGAAACTTTCCCCGCGTACTTTCACCATAGGATGGCTTTAAAGTTGGAACATGGCAAATATAGAGCTGCCTCAATTCTCTTGTCACATTTTTTGGCAAAAAGAAATGACCTGCGAAACCAAAAAGAAAGTATAAAAATCAATGACAGAGTCCTTCCAACTGGAATTATTAAAAACAACCTTAGGAGTGGTGAGCGCAATCTTCAGCCCGCTGAATAGATTTTGAGCTTCAGTTTAGGTTAATTATATCTATGTAGGTTTTTGATCAAATGAGTAAGTGAAGGGGGGGGGGGGTCTTACGATTCTATTTGAGGCAAGTAGCCAGTCCCCATATCACGCATTTTGGTGCAGATATGGTACAATTCCTTTCTATAAAGTTCTATTCCTTAAATAGTGTCTCAGAACCTAATAAAATCATGTAAAATAATACATAACTTATTTAATCTAAGACGGATTATTTCAAGCACAGAGACACTTACCCTGAGCGAAATAGTATGAAGGGATTCGTCAATATAGAAGGTGGTGTTTCAAAATCTGCAGGAAATTCCTTTTTTGACGGAGACGATCTAGACCACAAATTGCCCATGTTCAGTTAGATTGAAAACCATCTGAAGGAAACTGAAAGCAGAAAATAATAGCCTATAATATACAGTACAACAAAAATACGGGGTGGGCAGGACGTAATGACAGTGGGAACAGAAGAAACTCCTCCAAGACATATTCCTTCTTAGAGAATATGGGAAATTGGGGGGTAAAAATGGATTTTTTTTAGCTTTGAATTCCTCCTTCCCACAAGGCTCAAATCTACGCAAATGTACCGACACAGAAAAAAGGCGAATTTACCCCCACCCCTCCCCTACAACCCCTTTTTTCACGTTTAGCACGTTCCTTTTTTTAAAGTCTAGCAATTATGTGTTTTGGGATGTCAACCCCCCCCCCCCCGTTATGCAACTTATTTATCGTTTACATATAGTTTATGTTACTGAGAAAAGATATGAATGTTTGACTTCTATTTACCCAAAATACGAAGGGCAGTAAGATGAGTCTTTCAAGGAATGTTGGACAAAATAATAACTTGTTATGTGTATATGGGTTGTCAAAAAGGTGTAACTCAGGAATGACTGAGTATATTAAATTGGAACTTTTAGGAAATGATAAGCAAGATGATCAATTGGCCAAAAAGGCAATATTTGCACACTACTGCAACTACTACTACAACTACTGCTACCTCAAGTACTATTATTACTACCACTACTATCACTAAAACTATTACTTCTGTAGCGAGCACTACTAAGGCAGAGGATATTGAAAAAACATATCTGAGGAAAATATGAGGAAAATCTGAATTAAATCAAAACAAAGTATGTCTATAAAGATTGCTGATACGGGCGTATCAGAAATATTTTTGGAACGGCTTGTCATACCAAGAGGAAACTTCAGGGGCGCATTGGTGGGATGTTCAGTTGACCAAAGGGCAAAATGTATTGGTTACTACTGCTATTACTAATTACAATTATGAACTATTACTGTTACTACTGTTCCTACTACTACCACTACTACTATGATGCAAGTAAAATCAAGGCTATGCGTATGAAGGTGAAAATTTGACAGAATATTGAGGGAGAAGTTGAACTAAACCAAAACACACTATGCGCATGAAGATTGTCAAAGAGGTGTATCTCAAGAACTGACTTTGGTATTAAGACGATCAGTTGATAAAAAGCGAATATATGCATGTCACTACTAATACTAATAGCCCTGCTACTTTTCCTTAGGCTACTACTGCTACTGAACAACTCCAAATACCACTTTCATTACAACAACTTGTAAAGCTTAGAGGTGGAAAGGGCGTTCCTTAAGGTGGAAAGGATGTCAAAAGGATGTAAAAAAGCACGTCAACCATATTCTTGGAACAGCTTAACGTGTCAAGGTGAAACTTCCGGGGCATCATGAAAGCAATGTTTAACTGACCAAAAGTTAATATACATATACTACAACCACCGAAACTACTGTGATAATAGGCTAAGTCTATAAAGGTAAAACTTGAGAGAATATTGATAGCAAATTCGAACTAACAAAAGAGACTATGTGGATTTAGATTGTCAAAATGGCGTATCTTAAGAATTGGTTTGTGTATTCAGTTGAAACTCTCAGAAAATACTTAAAGGGGATTATCAATTGACCGAAAGGCAATACGTACACACAACTACTAATACTACAGCTACTGCAACATCTAATAGCTCTGCTACTACTATTGCTCTAATTACTGCTTCTATCGCAATTATCTGTGATGTTAAGGGCATTAAGCCGAAATTTTCAAAGAGTATAAAAATATACAGGTTAGAAAAGAGCAAATCGACGATATCATAGCAATGGCTAATTATAGTTATACTATAGTTATACTACTGCAGTGACTACAATTACAACTATGCCTAAGGGTATGAAGGTAAAATTTTCAGAGAATATTTCTGAAAGTTTCTTTTGTAAGGATGACAACCTATCATCCGTATGCAGGTTGTCAAAAGGGCATATTACCAATATCTTAGGAATAATTTCATATGAGAAATTAAAACTTACGACGCTTGTTGTCGAGGACGTTGAAATAACCTAAAGACAATGTTTGCATCATAATACTACTTCTACTCTTACAACTACTACTTAACTTAATTTTTTTTCATGTTTTCGATTTTATATGTTTTTAATAAGATAATTATGACATTTTATAAGAAAACAAATATTATTAACATTTTAATTAATAAATATCAGTATATGTAAAATACACTGACAATGGACATTCATTTGTATTTTTTTGGTAAAGTGCAAATTATGTTCTGGCCTTGAGAAGGCGTAGGAGTTTTGAGCCCTACTCATGTTAATTTCTGCTCGTTTTGGGTTTGATTCGGTTATTTACCGTAATTTCTGTTCTTTTTGGGTTTCATTTATTTATCGATGCTGACTTGTGGCAGTTTTACGCTTGGGAGATTATTTGATTTTATTTTTGCTTAAATTTGTTTTAATAGAGTTCTTTATTTTTCTTTGAAAAACTTATTTTGTGGATTTTTTAATTGATATATAAAAGAATTGGCTTATTATGGTGATTCTAAATATATGAGATTAATTAAGTTCAATTTTACCCAGCAAAGACTACAAGCTTGAAAAATTGCCTAACTTTAAAAAAAAGTGGGGGTCCTAAAAGCAAAAGATCTTAACGAAAATCATACACCGTAATTTTCATTAAGATCGTTTTGCACATATCTGCAAAAACATGGAATTTGAATTTTTTTTTGTCAGATGAAAGATCACAGATGCGCGTTTATTCGTTTTTGCCATGGGTGATCGTATCCAACCAATTTTCCTAGAACATCGAGAAAGGGCTCATTCAAAGCAAAATTAGAAGTTGTAGTGTCCTTATTAAGTGATCAAAAAAGACTGGAGGGAATCTAGCCCCCGTCCCTTCAAATCTCCTTTTCTCCCAAATTGTCGATGAAAATTTTTTTCTTCAGCACCGCTTAAAGGTAAAAAAAAGTGTGCTTTTGGAGATAACATATACCCCCCCCCCTCCACATTCTCTGGATTATACCCACAAAAAAAACCTTTTCCGGGTAATTCACAAAACAATGAACTTCCGGGTTATTCACTAGATTATTTTCATAGAGTTCCGAAGCCTTGATGTAAATTTCCTTCTTTAGTCTTGCCCAAAAGTAAAACAAATTTCCAATGAAGGTGGCAAAGCCTTCCGTGTCTTTTAACTGCAAACGAAACGTTGAGTTTATAGTTGTTCACTTGTTTGTTCTCACTTCCTCATATATACGTGAACTCTCTCTGAAAATAATCTAGTGAATGATCCGGAAGTTCATTGTTTTGACAGCTTTTCTTTTTATTTTTATATGTAAAATTGTATTTTCAGACAAATTCTGCCAACAAATTTGAAAACTGCTAAGTAGTATTGGTACTTTGCTACCCCACTTTTTGCATAGCGGGTCTCAGGAACTGAAGAACAAAATATGCAATTCGGATGCCCTCTTTTTTAATATCATTTTCTTCTTTTCTAGGCATTAACAAATAATTTCATTTTCTTAAACACAGGGCATTTTATTCACGTGATGAAAAAATGAGTACCAGCTTTGGTGGATTCTTATTAAGAATTATTTTCCGAATTGTGTCACATAGAGTGTTTGATTTGAATGTTGAATCTATGCAGATTTCAGCTGTTTTATTTGGAAGTAAGTCGGTCATTTCGTTGTACCGAATTCCTTGGTAACTTGGCATGTTGTGGATATAAAGCTAGATATTCTTCTCCTGAACACTAATATTATATTTTGTAGACTTTCTTTGACGGAGTCTGTGACTGACTTATGGACCTGACTAATGAGCGAATCTTCCTTAGGCAAGGAGACAGCTCAAATTTGGATGGTGTTTTTCTAGATCCCAACTTCTTCAATTCTTCCCGGAAAAAAGAAGGATCAGGCCAATTGTGGGTTTAGAGGAAGGGGGACACTTGGGATGTCTTGATTCACAACGTTTCCAGACATGTTTATTTCTTCAAACACATGGTATTATTTCTTCGTCAAACCTGTTTCACATTAGTTTATCATTATGTAATTTGTTGTACTTTTAGTCTGCCTTCGTGAAACTTGTACATTAATTTTGTATTTCATGAAACTTATTTTATCTGAGTATTTTTCTTTGTGAAAGATGTTGGATGTTGTTTTTTTTTGTTCGTAAAACTTGTTGCATACTGATTTACTGCTCGTGAAATATAATGTAGGTTGATTTATTCTTTCGTGAAAGTTCACTTATCATGACATTTTTCTTCATGAAACTTGTTGCATCTTTGTGAATCATGATGCATGTCGATTTTTGCTCATAAAAAAAATGCTGCATGCGGATTACTTCTTCAGAATACCTTATGTATCTTGATTTATATCTTCAAGAAACTTGCTATATTTTTATTTCTTCTAAATGGAACTTGTTGTACGTTGATTTTTCTGCTCGTGAAACTTGTACTTTGATTTTTCTTCTGGCAAACCGGTTTTATTCGTGGAGCTTGTTGCGTGTAGACTTTTGTTCATGAAACTTAATTTATCTTGATATTTTTCTTTATGACACTTATTGTATGTTAATTTATCCTTTCATAAAACTTAATTTATCTTGATATTTTTATTGCATGTTGCTTTTTTTGTCATGAAACATGATGCATGCTGATTTTTCTTCATAAAATTTGCTGCATGAGGATTATTTCTTCAAGAAACTTAATAATTAATGTAATGAAACTTGATTTATGTCATCAAAAAACTAGATATTTTATTTCATCTTCATGAAACTTGTTGCATGTTGATTTTTCTCTTCGTGAAACTTGCACAATGATTTTTCTGCTCGTGAAAGCGGTTTTGTTCATAGAACTTGTTGCGTATTGATTATTGTTCGTAAAACATAATTTATCTTGATATTTTTCTTCATGAAACTTGTTGTATGTTGGTTCATTCTTTCGGGAAAATTCAATTATCATGATATTTTTCATTGTCAAACATGTTGCATGGTGGGTTTTCTTCGTGAAACAGGATGATTTCTTCAAGAAAATTAATGTATCGTGATTTATCTCTTTGTGAAACTTGTTGTATGATGATTTATCCTTTCGTGAAACTTAATTTATCATAATACTTTTCTTCATAAAACTTTTGGCACGCAGGTTTTTTTCGTGACATATGATGCATGCTGGTTTATGTTCGTGAAACTTGTTGCATGTGGATTGTTTCTTCACAAAACTTAATGTATTTTGATTTATTTCTTCGTTTTGTGCTGATTTCTGTTCATGAAACTTAAATAATCTTGATATTTTTCTTGGTGAAACTTGTTGTATGTTGATTTATTTTTTCGCAAAACTTGATTTATCATGATGTTTATCTTCATGAAACTTGTTGCATGTTGATTTTTTCTTCTTGAAACTAGATGCATGCTGATTTTGTTCGTGAAACATGTTGCATGTGAATTATTTCTTCAAGAAAATTAATGTATCTTGATTTATGTCTTCGAGAAAATTGATATATTTTATTTCTCCTTCATGAAACTTTTTACATGTTGATTTTTCTCTTCGTGAAAAAAGTACATTGATTTTTTCCTTTTCGTGAAACCGGTTTTGTTCCTGGAACTTCTTGTGTTCTGATTTTTGTTCTTGAAACTTAATTTATCTTGATCTTTTTCTTCACGAAACTTACTGTATGTTGGTTTCTTCTTTGGTGAAATTTCATTTATTCTGATCTTTTTCTGTGACACTTGGTGCATGTTCCTTTTCTTCGTGAAATATGATGCATACTAATTTTTTTCCATTATACTTGTTCCATGTGGATTATTTCTTCAAGAAACTAAATGTATCTTGAATTAAATCTTAAAGAAACTTGTTATATTTTTATTTCTTCTTCATGAAACTTGAGGCATGTCGATTTTTCTCTTCTTAAAACTTTTAAATTGATTTTTCGCCTCGTCAAGCCAGTTATATTGAAGGAACTTAATGCATGCTGATTTTTGTTCGCAAAACTTAATTTATCTCGACATTTTTCTTCGTGAAACTTGTTGTATGTTGATTCATTCTTTCATGAAACTTAATTTATCATGATATTTTTCATCGTGTTTTTAACATCATTGATGTTAATGATATTTGATTTATTACACAAAAGTGAAAACATTTAAATTATTTTTCAGCAAAGTGCAAATTATTTTGTGGCCTTGGGAAAGTATAGGGGTTTTGAGCCCTACTCATGTTAATTTCAACTCGTTTTGAGTTTGACTCGGTTTTGTATTGTAATTTCTGCTTGTGTTGGGTTTCATTTATTTATTGATTTTGATTTGTTGTAAATTTACGCTTGGTAGATTATTTGATATGATTTTTTTTTCCACTTTTGGTTTAAATGAGTTCTTTATTTTTGTTTGAGAAACTTATTCCGTGGAAGAAGTTTTTTGTAAATTAATTTATGTTTATTTCATATTGACGTAGTCTTTCCAAGGAAAAAGAAAATAATAGTTCGATTTCTTTCAGTTTTTCTTTAGGAATTTATAATTTGGCCTGCTATTTGTATGTTGGATAAATTTTTCGACAATGTTTAACAACATACAACATTTAAAAAATCTGGACACAAATACTAGTGTTTAATTTAGTTCTATGCCTCCTCTAGTACATGAAAAATGAAACTTGATACCATTTACAAAAAAAAAATCTATGCTTTTTGACAACTTGGATACACTTACACTCTTTTGATTTAGTTAAATTTTAAGAGCAGAAGTAGAAGTAAGAGAAGCTCCAAAAGTTTGAATATAATACCCTCAGTCGTTCTTCGGATACAACTGAGATTCCTTATTGGCAATCAGCATATACACAGTGGTTTTTGATCAAACAGTTCATGGGAAGAAACTGTAAGTAAGGAGCAACCCGGTTCAATAGTAACCAAAACTAAAAAAAAGGAAGTTTGATACCAATAGATACATCAAATTAATCAAATTTTTAATCTGGTTTCAAATACGAAAGTTCCATCAAGTTTGATCTTACCAATCAAAAATTACGTGCTTGAGAAAATTTGCTTTCTTTCTGGAAAAATAGGGAACACCCCCTAAAAATCATGGAACCTTAGAAAAAACCCAACATTAGATTCAACATATCAGAGAGCCCTACTGTAGAGGTTTCAAGCTCCTAGGCAAAATGTCAAATTTTGTATTTTTTTGCCAGAAGATACACCACAGATACGTGTTTATCCCCCAGGGCTGATTGTATCAACCCAGTGGTCCTAGAATATCACAAGAGGGTTCATTCGAATGGAAATTAAAAGTTAAAGTGACAATTTTTAAGTGACCAAAAATGGAGGGCAATTAAGCCCCCTCCCACGCTACTTTTTCCCAATGTTACCCAATCAAAATTTTTAGATAATGATTTTGTTCAGCATGGTCGAAAATATAATAGCTATGTCTTTGAGGATGACTTAATCCCCCACAGTCCCCAGGGGAATGGCTGCAAGTTATGAACTTGCCCAATGTTTACATATAGTATTGGTTATTTGGAAGTATACAGACGTTTTCAAGGGGTATTTTTTCTGGCAGTGGAGGGGGTCAGGAGTTACATGGGAGGATCTTTCTGTGGAGGAATTTTTCACAGGTAAAGAAACATTGCTATGAAGGGGGCGCCACATTTTCGAGCTTTATTTAAAGAATAATCAGGAATCAAGTAAAAAAAAAAAGTTTTTTTCCACTGAAAGTAAGGAGCAACATCAAAACTTAAAACGAACAGAAATTGTTGCGTCTATGAAGGGTTACGCCCCTAGTCAATACATCGCTCTTTACATAAAAGTTCTTTTAGTACTTTCATAAGAACAATTTATTCTAATCAAACGGCCTTTGTGATTAATGGGTCATCCTTAAAGAATTGGAAAAAAAATCAAACTTTAGTGTAAAGAGCAAGGTATTGATTAGGGGACAATCCCCCTAATATACGTAATCAAAATATACGAATATGGATGTTCGTTATGCAAGTTAATTCATAAGTTATGTATATTTATTACTAATAAAAACGTTCATGAATAAAATTAAATGTTCTAGTGCCCTTTTTAAGTAACCAAAAAATGGAGAGCAACTAGATCCTCTCCTCTGCCCCTTTTTCTCAAAATCGTCCAATCAATATTTCAAGAAAGTTGTTTAACCGAAAACAAGGAAAATTAATATGCAAATTTCGCTTTAATAACTCATTTATGATGAGCTAAAATCAAAACCTGCATCAATTCAAACAAGTTCAGAAATTAAATAAAAAACAAGTTTTTTTTTAACTGATAGTAAGGAGCAACATTAAAACTTAAAATGAACAGAAATTATTTTGTATAAGAAAGAGAATTCCCCTCCTTAACACCTCGCTCTTTACGCTGAAGCTTGACTCTTTCTCACTGCTCTATTTTTTAAAACAATAAAAAACTTCATTGTAAACAGCAAGTCATTCAGGAGGGCACAGCCTCTTTCATATACAAAACTCTGCTTGTTTCATGTTTTAATGTTGCTTCTTACTTATAGTAAAAAGAAAAAACTTGTTTCTGTTTATTAAATTTATTCTTAAGGCAACATTTAGTTTTTAAACACAATGGGCAAACTGCATAGCCATGGGGGGTTAACCTACCCAATAGCCCAAAAGATACAGTTACAAGACAGTTCAGCTATGCTGAAAAAAATGGCTATCCTAAATTTTGACTGGAAGTATTTAGAAAGTTATGAACTAAATTGGAGGGCTGATTTTCCTCCAATCACTTTTAGCTCTTAAAAAGGATACTAGAACATTTAATTTCCATGAAATCAGCTCCCTTAAAATATCAAAGATATTACTTGCTATGATAGAGCAGTGCTGCATATAATATTGCTTATATGCCCTTTAATACTTGCCTGCACATAGTTTTTTCATTCAATTGAAATTACCTCCAAACTTTTCAACTTAATGCCCTTATTGTCATTAGTTAAGTACCTGTGAATTAGAATAAAAAGTATAGACATAGTATCTTCTGGCTTGTTCAAAATCTGTCAAAACTTACCCCAAAAAATCTAACTTAATAATTTAAGCTGTTATGTGATATTGCTTTGTCATCCTAATAAAAATTTACATGGTCATAGTTCATTTTTATTTTATTTTAAAAGTTCATTTAAACTTTAATAGCCTTATCTTGTGTAGAAACAATAGTTGCAGTAGCAGTAATAGCAATAGTAGCAGTATGCACATAACAACTTGTCCTCTTGACAATGTACGAGGGCATAGTGAGTTTTGATTTAATTCAATAAAGTTACAAAGTTCCCCAAATTTTTTGCCTTAAGACTCTTAGGTTTATTATTAGTAGTAGTAGCACCAGTAGTTATACTAGTAGCCAAAGGAGCAGAGTTCATAGTAATGATAAGCAGTAATAATGGTAATAGCAATAGAAGTCGCTGTAGGAGTAGAAGCAGTAGTATTATAATGCAAATATTGTGTTTTGATTAGTTCAAAATCACCCACAACAAGTATTGTGTAATTTTTAATTTCACACAAAAAACTGTACCTAAGATATTGCTGCTGTCCTTTTGAAGACCTACAAATGAATAGCAGGTTGTCATCAGCACAACAGAAATTTTCAGAAATAGTATCTAAAAATTTCACCTTCATACGCTTAAATATAGTTGTCATAGTAGCCATAGCAGTAGTATAATTACTCAACTTAATATAATTAGCCATTGCTATGATATTGTAGATATGCTCTTTTTATAACTTGTATATTGATATTCTTCTTTGAAATTTTTGTTAGCCTAACAAATAGTTGATATAGAAGTAGTAATTGGAGCAATAGTGACAGAACTAGTAGAACTAGTCCCTATCTAGGGACAAAAACATACCCTAGGAAAGTATTTCCAAGCTACTATGTTGAACCTCTTCTAATTACTATATCTTAGAAATTTATCCACTTGATAAGTTTTATCTTAAGAAATTTTTTTTCAAAATAAAATTATGCCTTATTTTTCAAATTTTTTTTTCTGGTTTTAATTTTAAAAATGCAATTCCTGCTATTTGAGGGGAAATCTTAAGCCACATCAATGACTTTTGTTTTTTTACTAAATTTACATAATGTCATTGCAGATCTTTGAAACCCCTTAAATTAGGACCAAGCAAAGCTGTGAAGCTGAAAACACTTTGGTAATTGCCAGGATAGCTACCTTGAGATATGGAAGAAAACAATTTGCACTTCATAATATGAAGAAAAAACATAGCTAACATATTTTAGATGCAGTCTTGCTATATTTTACCCCTGACCCTGTGCAAAGAGATAACCAAAATTCTATCTTTTTCAATGCATTATGCCACCCATAATTTGTTTTGCTTGTCATAGTTGATTCAATTTACAGGTACATAGGTTGAAACAAACTGGGATGCAGTCCTATTCTGAGACAAGATAGGAAACATGTAATTTGTACATCTGAGGGGGGGGGGGTAAGGCAAAATAGGTTAACTATGATTATTCTGCATATTATAAAGTAAAAATTGCTTTCTGAGAGAAGAAATATATAATTTGGGCTATATATTTGCATATTAGGGAGGGTTAGGGGGCTGCATGCAAAATGTGTCAAGTATAATTATTCTGCATATTACAAAGTGAGAATTGTTTTATCAATACATTTTCTTATCTTCCTGCAGTTAGCTAGACAAATATCAACACTTTCTTGTGCTTCATTTAAGCAGAAGATCAATTTTGCAAGGTCTCACTTATAAAACAATAAGATCTTCATAGGTCAATGGCCTCTAGAGAGAGAAAGAGTAGAGGCAGGTACATCATAATTCCTTTTTAGACAGACTTTAGTCTGTTGATCCATCCCTGAGAGTTTCATTTTCCTAGCCTGGCCACTTTCTAAGATAGCCTAGGCCTAGCAAAAATTAGCTCATCTAGATTTTTACCAATAGGCCTACTTTTCCTAAAATTCATTTAAGCAGAAATTCTATTTTGCATGGTTAAACTTCTGTAACATTTACAAGGATAGAAAATCCTTAGATTTTCTCAAAGGTGACATTTAAGGCAATTTTAAAGTACTAATGTAGTTTTTTAAGGGTTATCAAAGATCAATGCCTCTAGAGGGAGAAGGAGTGGAGATAGGTACTCAAGATACCTTCCACAGACACACTTTAGTCTGTAGATCCATCCTTGAAATTTTAATTTTCCTAACCTAACCCCTTTCAAATATAGAAAAAAAGCAGCTAGTCTAGAATTTTACAGCAATTTCACTCCTAGATTATACACAAAACTAAAAGAAAATACTGAAATAATAAATTCTTATTTTATAATATAGGCTAAACAAGCCTGTGTTTCTTTAACCATAGGCTAGTAGCCTATCATGTTTCCTTCCTTTGTGATAGGCTACTATCCACATTTTAAAATCTAGATTGGTGCCTATTTCGGACTAAGAGACATTCTGGAGAAGGCTATTGGTCAGAAGAAAATAGATCTGCCGGATTTACGGGATATCTAACAAGTAAACTTAACACTAAAATAATCACGAATTAGCCTACATTTAAGCCTTTCTATTCTTCTTGGGATTTGGGAATATGAAATTAACGTTGCCAACTGCGAACGTTTCAAGAAAATGAAAATTGAACGAAAAGAAGAACGATTTTCAGACAGTTCCTGGTAACAAACTGTAGAAAGGAGCGACACGGCTCAATAGTAAACGAAACTCTATAAAAAAACAGTATTTTGATGCTAAAAGATACATCAAAAGAATTGAATTTTCCTGCTGATTTTAAATATATAAGTTTCATCAAATTTAGTCTTTGTCATCAAAAGTTGCGAGCCTGAGAAAATTTGACTTGTTTTGGAAAATAGGGAGAAACACCCCCTAAAAGCCATAGAACCTTAACGAAAATCACACCATTGCATTCAGCTTATCACAGAACCCTATAAAGAAAATTTCAAGCTCCTATCTACAAAAATGTGGAATTTCGTATTTTTTGCCAGAAGACAGTTCACTGGTGCATGTTTTTTTGTTCTTTTGGTCATCGTATCGAACAAGTTGTCCTAGAATGTCACCCAAGGGAAATGAAAAGTCCTAGTGACCTTTTTAAGTGACCAAAAAATTGGAGGGCACATAGGCCCCCTCCCACGCTCATTTTTCCCCAAAGTCAACGGATTAAAATATTGAGAGAGCAATTTTGTTCCGCATAGTAAAAACCATAATAACTATATATTTGGGGATGACCTACTCCCCCAACAGTCCCTGGGGGATGGGCTGCAAGTTACAAACTTTGACCAGTGTTTACATATAGTAATGGTTATTGGGAAGTTTACAGATGTTTTCAGAGGGATTTTTTGGTTTTGGGGTGGGTTTGAGGGGAGGGGCTATTTGGGAGGATCTTTCCTTAGAGGAATATATCTTGGAGGAAGAGAAATTCCATTAAAAGGGAGCGGGATTTTCTAGCATTACTATAAAAAAAAATATAAAAATAAACATGACAAAGTTTTTTCAATTGAAAGCAAGGAGTAGCATTATAACTTAAAACGAACAGAGATTATTCCGCATATCATGGGTTCGAAAAATACTTTAGCATGAAGAGCGAGGTATTTAGGAGGAGATATAGCTCGCTCTTTATGCTAAAGCATTTTTAGTAGTTTCAACTATTTATTCTACGGCCTTTCTGATTCAGGGGTCATTCTTAAAGAATTGGGAAAAAACTTAAAATTTAGCGTAAAGAGCGAGGTATTAACGAGGGGACAAACCCCCACATATACAAAATAAAAATTTAAGAATATAAAAGTTTGTTACGTAAGTTAATTTTTAAGTTACGTATATTTTTTACTAATAAAAACGTTCGTTAAAACTTAAAAGTTCTAGTTGCGTTTTTAAGTAACCGAAAAATTGGAGGGCAACTAGGCCTCCTTCCCCACCCCTTATTTCTCAAAATTGTCTGATCAAAACTAAGAGAAAGCCATTTAGCCAAAAAAAAGAATTAATATGCAAATTTCATTTTAATAATTTATGTGCGGAGAGCCAAAATCAAACATGCATTAATTCAAAAACTTTCAGAAATTAAATAAAAAAAACAATTTTTTTAAATAAAGAAATAAAAAACAACTATTTTTTTAACTGAAAGTAAGGAGCAACATTAAAACTTAAAACGAAGAGAAATTACTCCGTATATGAAATAGGTTGTCCCCTCCGCAACCCCTCGCTCTTTCCGCTAAAGGTTGACTCTTTGCCACAATTCTACTTTTTAAAACAATTAAAAACTTTAGCGTAAAGAGCGAGGGATTGCGGAGGGGACAACCCATTTCATATACGGAATAGTTTCTGTTCGTTTTAAGTTTCAATATCGCTCCTTACTTTCAGTTAAAAAAAATGTTGTTTTTTTTTTTAATCCCTCAAAGAGACTGGAGTCTAAACATTTAAACGTACGCTACCCTTCCTCTCTTTTCATCTCTGTTGCTTCATTTAGTGATTATAACTTACCTATTGCCGTTAAACATTAAAAAAAAACGAATTAAACTTTTTA
Organism: Artemia franciscana; assembly: GCF_032884065.1. Taxonomy (NCBI): domain Eukaryota; kingdom Metazoa; phylum Arthropoda; class Branchiopoda; order Anostraca; family Artemiidae; genus Artemia; species Artemia franciscana. The sequence goes on along the minus strand of NC_088867.1, from coordinate 24,756,109 downwards.
AAATCCGCTTGAAATAAAAGTTAGGACGGTTCCCTACTTTAATGAACTTCTAATAGAAAATTAGTAACATCATTAATTTCAGTATTTTCATGATCAAAAGGTATGAATGTGCTAGATATTTGCATGTTTTATTTTTTTTATTTTTCGGACCTTCAACTGAACTAAGATCAAAATTATTTCTGACATCAAAGCAATCATGCAAACAACCGCAGTTCAGATCTCAAACACACTCCTTGGTTACTACCGCAGATAATCATGTATGACCAAGTAACTTTTTATTCAATTTTGGATCTGCCAAGAATAAAGCCTCAGTCACTCATAAATTTTTTTCCTCTTTTTCAACAGGATTTTTTCCATTTTTTCTTTTTTAAAAACTTCTTCCCAGGTACATGTAGATTTCTGGGCACCTTACAAGAAAATAGACTGCTGTTGTAAAAATTTGTATATATGTGTAGCTTTCTGGACAGAGCACAAGAAAGTAGCCAACTGTCTACACAGCGAATGTACTGCTTGAAATAAAATACTCCTGTACTGTTTCAGCCAATAGTCGGTTTCCGTGCTTCGTTACCAGGCTGTTGAGCTGAGATAATTTTTGCTACCCTATGCACCAGACCGTGGCAAAGTAATTAAACTATGCATAATTTCAAGCAACTCTTTAAACCTTATTGCATATTTTTTGCGGATCTTTTTTACGGATTAAATGAAAAAAAACAAGTTTTTTAACTGCAAGTAAGGAGCGACATTAAAATTTAGAACGAACAAAAATCATTCCGTTTATGAAAGGGGTTGTGCCCTCCTCAATACCTTGCTCTTTATGCTAAAGTTTGACTCTTTCTCACAACTCTACTTTAAAAAAAAATTAAAAATTTCGCGTAAAGAGCGAGGCACTGGGGAGGGGAAAACCCCTTCATAAACGGAATAATTTCTGTTCGGTTTAAGTTTTAATGTTGCTCCTTACTTGCAGTTAAAAAACTTGTTTTTTTTCATTTAATTTCTGAACGTTTTTGAATTAATGCATATTTTGATTTTGGCTCACCGTACATGAATAATTAAAACGAAATTTGCACAGTATTTTTTTTTTTCGCTAAAAGGCTTTCTCGTAGTTTTGACCAGATGATTTTGTTAAATAAAAAGTGGAGAAGGAAGCTTAGTTGCACTCCAACTTTTGGCTACTTAAAAAGGCAACTAGAACTTTTTTTACGAAGATTTTTATTAGTAATAAATATACGTAACTTACGAATTAACTTTCATAACGAAATTCTATAATTGTATATTTTTATTACGTATATGAGGGGGGTGCTCTCCCTCGTGAATACCTCGCTCTTTACACTTAAGATTCAACTTGGTCCCAATTTTTTAAGAATGGCCCCTGAATCACAAACGCCGAAAAATAAATAGTTGAAATTACTAAAGATACTTCAGCATAAAGAGTGAGGTATTGTGGAGGAGACGAAGCCCCTTATAAGCGTAAAAATTTCTGTTCGTTTTAGGTTCTAATGCTGCTCCTTACCTCCACCGCAAAAAACTTTTTATTTATTTATTTTTTCATTATTCTTTTAAAGAATGCTAGAAAATCTGGCGGACCCTTCATGGAAATTTTCTTTCCTCATGATAAATTCCTCCATGGAGCAATCCTCCAACGTAACCTCCTCCTCCGACCCCCCTTTAAAGCGAAAAAGTCCCCGTGAAATCATCCGTACATATCCCAATAACCAGTACTTTATGTAAAGAATGGTCAAAGTTTGTGACTTGCAGCCCCTCCCCCGGGGACTGTGAGGGAGTCAGTCGTCCCCAAAGACATAATTATTAAATTTTTGTACCATACTGAACAAAATTGCTATCTCAAAATTTTGATTTAGTAACTTTGGGAAAGATGAGCGTAGGAGGGTGCCTAGGTGCCCTCCAATTTTTTAATCATTTAAAAAGAGCACTAGAGCTTTTAATTTCTGTGAGAAGGAGCCCTCTCGTGACATTCTAGGACCACTGGTTCGATACGATCACCCCTGGGGAAAAGAAAAAACAAGTAAACACGCATCCGTGATCTGCCTTCTGGCAAAAAAAAAAAAAAAATACAAAATTCCGCATTTCTGTAGATAGGAGCTTGAAACTTCTACAGTAGGGTTCTCTGATACGCTGAATCTCATGATGTGATTTTCGTTAAACTTTTTTGACTTTTAGTGGCTGTTTCCTTCCATTTTTTAAAATAAGGCAAATTTTCTCAGCCCCTTAAATTTTGATGGGTAAAACAAAACTTGATGAAACTTATATATTAAGAATCGGCGTAAAAATGAAATTTTTTTTATGTAACTAATGGTATCAAAATTACATTTTTTAGAGTTTTGGTTACTACTGACCCGGGTCGCTCCTTACTACAGTTCGTTACCACGAACTGTTTGATGACCAAAAAACAAATGGATCTTCTCAACATTCATCTCTGGCCATCATCATAAAATCTTGTTGTCTTTTTCAAAGTATGAACCACTGATTTTTAATTAAACTGCACATTTTACCAGATCCCACCTCTTCGTTACCACTAAAATTGAAAATCGTTGAGACGGGTGAACGAGGAAGTTCATATCTCCAATTAGAGAGCATTTGGCTTTAAACATTCAAGGTTTTCTACCGTCGAATCGTTGTGGTCTATCTGCTTACTCGTTTTTGAGCACATTCCTGCAAACAAACTAGGACAACCCACCGAGATCCGTTTAGCCCGTTCATTGCTCAATAAGTCAGGCTCTGCATGTTATAAAGTACATCTGATATGAACTTCAAACTGCCAAAAATAGCCTTGGATTATTCAATCTTTGAATGGATGTCAAGAGCGAATACTTGAGTAGCGATAAATAAGTACATCATAAGCTCTCAAAAAGCATGTGGATACGTGTTTTAACTACCTTAAATACTTTATTCAGAATATTGGCTCTTTTTAGGACAAACAAAAGAAAGTATAGACTAATTGTTATTAAGGTGTCACAAGGAAGTATGATATTTTGAAGCATTTTCTTTAACTCCTCAATCTCCAGCTGCGTCACCTTCTTTAGAGTTCATGAAGAACATGGGGAGTGGGGTCCACTGCTTCAAAATTTGTTTAACAATACTTTTAGGGATATCAATAGCATAATTGCGGTCTGCCGCAACTTACAGTTTCCTGCCTAACAAGATCCTGGTTTTCTTGTAGGTCATTCTGTCCGTTTCTGGACTATATGCCACCTGTCCTATAATATTACGTATGAAATGTCAAATACTTCTGGCGACTTTTAAGTGAGCCCGTCGATTGTAAGCATTATTTATGTTATATACGTAGTAATCTGAAAAGCTCTTAAAAATAGAGACCTTCTAAAAGTTGGGCTTGGCTATTAGCCTTAAAATTATCCTAGCTACAAAAGACATCCAAAGCATACCAATAAACAAAGAAAATGTTCAGCTATAGTCGGGTACAAGATACTTTAGTCATTAAGAGCGTTTGGGCCCTTTTGAAATCTCAAAGAAAATTGTCTGATCTGTTTGGGTTAACCTAATAAAATATCTATATTCTCATTTGTCAATCTTTTACTTGTCAGAGGCCAATATGGCTGAAACCACATATCCTCAATTTTCCTTCTTTCTGTCACTTTGGCATTATGGGCCATATTCAGAATAACTTTTTAGTTATTCAACTAAAATCAACTTTAAAATCAACTTTAAGAGTAACAAATTAGATATTACAATAGTTATGTTCTGGTGGTTGCTTTTTGATCTACTTTTCCAGTAGGGGGGTATGCTTACTTTTTAATATTCAAGAACAATGGTTGTTTTTTTTATAAAGAATTTCTTTTTATATTTATGTAGACTGCTAAGGTGGCTCATAATTTTACCCTCCACTTGATCATTTTTCTTCTCCTTTTGACATAATGTGCCGGAAAGGTGACTGGACGACTGGGACAAAGCAGAGGCAAGAGAGAATAGTACCAGGGAGCATTTATACCGCTTGATTCGAGTTATTTACTTTGCAATTTTTCGTTAAAGCTTTTACCATCTTTATTCTGCAAAAGGGTGATAATAGAGATTTTAGTTCAAAATCTGCAAAAGGAAAGATTCTCCCCGTCACTTGAGTGAAAGAGTGAAATGATGTAAAAAAGTTCGAAAAAAAAACACAAAAGAGTGATAGTTAGTAACCCTCACGGAATAAACGTACTAGTATTACAGAGTTGCCGGCAAGTTACAAAAAAATGACTCATCCGAGGTAAAATCACTAAAATTTGAGATATAAATAAAAATCAATAGGCAAACAAAAACTCCAAATAGTGAAAAATTTCTTCCATCAAATAATGAGCTATTGGTCTGTTTTGTTTGCAAAGCTTCTTTCTAGTTCATTCTCAGATTTTTATGTTTAATTGAGAAACGATGTTAACTTTATTAAACTAAAAAAGAATAGGCAGACCTTTGTTGTTTTATCAAGGAATGATTTATTGCCTGTCCAACCCCGTTGAAGAATGGTGTATAAGCATGAAAGTATGACGGCACTAGACCCTTAAGGTCCAAACCAGTGGTTCTTATTTCCGTTTCGTAGCCCAATGGCGGCTACTGTAGCAAGTTATACGCCATCGCATATTTGGACGCATAACAATGGTATGACGGAATGGGACGGGTAAAGAAGGCAAATATTTTGGCTGGGAGAAAGGGCGTCTGATTTCTTGATAGTGGATTATTCGGGATTTATTTGCAAACATCTCATGATAGGTATTTAGATTAAAAATGGAGCAGAAATTCACCCTACATTTATTTGGGAATAGATTTTTCAACTAAATAGCCATTATGGTTGATTAGGAGATAACAGCTCTCCCACTAATTTGGAAATATTTCCAGTTTGAATTTTGCAATTACACTGATATGCATACCTTAACAAAAGGCAAAAGGGATCCCACAGGAGCAACACTTGTCAAATAAAAGATCCGCTTTAAACAACTAGATATTATGATGAGAAAATTATGTTTGACATTTCAGACACCTCTCCACACCTCACAATAAAATATCTCGAGCAATAGAAGAGAGAGATAATTATCAAAGTAGGCTGAAGACAGAAGAAGTACCAACGTCATTTCAAGAAAACTCATAAAAATAGTCAATCAAGGAGAAAGGTCGAAAGAAGAGACTAAGGAAAGAAAAGTAATGATGATGATCATTTTGGTTTTTCACATTCTTTTCAAAATAACATAGAATGTCATCATAAGAGACATGAAATGCTTGAACTCCTTTTTAATATCTGAAAGGAATGGTAATTATAGGATACCGTATAAATACCAAAAGGAATTCAATAAGAATCCCAATTCCTAAGAAGTGGTATGTTGCCTCTACAGTTTAATATTACAACAATACGCGATTTCAAACTCTTGGACATTAACAGATTAGAAAGTAAAGTGAAAATAAGAGCAGTAAATATCATATTAGAGCTTGTATTAACATATGAATGGGATGAGAACGAGATTAGATTGATAATAGCAATGATGTCCGTTTAGATATTTTGTACAAAAGTGAACTTAATGAACATAACCACCATTTAGGACAAATCTAAAGCAATTGTCAAACACATAAAGGAAATTGGATTGAGTCATCTATTAAAAACCATAATAAGTAGTTACAAGTCTGTTTTTTGTGTGTTCATTTTTGAATAAAGCTTCAAAAACATAAGATATCTAACAAATTTAAGTTGTCAACAACAAATAAATTTAAGCGCGTTATTCTAATTGTAAGATCACTTTGAACTACCTCTAGAAATCATAATTCGTATTTCCTAGAGTTTACCTTACCTAAAATTCAAATAAAAATAATGTTTTACAAGTATTCTTTAAGAGAAAAGAAAAAAGTCGATTTAATCTAAAATTCTGTAAGGGCAATGTCATATTATATTCAATATTTTCGCCTTAATGTCCAAATACTGTCAAATAAGTAAAAAAAAAATCATAATCACAGACAATTTGTTGTTATGATTTGGTGAATTACGATCGGGTACGTTCGACCATGCTGAGTCACAAAGCTAAATGACATCAGAAAATTCATCTCTGATTTAGGTTAGACTGAATTATCCTAGGTTGTAATTACCTTGTTAAATACGCCTGCAAATGTTTAATCATGCGTAATCCGTATGACCACTGAAAATGCATCCTTGATTCATCACTAAAACTAACTTGGTTATTATAGTTTGGCTAAGATTTCAGTTTTGGTGATGTTTCATAGCGCTTAATTAAATAGTCCAGTTACCACTGAAAAACAATCTTCCTTTGGGTAGGGTTAAATTATTCAAAGTTACATTATCTTTGGTTTGCATTTTTGGTTGTTGCTGTTGTTGTTTGGGGTTTGACCAATAGGTCATATGCGTTCGTATCACTCAGTTGTTCTGTGCCTTTTATAATCACTAGCTTGCTTGGGTGTCACTTCAGTCAGTATTCACTGAGCCAGAACAGTATCGCTTGACTTGCTAATGGAGGGGGGTTATTTGCCTACAGCAACTGACTGCGTTGAAAAACGGGAATCACAGTACTGCAACTATGCATTGTCAAACAGCAATTAAAATACATGTACAACACAATAATAAAAAGTAATACAATTTTTACACATTATAACCAATATCAATACAACCAAATGTCGATAAAATATATCTAAAATGATAAATAGGGAAATTCTAAAAATCCTATTAAACAGGTAATAATAACAATAATAAAAAAAAGAAAAAAATTATAGGGAATGAACCAAACCAGTAGTCTTAAGAAATCTACCTAATAGGTTTGTGCTTAGTTTTTTATCCCAAGGAGGAGACGTTTGATGTCCCAGAACAGAACGCATTGTGAATGCACTAAATACCTTCTCACAGCAATTTCTTAGTACTTCTCTCTCTTTTTCGTATTTTCTACAGTTTAAGATGATGTGACGTATATCTTCAGACACTCCACAAGTGTCACAGTTGGGGGATGGAGCCATTTTCCACTGGAATAGTGTTGATTTTGTCTTTGCATGGCCACATCTAAGACGAAATAGGCAGGTAGAAAGGATGCGAGAAGTGAGGTACATTTCTTTTGAAGGCTGCTTATAATCATAGAGATCGAGGAGCTGAGTATGAGAAGAATGGAGCCAGGCTTCTTCTTCTTCAAAAATTTTTGAGCTAATTGAAGAAAGAAGTTCAGGACCAGTGATAGGGGTTTGGGTGATCAGGCCTAGTTGGGAGACTTGTTTTGCAGCCTGATCTGCTAGTTCGTTTCCTGTTATACCACAGTGTGCTGGAACCCATATCAATAGAACAGATATACCCTTTTTTGCAAGTTGAGTAACCAAATTTTCAATCTCAATGGCAACATTTCTTGCTTGGTGTTGCTGGTGTGAGAGGTAATCCAGAGCTGAAAGTGAATCGGAGCAGACAATATACTTCTGATGTTTGCTCTCTGTTTGGCTTGATATGGCTTGAAGTGAAAACTTAATTGCCATAAGCTCTGAAGAGAAAATTGTCAGGTTAGGGGGTAAACGGTATGAAAGAGACAGGCTCTGGGAGGGTATAACTACTGCACAACTGCATTTTGTTACTGTCTTTGAGCCATCTGTATAAACTTGAATGTATTCCTCATATTCTGCCAGCTTTCCCAGGAATATGATTTTCATCAGTGCTTGGGGGAGGCCCTCCTTTTTTTGATGGTGATCTTAGGAATAATCAATTGATTAATTCCTTTGGAGGCACTAAGACAAATCATCATCCAAATTGACAGTCAGCCTGCCATTCTCTATGAACTCTTCCATGCCCGGGAGGCAAAGGAATCTCTGGAAAGAAGACATCTCTGTTGGTTTAAGTGGATTTCAGGGTTGCGGTGGCTGATAATTTCTTTGTAGATAATATGGTTCCTGAGTCTTATTTTCTTAGCAAAATATCTTGCAAGGAGGTATTTTCTTCTGGAGTGAAGGGACTGGATCCCTGCTTCACAATACATAGCTACAATAGGAGTAGATTTTAGGCCATCAAGGGCCCTTCTTAAGATTGCATGAGGTGTGGTGTCAAGTTTCTTCAGGAGACATTTCTTAGCTGATCCGTATATAAATAATTTTTGGTTAATGGAGGATAAGTTACTGCAACAGATTCACTTAAAAACTAACCAATTTAAGTTAGCATAAAAGAGAAAAGTTGTTACTATCTAGATAGCAAAAAAAATATCGCCTGAAATAAGTTGGCGTGAAAAGTAAGCCTAGTGAAAAAATAGTTAGATGTCAATTAGTTGCATAAACATCAGGTACGTACGCAGGATTTTTTTTTCGGGGGGGGGGGGCAAAACCTTCGAAACAGCAGATATATAGTAGCACTTTTTTTATTTAGTAATGCAAAAAGCACGTATATCGGAAAATACAGATTAAATTTAATCTGTAATATTGTAGCGGATGGGGGGAAGAAGACTGAAGCCTCAAAAGTACGTTATAGGCTCAGGTTATGTTCATAGCGATTAAGAACCAGTTATTAATCTATTATATCCCACTGAAAGGGAAATTTAGGGTTAACAGTGCAATATGGGTGCTGTGGGGGGTAGTTCTTCTATTGCAAAAATGTAGATTTTAATGAAAAATGATAGTTTCCAAAATTGATCCAATAAAAGCTGTACTTTATCCTGAAAAGGGGGGGGGGAGATAAACGCCCTACTATCAAGAATAATTCTATTTTGCTGTGAAAAGCAAACTCTCTTTACAAAAAAATAAAATAACAGTACAATTGCTAATTACTTCAAAGAGGGTAAAAAGTTAGACAGAAAATGGGTTAATAATTGGGCAGTGACTTGACCGGATAATTGCAAGCAGTAAAATTCCCCAAAAAAGGCTTCACACATGTATCTAGATTCTTAATAAATGTCCCACTTTTGCCAGAAATCCCAAAAAACCATGGGAAATTCAACATTTCACAAAATTACGGGGGGAGGGGCGGGCCTGAAGGCCCCCCCCCTGCGTACATGCCAGATAGATATAGTTCATATTATAAATTAGTTTACGAAAAAAAAATGTTTCAAGAATTAGTTAAGAACGAGAAATGTTGTGTTTGAAATTAGTTAACAAAAAAACTTAGTTAAATTTAATTAGCAAAAATTAGATTATTTATATTTTTTGGCTATGGTATAATGAAAGTTATTAGCTTGGTGGTTTGTACAAACTTATGAACAACAAAGTTTAAGAAAACAGGGTGCCAGCAGAAAATTTTTCAGTGGTGGTTGGGTGAAAGGGAATATATTTAAGGAATTTTTTTTTGTAGCAATAAGTTTATTTTAAATACTCTTAGAAAAAACTCTCAAATAAAAAGAGCAATGAAATTGCTTGCAAAATAAAATACAGTAAATTTCAAACGACAAGGATTCCTGGCAAAGGGACCAATTTATTTAATCAATAATATTTTTATTATTATGCATTTAATCAGAAAATCAAAATCAAACAAAAATTGCAGAAGGATTTATAACTTCCGTAGACTGTAAGAGATGTACACTTGTCTTTATGCAGTTATCTATGCCATGAAATAGTTTACAGATAGAGATCCTAAAAAATCATCCTGCCTGCATAGATATCACGTTTTGATTTTATAATGGCCATGAAAAATGTACCTATTTCATAACAGGACCTTTCTCCCCCTTGAACTTACATTCCATATTTATTCACAAAGTAATAAAATAGAATAGAGAAAGAAAAAAAAAATTAAATTTGTTATCCAGCTGTCAAATTAGCTTTTTTCTTTTATCGTCTTATTCAACTAAATAAAATGAGCAGGTTCACAAAAATTTTCGTCACAAAAGAATCTTGTCAAATAGTTTGTGATAAAAAAAAGCTGGTAGTACAAAGCAACTTAGACCAGTATTCACCAAAACTAAAAATGGAATTCTCAAGCCAATTGCTATACCTGCAGTATTGGCTTTTTAAGCTGATTCTAAATATATAAATTCTTTCAGTTTATTGTTTCCCACTCAAACCAAAAATCGGAGAAAATTTGCTTGTTTTTTTTTTTTTTGAAAAAGGGGAACCACCGCAGAAAAGTAAGCGATTTAATTGAAAATCCCCTTATCCAACAGTTCGTGGTAACGAACTGTAATAAGGAGCGACCCGGCTCAATAGTAACCGAAACTCTAAAAAATGGAAATTTTGATAACAATAGTTACATCAAAAGAATCGCATTTTAATGCTGATTTTAAATATATAAGTTTCATCAAGATCGGTTATACCCATCAAAAGTTACAAGCCTCAGAAAATTGGCCTCATTTTAGAAAATAGGGGGAAACACCCCCTAAAAGTCATACAATCTTAACGGAAATCACAGCATCAGATTCAGTGTATCAGAGAACCATATTGTAGAAGTTTCAAGCTCATATCTACAAAAATGTGGAATATCGCATTTTTTGCCAGAAGACAGATCACGGATGCGTGTTTATTTGTTTTTTTTTTGTTTGTTTTTTTTCAAGGGGTGATCGTATCGATTGAGTGGTCCTAGAATGTCGCGAGAGGGCTCATTTTAACGGAAAATTGGAGGGCACCTAGGCCCCCTCCCACGCTCATTTTTTCCCAAAAGTCACCGGATCAAAATTCTGAGATAGCCATTTTATTCACCATAGTCGAAAAACCTAATAAATATGTCTTTAGGGACGACTTACTCCCTCGCAGTCCCCGTGGGAGGGGCTGCAAGTTACAAACTTTGACCTGTGTTTAGATATAGTAATGGTTACTGGGAAGTGTACAGACGTTTTTGGTTTCGGGGGGAGAGTTGAGGAGGGGAGGGTTTACGTGGGAGGATATTTCCATGGAGAAACTTCTCATGGGGGAAGAGAATTTCAATGAAGGAGGCGCAGGATTTTCTAGCATTATTTGAAAAAAAAACAATGAAAAAGTAAATATGAAAAGGTTTTTCTACTGAAAGTAAGGAGCAGCATTAAAACTTAAAACGAACACAAATTATTACTCATATGAGGGGCTTACCTCCTCGTTATTCCTCACTCTTTACGCTAAAGTATTTTTAGTAATTTCAACTATTTGTTCTACGGCCTTTGTGATTCAGAGAGTCATTCTTAAGGAATTGGGACAAAATTTAAGCTTAAGTGTAAAGAGCGAGGTATCGACGAGGGTTGAACCAAATCATATACGCAATAAAAACATACGAATATAGAAGTTCGTTACGTGAGTTAATTCGTAGGTTACGTATATTTTTTACCAATGAAAACGTTTGTAAAAAATTAAAAGTTCTAGTTGCTTTTTTAAGTAATAAAAAAATTGGAGGGAAACTAGGCCTCCTCCCTCGCTCCTTTTTTCTCAAGATCTTCCGATTAATTGCAATTAATCAATATGCAAATTTTGTATTGATTATTTATGTGCGGAGAGCCAAAATCAAAACATGCATTAATTCAAAAACGTCCAGAAATTAAATCAGAAAAATAAGTTTTCTTAAATGAAAGTAAGGAGCAACACTAAAACTTAAAACGAACAGAAATTGCTCCGTATATGAAAGGAGCTTTTCCTCCACAACGCCTCGCTCTTTACGCTAAAGTTTGACTCTTTCTCTTAACTCAATTTTTAAAACAGTAAGAAACTTTAGCGTAAAGAGCGGACGTTAAGGAGGAAAAGCCCCTTTCATATACGGAGTAATTTCTGTTCGTTTCAAGTTTTAATGTTGCTCCTTACTTTCATTTAAAAAAACTTGTTTTTTTATTTAATTAGATTTCAAGCTCCAATCTTTAGGTTCAGGTTCATTTTAATAATAAGACAAGTTACAAAATGTCCAAAGCCCGGCTGAGAAGACAAATTCGTAATGCACGGGATGGAAAAAAAAAACTTCTTTAAATAAAAACAACATCCATACTTCGCTACATACAATTCAAACAAGTGTAATTAAACATATTCCCCCGTCAATAGCCCGGTCAACAGCACCACCCGTTGACGCGTCCAGCGAAATAAACATAAAAATAAATAAAAGATAATAAGAACCCTGGAGAATGCCCAGGTCCAGTATCATAAAAAACCATATAAAATGGGAACAAACTTAACATCCCAAAGGCGACCCCCACCAACCAACAGCAATTCACTTATCACAAAAAATTATCAATAAATCAACGTAAATTTAAGTTTTCGTTTAGCTGTTTTAATTGATTTTGAAGTATCCAATTTAAACGTATAAATATTCCAATACCGAATTACCGAGTTTCGAAAGGAAAGTTTCGATCTTTCATTTATTATTCTTGGCTGATATAATTTATTGAAATTTCTAGTTAAATGGCCGTGGTCAATATTTTTAAGTGGGAAAAGGTTCCAGAAAAAAAAAACGAGGGAAGCAAACCACGGCCATACTTCAAATCGAAAAGGATAGATTCAACCGGCACAAAATGTCTTAAAGGAAGAATATTAAGGAAGCAATACAGAGAATCAGCTGATGACTTCGCTGGATATAATTTAGGGGAAGGCAAATAGCCCTTAAGAACCCGCAAAGCTTTGTTCTGTTGTCTCTGAAGTGGCATAATATGAGAACTAAATGTGTTAAGGTAAACAAGGGATGAAAACATTAAATGAGAATGAATAAGTGCATAATAAAGTGATCTCATTGCTTCAAAGAGAAGGGATGACCTGAGTATTCGCATTATACCTATATTTCTCCCCAATTTCATCCGCAGATTAGATATATGAGGCTTCCATGATAGATTAGAGTCAAGGAGGACTCCGAGGTATCGCATAGTTGCTGCTCGTGAAATCTTTATTTTAAAATCATTTGATTCAATTAGTTGAAGCTCAGGAACTGCAGTGTTACAACGCGAGAAAACGACAAATTTCGTTTTATCAAACAGTTCGTGGTAACGAACTGTAGTAAGGAGCGATCCGGCTCAATAGTAACCAAAACTCTAAAAAATTGAATTTTGATATCAATAGCTACATCAAAAGAATCGCATTTTAATGCTGATTTTAAATATATAAGTTTCATCAAGTTTAGTCTTAGCCATCAAAAGTTACGAGCCTGAGAAAATTTGCCTTATTTAGGAAAATAGGGGGAAACACCCCCTAAAAGTCGTAAGATCTTAACGAAAATGACACCATCAGATTCAGCGTATCAGAGAACCCTACTGTAGAAGTTTCAAGCTCCTATCTACAAAAATGTGGAATTTTGCATTTTTTGCCAGAAGACAAATCACGGGTGCGTGTTTATTTGTTTGTTTTTTTTTTCCAGGGGTTCTCGTATCGACCAAGTGGTCCTAGAATATCGCAAGAGGGCTCATTCTAACGGAAATGAAAAGTTCTAGTGCCCTTTTTAAGTGACCAAAAAAATTGGAGGGCATCTAGGCCTTCTCCCACGCTCATTTTTTCCCCAAAGTCAACGGATCAAGATTTTGAGATAGCCATTTTGTTTAGCATAGTCGAAAATCATAATAACTATGTTTTTGGGTATGACTTACTCCCCCACAGTCCCTGGGGGAGGGGTTGCAAGTTACAAACTTCAACCAGTGTTTACATATAATAATGGTTATTGGGAAGTGTACAGACGTTTTCAGGGGGATTTTTTTTGGTTTTGGGGGTAGGGTTGAGGGAGGGGGCTATGTGGGAGGATCTTTCCTTGGAGAAATATGCCATGGGGGAAAAAATTCAATGAAAAGGGCGCAGGACGAATCTGGTCACGTTAGAAAAAAACGTCAAATTAAGAGCTTAATATACAATGCTGGGTGTTCGGAGCCTCTCTATTATGGAGTATAATTTGAAAATAACACAACTATACGAGCGATAAAACATATATACCACAACCATAACTCAACTAACGAAAGAACTGCTAAGAGATAACACAACTATAAAGCGAAAACAGGTGAAAACTAACGGGAAAATAAACGAACTAAGAGGTGGAAGGGGCCTAGAGAAAAAATATAATCCTTTTTCAATTTTGAGCCTAACTTCCGCCAAGGAGTAATAATGTCAGAAGCCCCGAAATACCGAATTATTATCTTTTCAAACAGTTCGTGGTAAGGAACTGTAGTAAGGGGCGACCCGGCTCAATAGTAAACGAAATTCTAAAAAACGGATGCTAAAAATTTTGATGCTAAAAGATACATCAAAAGAATCGAATTTTTACGCTGATTCTAAATATATAAGTTTCAATTAATTTAGTCTTTGTCATCAAAAGTTACGAGCCTGAGAAAATTTGCCCTATTTTGGAAAAAAGGGGGAAACATCCCCTAAAAGTCATAGAATCTTAACGAAAATCACACTATCGCATTCGGTATATCAGAGAACTCTATAGCAAAAATTTCAAGCTCCTATCTAAAAAATGTGGAATTTTGTATTTTTTGCCAGAAGACAAATCACGGGTGCGTGTTTATTTGTTTTGTTTTTTTTTTCCAAGGGTCATCTCATCGACCAAGTGGTCCTAGAATGTCGCGAGAGGGCTCATTCTAACGGAAATGAAAAGTTCTAGTGTCCTTTTTAAGTGACCAAAAAAATTGGAGGGCAAATTGGCCCCCTCCCATGCTCATTTTTTTTCCAAAAGTCAACAGATTAAAATTTTAAGATAGCCATTTTGTTCAGCATAGTCGAAAACCATAATAACTATGTCTTTGGGAATGACTTACTCCCCCAAAATCCCTGAGGGAGGGGCTGCAAGTTACAAACTTTGACCAGTGTTTACATATAGTAATGGTTATTGGGAAGTGTACAGACGTTTTCATGGGGATTTTTTGGTTTGGGGGTGGGGTTGATGGGAGAGGGCTTTGTGGGAGGATCTTTCCTTTGAGGAATATGTCATGGGGGAAGAAAAATTCAAAGAAAAGGGCGCAGGATTTTCTAGCATTACTTTAAAAAAAAACAATGAAAAAATAAACATGAAAACGTTTTTTCAAATGAAAGTAAGGAATAGCATTGAAATTTAAAACGAACAGAGATTATTACGCATATGAGGGGTTCTAAAAATACTTTAGCATAAAGAGCGAGGTATTTAGGAGGAGATAAATACCTCGCTCTTTATGCTAAAATATTTTTAGCGATTTCAACTATTTATTCTACGGCCTTTTTGATTCAGGGGTCATTCTTAAAGAATTGGGACAAAACTTACGATTTAGTGTAAAGAGCGAGGTATTAACGAGGGTACAAACCCCCTCGTACACATAATAAAAATATAAGAATATAAAAGTTTGTTACGTAAGTTAATTCTTAAGTTACGTATATTTTTTACTAATAAAAACGTTCGTTGAATATTAAAAGTTCTAGTAGCCTTTTTAAGTAACCGAAAAATTGGAGGGCAGCTAGGCCTCCTTCCCCACCCCTTATTTCTCAAAATCGTCTGATCAAAACTAAGAGAAAGCCATTTAGCCAAAAAAAATTAATATACTAATTTCATTTCAATAATTTATGTGCGGAGAGCCAAAATCAAACATGCATTAATTCAAAAACGTTCAGAAATTAAATAAAAAAAAACTAGTTTTTTAACTGAAAGTAATGAGCGACATTAAAACTTAAAACGAATAGAAATTACTCCGTATATGAAATGGGTTGTCCCCTCCGCAGTCCCACGCTCTTTACGCTAAAGTTTTTAATTGTTTTAAAAAGTAGAATTGTGGCAAAGAGTCAAACTTTAGCATAAAGAGCGAGGGACTGCGGAGGGGACAACCCATTTCATATACGGAGTAATTTCTGTTCGTTTTAAGTTTTAATGTCGCTCCTTACTTTCAGTTAAAAAAACTAGTTTTTTTTTATTTAATCAGCGTTAAGAGCTATGTAATTTGACTCAAGCCACAATAGAAGATGGTTGAAAGCTTCTTCCAATGCAAGTTTCAAACAGCTCACATCTTTCCCTGCGACAGTACACGCAGTGTCATCTACAAATTGCAAATTTAAACCAAATATTCTCATTAAATAATTCAGGTCGTTCACATAAATTAAGAAAAGTAGGGGACCAAGTATTGACCCTTGCGGGACACCAGCGGTATTAGATTGACGAGTCATTTCAGATGAAACATTACCTCCATCAACATTCTGAGAACGGTCCTTAATATAAGATGCTATTAGGGATTTTGCTTGCCCTCTTATACCGTAATGATCCAACTTATGTATTGAAATAATATGAGATATTGAATCAAACGCTTTTTTAATGTCAAGAAAAATGGAAGCTGGAATTTCTACATGGTCAAGATTATCATGGACATGCTGTGTTAGCAATAGGACAGCATGATCGGTAGAGTGACACTTGCAAAATCCGAACTGAAGGTGATTTATCATTTCAAAATGATCTAAAAAACGCACTATTCTATTATACAGACAACGTTCAATTATTTTGGAAAAATCCAACAGGAGTGATATAGGCCTATAATTTGATGGATTTGTTTTCTCTCTTCCTTTGTAAAGAGCCAATATTCTTGAGTCTTTTAACGACGAAGGAAACGTCCCATTTTTAAATGCCAGGTTTATTATATGACATAAAATGTGCGAAATTTGGAGTAGTATTTCTTTCAACAGAAATGTCGATGATCCATCAATACCCTCAGAATGACCATTTTTCAAAAGAGCAACTACATTCTTTAATTCTTGTTCAGAAACCGGTGTTAAAAATATTGACTTATCATGTGATGGCGAAAGGAAATTTCTAAAGTCATTTTTATTTTGACTACTTGACCCTGATGAGGCAGCAGACTCAGCAGTTTTTTCCCCTATTTTAGCAAAATGCCGGTTTAGGGCATCTGCTATTTCCTTCTTATCATTAAGAGGTACTTGATTTTGAGGCATGCACATTTCATCTGGAAAACTTTGGTCCTTCCTTTTACTAAGGCATTCGTTAATTAGAAAACAAGTCTTTTTCGGAGAAAAACGAACTTTCACAAACTCACGTTCATAATAATTCCTTTTTTCCAAACGAAGAATTTTTGACAATTGACTTTTATACCTTTTAAATTCAGAAATATTTTCATTAGATGGACAGTTAAGTTGCCTCCGGAATAACTGATTTTTAAACTTTATAGATCGTAGCATGCCTTCGGTTATCCACGGCTTATTAGGAGATTGATAACGTCTCAGACCAATCTTTTTCACCGGGAATGTCTCATCTAATATTTCCTTAAACTGCTTTAAAAATAAATACATGACGTGGTTCACATCCTCAGATTCGAAAGGTCCATTATCATTCATTATACTTAATCTTTCTTTTAATAGTCGTAGCGTATTTTTATTGAGTAACCGTGATTTTTTGGAAAACATATTTTTATTCGATTTAAGCTCATTTATTAATTTGTTTAAGGTCAAGCGGATCCGCCTCTAGCCTATCAAGCCTATTCCCAACATTTGTAAATTTAGACATTCATTCTTAGTAGATAAATAATCGCTGGACGCGCTCCCAAAACGGGGCAGGCAAAACGGCAAAGAAAGGGAAATTAATAACTGAATGCAATAAAATACATTTGTACACTTAAGAACCTGATCTACATCTACAATAAAAAACAAAAAGAACAAAAGAGAAGACAACAAAAGACAAAAAACGGATCATGATTATTACGGCAAGATCGTATTTGATTTCTAAGCAAACCATGATGACGACCAGAAAAAAAGAAACATATATATATATATATATATATATATATATATATATATATATATATATATATATATATATATATACGAGCTGTTGGGGTGGCGCTTCGCGCCACCCCAACACCTAGTTGGTAGGGGCACTCCGCGCCCCCCCCAAGCACCCCCGCGCGCGTAAGTCGTTACGCGCCATTGTAGTTGTGTCCCTATGTCCCACCTGTGAATACAGATATATATATATATATATATATATATATATATATATATATATATATATATATATATATATATATATATATATATATATATATATATATATATATATATATATATATGTTTTTAACTACGTAAAACTTGCGAATATACAACATTCTTTGCTGTCCCATTGTCTGTGCATATAAAAAGATTGTCAGGTTTACCGACTCTTGAACATGCAACATATAATGGTCCATGGGAAAACAATCCGTATTCAGATCTATACCTCATGATTCTAATGATTGCCCTTGAGCTTTGTTGATGGTGATTGCTAATCGACGATTCCCTGTGTCGCCGTCGTCATTTATATATCCCCCTGTGCCCCCCGGCGTCCCCGTTGTAGTTGTGTCCCGGTCGTCATTTATATTCCATGTGTCCCGGTCGTCATTCATATTCCTTGTGTGCCGGTGTCCCGGTGTCCCGGTCTGTATATACATTCGTTTTTGAATTGGTCTTTTTTTTAGGTTTTAGTTTTTTACCTTTTTTTTGTTTTTTTAGTTATACCTCATGATTCTAATGATTGCCCTCGAGCTTTGTTGATGGTGATTGCTAATCGAACATTCCCTGTGTCCCCGTCGTCATTTATATATCCCCCTGTGCCCCCCGGCGTCCCCGTTGTAGTTGGGTCCCTGTCGTCATTTATATTCCCTGTGTCCCGGTCGTCATTTGTATCCCGGTCTGTATATACATTCGTTTTTGAAATGGTATATGATGAAATAAATTTTTGTATTTTTCCCCTTTTTTCTTTTTAGTTTTTTTTTTTGGTTTTTACTTTTTTTTTTAGTTTTTTTTTTTTTTTCTTTTTTCTTTTTATTTTTTTTATTTTTATTTTTTTTTAGTTTTGTTTTTCTCCTTTATTTTTCATTTTTTTTCCTTTTTTATTTTTTTTTTCTTTTTTAGTTTTTTAGCTTATTTAGTTTTTTTATTAGTTTTTAGCTTTTTTTTCTTTTTAGTTTTTGTGTAATTTTTAC
The DNA here is from genome assembly GCF_032884065.1 of Artemia franciscana. Taxonomy (NCBI): domain Eukaryota; kingdom Metazoa; phylum Arthropoda; class Branchiopoda; order Anostraca; family Artemiidae; genus Artemia; species Artemia franciscana. The sequence continues at coordinate 24,737,375 of NC_088867.1, read as the reverse complement.
CTTTTTTTAGTATTTTTAGTTTTTTTTACTTAAGTCCTGGTCGTCATTTATACTCCCTGTGTCCCGGTCGTCATTTGTGTCCCGGTACTTTGTTGATGGTGATTGCTAATCGGACATTCCTTGTGTCCCAGTCGCTTTCTCTTTGAGTGTCCCGGTCGTCATTTATATTCCCTACGTGCCGGTGTACCGGTCGTCATTTGTCCCGATGTCCCGGTATGTAATTTCGTCAGTCAAAAACATGACGTCAGTCGACACACAAACATGACGTCACTCGACAGACACACACACACACACACACAGACAACTTATTTTCATATATATAGATACTAGCTGTTGGGGTGGCGCTTCGCGCCACCCCAAGCCCCCCCCCGCACGCGTAAGTCGTTACGCGCCATATTAGTTACGCGCCATTGTAGTTGTGTCCCTGTGTCCCACCTGTGAATAGAGATAGATATAAATATATGTTTTTAACTACGTAAAACATGCGAATATACAACATTCTTCGCTGTCCCATTGTCTGTGCATATAAATAGATTGTCAGGTTTACTGACTCTTGAACATGCAACATATAATTGTCCATGGGAAAAACAATCCGTATTCAGATCTATACCTCATTATTCTAATGATGTGTCCCTGTGTCCCGGTCGTCATTTATATTCCCTGTGTCCCGGTCGTCATTTGTGTCCCAGTGTCTCAGTTTGTAATTTCTCTTTGAGTGTCCCGGTCGTCATTTATATTCCCTGTGTCCCGGTCGTCATTTGTGTCCCGGTCTGTAATTTCTATTCGAACAATCCCTGTGTCCCGGTCGTCATTTATATATCCCGCCTGTGCCCCCGGCGTCCCCGTTGTAGTTGTGTCCCTGTGTCCCGGTCGTCATTTATATTCCCTGTGTCCCGGTCGTGATTTGTGTCCGGGTGTCCCAGTCTGTAATTTCTCTTTGAGGTTCCCGGTCGTCACTTATATTCCCTCTGTCTCGGTCGTCATTTGTGTCCCGGTCTGTAATTTCTCTTTGAGTGTTTTTTCTTTTTAGTTTTTTTTTTTTTTAGTTTTTTACCTTTTTTCTTTTTTCAGTTTTCTTTTTCTTCTTTATTTTTCAGCGTCACTATGAAGTACATATCGACGAACCTTTGTTTTTTTAACTTAAATCTGGTAGGCATTGATGACCTTATCCAAGTCAAAATCCCAAACCCAATCATCATCGCTATCATTTTCAGTTTTGATATGTTTTGACTCTCGCTGTCCAGGTGGATTTTCATCTAACTGCGCGGTTTTGCGTTCTTTAGCCGCAAGCCTGTTTTCTTGCTGTTCTTGTGATTCCTCGGAACGCTTTCTTTTCTTACTTTCTCTATCAGCAGCAAGTTTTTTGGCATAAACTCTTTGAGCAGCTTCCTCGGCTGTTGCCATTGTAGGTTCTTCAGTCATTTTACAATTAAACATTTTTCCGTGAACAAATGTCTTAAATACCGTTAATGACGTCACCGTCAAAGCAAAAATGACGACAACTAATTTCATGACGTCAGTCAACACAGAAACATGACGTCACCTGATCCACAGACAGACACAGAGACAGACAACTTATTTTTATATATATAGAAGATAAGATGTGCCGGTGTCCCGGTCGTCATTTCTGTCCCGATGTCCCGGTCTGTAATTTCGTCAGTCGAAAACATGACGTAAGTCAACACACAAACATGACGTCACCCGACAGACCACACACACACACAAACAACTTATTTATATATATATATATATATATATATATATATATATATATATATATATATATATATATATGTATATATATTTCTCTACAAATTAAAATATCACCCATACTAACAGCAAAAATCATCACTTATCTCGACAAAACCCCATAATAAAAAAAGAAAAAAGAAGAACTTTCAACTGTTGTCACTTAAAAGGAATAATAGTCATTTTAAATAATCATCGTATTTTATCCATTTTTCAGAGTTCAGGTGACATACTTCTAACCAAAGATCCACTCCCTTTTGTTTGATCCTGGAGGACTCACATTTTCCAGCTTCGCGCAGACCTTTAGCCTTAGCAAGGATGCTGTTCCTGATATCGTTAAATTTGGGAGGAAGATAAGACACAATGCAAGCTCCGGACCCTTTAAGCCTCCCCACATTACGCATAATTAATTGCACATCTTTGTTGTTGCTAAGGGAAGGAAAAACTGGTTTTAACGTCTCAGTTTTCGATGAGCCCCGCCTAGTGGTAATGTTATTCCTTGTTTTAGACCCCAGTCTATAAAAATTGTCAATTGTAATAGGGCTAGAAATTCTCAAAGTATCACTGATCCATGATTTCATGTTATATTCCAGGATTTGGCTACCCTTTTCGTTTCGTAGACCATGAATGATGAGGTTTTTTCTTCTGCTTTTTAATTCAATTAGCAATAGTTCTTTCGACAGTAATTCGCAGGAAGCTTTATGAGCATTCAGTTGACTTTCGAGTTCACGAATCCTATTGCCACATTCTATTCCATCCGATTTTATGACTTCAATATCAACTCACAAACTTCAGTGACAATTCGGTTTGGTTTGCCAAAATTATATCAAGTTTCATCAGCTTGGCATTAATACTAACTTTAAAGTCCTCAAAATCCTTTTTGCTGACGCTCGCCATCATTAAATCTATATATATATATATAAATAAGTTGTCTGTGTGTGTGTGTCGAGTGACGTCACTGTCCGCATATGACGTCTGAATTATTTCATCACATACCAATTCAAAAACGAATGTATTCAAGCCGAAGTAGCTCAGTTACATAACTACCTGTGTTGGCGCAGTGGGCTTGACCTTAGCGTGGTAATACGGGACCCAGAGATCGAACCATGCTGCAGGAATGCACTACAGGGCCGACACAGGGACCTTAGTAGTCAAGAAGCGTCGTTAATCCGATACGAATACAGTAGCTCAGTTGGTAAAGCGTTATGTTCCAGGTTCTAGGTCCGAGAGGTTCCAGGTTCGAACCTTGGCTTTAGCATTAATACAAAAGAAGAAAAAAACTAAAAAAGATAAAAACTACAAAAAAACTAAAAAGAAAATACTAAAAAAACTAAAAAAGCTAAAAAACTAAAAAAACTAAAAAAGGGTAAAAAACTAAAAACTAAAAAAGTAAAAAAAAAAAACTAAAAAAAGCTTAAAAAAGGTAAAAACTACAAAAAGACTAAAAAGAAAAAAAAAACTAAAAACTAATAAAAAACTAAAAAAAAAACTAAAAAAACTAAAAACTGAAAAAGAAAAAAAACTAAAAAAAGGAAAAAAACTGACAAATAAAGGAGAAAAAGAAAACTAAAAAAAATAAAATAAAAATAAAAAAGGTAAATGTATTCAAGCCGAAGTAGCTGAGTCGGTAAAGCGTTATGTTCCAGGTTCTAGGTCCGAGAGGTTCCAGGTTCGAACCTTGGCTTTAGCATTAATACAAAAGAAGAAAAAAAAAAAAAAAAACTTAAAAAAGGGTAAAAACTACTAAAAAAAACTAAAAAAGCTAAAAAACTAAAAAAAGGTAAAAAACTAAAAACTAAAAAAGAAAAAAAACTAAAAAAACTGAAAAAAGGGTAAAAACAGCAAAAAGACTAAAAAGAAAAAAACTAAAAACTAATAAAAAAATTAAAAACTGAAAAAGAAAAAAAAACTAAAAAAGGAAAAAAACTAGAAGATAAAGGAGAAAAAGAAAACTAACAAAAATAAAAATAAAAAACTAAAAAGTTAAAAACTAAAAAAAAACTAAAAAGAAAAAAGAAAAAACTAAAAAGCTAAAAAAAAGGTAAAAACCAAAAAAAAAACTAAAAAGAAACAAAGGAAAAAAACAAAAAATTTATTTCATCATATACCAATTCAAAAACGAATGTATATACAGACCGGGACACAGGGATATAAATGACGACCGGGACACTCAAAGAGAAATTACAGACTGGGACACCGGGACACAAATGACGACTGGGACGTGTGTGTCGACTGACGTCATGTTTGTGCGTCGACTGACGTCATGTTTGTCGACTATAAATGACGACTGGGACACAGGGACACAACTACAACGGGGACGCGGGGGGGGGGGGCACAGGGGGATATATAAATGAAGATGGGGACACGGGGAATATTTGATTAGCAATCACCATCAACAAAGCTCAAGGGCAATCATTAGAATAATGAGGTATAGACCTGAATACGGATTGTTTTTCCCATGGACAATTATATGTTGCATATTCAAGAGTCGGTAAACCTGACAATCTATTTATATGTACAGACAATGGGACAGCGAAGAATGTTGTACATTCGCAAGTTTTACGTAGTTAAATATATATGAAGCGCCACCCCAACAGCTAGTAAATCAATAATTAAGATCTAATTCGAATCACCTTAGATCATTCCTTGTTATCAACAATAATCTTATGCAAAAAACAGGTTTCGAAGAAACACCGTCGATATAGCCTATGTTTATTTGTTTTGTTCTTTCCCAGGGGTGATTGTATCAAACCGAAGGTACAAGGTAATTAGGAGGGAGCTCATTCAAAGGTAAAGTTAAAGCTCTTATTTAGATGACCATACACGTTGGGTCTTGTTTTTTTTTTCTTTTTTAGTTATAATAAATAGGACGATTCAGCTCGAAATATGGATTTTTTCATTATAGTGCAAACCAAGTTCATGTCTTCAGAAGACATGGGGGGAGGCTTTAGCCCCACTCATCTCATTTTCGGCTCGTTTTGAGTTTGACTCGGTTATTTAGTGTAATTCTTTTTCATTTTGAGTTTCATTTATTTACTGAAGGTTACATTCTGATAGTCTTATGTTTGAAAGATTATTTGATTTTATTTCTTCTAATTCTTATTTAATGTAGCTCTGTGATTTTTCTAAGAAATTTATTTCGTGGAAAGTTTCTCAAATTGATAGCTTCAAAAAACAGCCTTCGACTTACAAAGGTACCAGATCCATACTCTTTGGAACCATAAGATTGATAGAAAGAACCTTAGAGAGAAAGAAAGATTAGAAAGTTGAGCTGCACAAGTATCTGACAAAAAAAGAGCACTATGAGTAAAAAAGGATGCTGTCAAGTTTTGTGTAAAAACAGATGAAAACAGGATGCGGAAGTGGAAGCTCTCAAAAGACATCAAAGAAGAACATTTCTTCTTTGAAAGACATTTCAAAGAGCTCAAAGAAGCTCTTTAAAATGATACAGCAACGAAGAGGAGTATCAGATTTCTGCTGTCATATTTTCTTCAACAAGAATAAAAAAAGCATTAGAAAGATAGGACATATCAAACTTTCAAGTCTTTTCTAACAAACTTATCAAATATCAAGTTAGGTTCACTCCACAGAACTAACAAGTACAGACCTGATAAACACTTTTGATTTAATAAGTTAGTTTCAATGGACAGAAGCGGAAAAGGACAAGCCCTCGTTGTTCACAATGGTATTAATTTCATCTTGGTAATTGTTACTTAACGTTGAATGGTACGGGGTCTAGAATTTAGAACAAGGATTCAGATGTAAAAACGGCGGGCAAAAAATTGAATGTTTAGGCATTACTTTTACTGTTATTCAAAAATGTTCCTAAGATATTTGAAACGTTTAAAACTTTTTCTGTTTCTGTTTTGATCTTACTTATAATTTTAAAGTAAAACAGTTCAAAATAGGGATGATACCTTTTTATTGACAGTGAATAGATATAAAATTATTTAACTGGATATTTCGAACACATATACAGTGTTCATCATCAGCAGTAAAACTGCTGATGATTTTTTTTGATGTTTTACTGCTGAATTTTACTGCTGATGATGCACACTGTATATGTGCTCGAAATATCCAGTTAAATAATTTTATATCTATTCACTGTCAATAAAAAGGTATCATCCCCATTTTGAACTGTTTTAATTTCGTCATGGAAAGGCAGTGTGGTCTTCGAAGTTATCTATAATTTTAAAGAAGTCCGTTGTTAAAAAAAAAACCAAAGAGGAGAACACTTTCGCAACTATGTTCTATGTTATCCGCTTTTTACGCTAAAGTTTAATTTTGTGCCTCAGTTCCTTAAGAAGTACTTCCAAATACAAACGCCGTCGGTATTGACCAAAGATTTATTATCAAACCACTATAAAACTTTTTGCGGCTTGGCGACTCCTCCTCCTGAGCCCCTGTCTCTTGGTACAAGAGTTAAAGTTTTCGTCTTTTTTTTTGTCTCAATTCGTTAATAACGACTTCTCAAACACAACATTTCAGCATAAGACTCTAGCGTAAAAAGCAATGTGTTCAGGAGGGTTCAGCCAATAAACCATGAGCAAGTCCTATATTTCAGATAAGTAGTCTAAAGTTTATCATTTTTTGTGAGCACTATATTTCTAAATCTGATTTTACAGTTTTCTTTGACCACTCATAGGGCTATGTACCTCATATATAGCGATTTTAAACAAGCTGTTTAAAATTCAAGGAATTTTTTTGTAATGTCATGTAAAAGCACCACAAAACATAACTGTGTAAGTGTATTCATACTTGAACATGCTCAGACCTGTTAAGCTGACATTATGATGTGTCAGTATTGAGCTGACTGTGAGTTTGTTCAATAGTAAGATATGTCCTTCCTTCTGTCCGGAATTGTATAGTATCACGAGCGCGCTGTTGCTTAGATTGTTTTGTCTGAAGAAGAAGATCGGTGACAGGGAAGAGAAAGTTAAGAAATATTTTCTTGATGTGAGATCTTTGCATTTATTATGTTCATTCATCGAACTGGATTGAAATAAATTATAAGAAGATTGAATGGTATTGTAAATTTTGCGTTTTAGTCATTTGAATTATCATCATGGGAAGAAATTGTGGATATCATACACTTGATTTCTGCTATATTTACTTTCATGATTCAGATGCGAAAATTTATTCCACTTGTAAAGAAGTTGGCTGTGTTCGGTGTGTTAAACTTCAGACTGGGTAAAAAAACTGGCTAACATCATATGCGCTTTGCAATTCAATTATTCAGAGGGAACCGAAGGATCCTTTAACTAGATTGCATTTTCGTCTGATGAATATTGAAGTAAATGCTCCAAGAACAAAGTATACACTTAAGCATTCAAGTTTGCAATCTGCAACCATGCCTGTCACACATAATGAAGAGTTCCTTCTAGCAGCATATGTAGATATGAACTGTAGTAATAACTCTGACCTAACATACTTTATGCTCAAAAATTTTTATTCGGATATAAATAAAGATTATAGACCATAAGAAACCTGTATCTTGTTCGTCAGATCTATTTTTTTCAATCAAGAAGACCTTAATGACCTGATTCAGAATTTAAATCTGTCAAAATAAGAAGCTAAAATTTTAACTTCTAGACTCAAAGGGTGGAATTCGCTCTAAAGAGATGCAAGAATATAAATTTAATGCGGTAATTTGCAGCTACACAACAGAGATAAGAAGTTTCAGTACGTTAGTAAATCATGAATAAACGTGAAGCTTTTACCTATGGTCCGGACAATGTTCCTAGCGCAAATCAAGAATTATTTCCATTGCATATTAAGTTAACTAAACAAGTTCGTCGAAGTCACGGATAAATTTTCTACAAATTAAATTTTCTCAAACTTCCCAAAGTTATTGATGTCAAACTTAAAGAAGAAATTGGTGGAGGACTAACCGGACAGTCATTAACAGTTGATGAATATTCCGAAGACTGCTAAATTTTCCTGAGAGAGCAGTCTGGTAGTCTTTCAAAGAAATATGTGCAGTTTTCATGGAAACCATAAGGCGGAAAATTATCGTGAGACAGATAATGTTCTTGCATATTCTTGTGAAGCTACGGAATTCAATGTGCACTTAAAAATTCACTGTTTGGAATCTCACAATTTTCTTCTCTAAAAATCTTGATGTTGTCATCAACAAATGTCTACACTGGAAAAAATGTAGCTAGGCAAGCGAATTTCCACTTTTAGTATGTACGACTCTAAATTTGTAAAGAGAAATAGTTCAGTTTAGTCATTGTCATTGTCAGATGCAAATAAAGAACGAACACTTGCCCATAGCAAGCAAAAATTTGAAATCAGGTTTTGAAAATGTACATATCAAATACAACTGTGGATTGACCATTAAATAGTTCCAACACCGAGCTTACAACTATGAGAGTCTTAGCAATTGTAATGAGCAGTCGTAAATGACGTCACAAAATTTTCTCAGTATGATCTCGTACTTATGATGTAAGGATTAGTTTCATATTTATATAACTAATATCTTTAAGTTAAGACTAAACACTTACAAAAACAGAAGTTTACGAAGGTAAAAAAGTTTTTTATATATTGTTTCATGAAGATTAGCTGTTTATCCTTCTACAAAAAATAAAAACAAGAAAACTAAGACCATTTCGTTTTAGATTACTATGACGTTTCATTATTTTCAATACATACAAAATGAGTTTACCAACTATTACACATTCAGATGAATAACCACGACACTGTAACATTTCAATTAAAAAAACCGAAGACTCTAGTTGTAGAATTTAGATGCCGACAATGTATTTTTGACGGCATCATTTTTACTGGAGAAAAAGAAGAAAAAGAGAAGAAGAAAAATCAGCCAATAACTGAAGAATTTATTCAGCATAGTGAATTATTTAATATTGGTAACTGTGACATTGAAACCATCAAAATTACTCCAACAAGAGGATATCCTAGTGCTTTAATAGCATTTAAAACAGAGCAGATAGCTAAAAATACTTTTGAACGGCTAAGAAATGAACTAAGAGGAGGTGTGTCCCTAATTTCAGAAGAGGGTGAACATGGCACAAATGATGCAGAAAAACTAATAAATACCAGCAAAATCCTATACTTCGCAAATTTGCACCACAAAATTACGAGCAAAGAACAAGTACAAAGAATACTTCATATCGCTGGAGCACCAAAGCCAGAGGCTATATTATTTTTCTGCAGATACCTTCAGTATTTAAACTATGGCCAATTGACTTTTAAAACTGAGCAAGATATGCAATTAGCAAGAAAGCTCTTGGAAGATAATGCAGATATTAATGGTGACTGGGATCAAACACATTGTTTTCCTGATGAGATTCCTATTGATGTCCATGGTTGTGAGGATTTGGATTTACAAAATATCATTCTAATAGAAAATATGAGTGACCGAATGAATTGTGAATACTTATTCAATTTACTCAGTATCTATGGAATCGTAAAAAAAATAGGTTTTTTGGATGCTCATCGAGCATTAATAGAGCTAAGAGGATCGGAATGTGCAGTTTCCGTTTGTAAGAGCCTGGAGAAAAAAATTCTTTTTGGAAAAAAGATCGATGTTAAAAATATAAGCACTTATTCCCTTCTCCTGAATGATGGCAAGTTCTACGAGTATAAATCCTTTTCGAATCCCAAATACATAAAATCCTTCGATATTGACAAAGTTCCTGAGGTATGTCAAGATTTGGCTATAAAAAGTTTTCCACCTAGCTTCACTTTTATAGACATACAAAATCTATTCATTGAAGCTCAAATGCAGCCTCCAATCACTATGCCAGCAATTTCGAAAAGTTTTTCCAGTGAAACGGCATTTGTTTGTTTTCAGTCGGAAGACAGTGCCTTACAGACGGTTGCAATCCTGAATAACAAAAAAATAAAGTTGAAAAACGAAACTTATTCACTAAAGTTGAACTTCCAGAGAAATAAAAGAAAAAAATTACAAGTCCCTCGAGCAATTGCAGATCTTCCAGCTACTATTTCATTAAATAGCAGCCAAAAAGAATTATATTTTCAGGACCTAACATTCAGCCTTAATTCAGAAGAAAAAATACGACGGATGATTACAGACATCAAAGCACCGCAGCCAGATATCATTGTTTTATTTAGTATCAGAATCAATTTTACTTACAGTGGCAAACTGATATTTCGGACCCCTGACCTCGCAGCTACAGCATATAATCTCATGAAAGTAGCTTTTGAAAATAAAGAAGAAAATGCAGTATCTTTCAAATTTCGTCCTCCTAGCATGACACCATACCGGAGTCTGTGTCTCTGGAATGTTCTATTGATAGATAATTTGAGCGATGATATTAGTTGCGACTCTCTGTTCAATATTCTCTGTTTGTATAGCAAGATTAAACAAATACGCTTCTTCGAATTTAATAGAGCACTGGTCGAGATCAAACATTCAGAGAACAATTGTATTATACCTAATCTAAATGGCAAATCACTATTTGGACGGACGCTCCGCATAAAGGCGTTAGAGTCATGGCTTCCAGAATACAATAAAACAGTGTTATCATTAAAAAACGATAAGCCTAGCTGGAAGTGGTATTTGGATCGTAATGTATTCCATCCAGGATTTAATATAGCCAAAGCATCGTCTCTTTTGTACTTTCGGTTTCCTATAAACAACTTGAAAATAGATATAGCAACAATAATGTCACAATCTAAATTACCCTTACCAGCAATATTAGAAGTAAACAACCACAGAAAAAACTACACTTACGGGACTATAGATATGGGGTCTGAAGAAAGTGCACTCGAGACTATATCAGAATTAAATAACAAAGTAATAACTGAAGAAGACGAAACTATAATCCTACGACTAAATTTCAAGCGTCAAGCTGAATAGAGAAGGAACTAATTCTTTCCGAACAGTTTATGGTAACAAAACTTGAAGTAAAGAGCGATCTGTGCCTCAATAATTACCAAAACTCTAGGATATATATATAGATATAAAACTCTATATATAGAGTTTAACTCTATATATAATATATATATATAGATATAAAACTCTATATATAGAGTTTAACTCTATATATATATATATATATATATATATATATATATATATATATATATATATACATATATATATATATATATCTATATATATAAAAATAAGTTGTTTGTGGGTTATGTCTGTCTGTCTGTCCGCATATGACGTCTGAATTATTTCATCATATACCAATTCAAAAACGAAAGAATACAAGCTGATGTAGCTGAGTTGGTAACGCGGTATGTTTCAGGTTCTAGGTTCGAGAGATTGCAGGTTCGAACCTTGAATACAAAAGAAGAAAAAAACTAAAAAAGGTAAAAACTACAAAAAAAAACTAAAAAAACTAAAAAAGCTAGAATACTAAAAAAAACTAATAAAAGTTAAAAAACTAAAAAAGAAAAAAAAACTAAAAAAACTACAAAACTAAAACCTAAAAAAAACTAAAAAAAAGGTAAAAACGAAAAAAAACTAAAACGAAAGAAAAACTAAAAACAAATAAAAAAACTAAAAACTGAAAAAGAAAAAAAACTAAAAAGAAAAAAAACTAAAAAAGCTAAAAAAAAGTAAAAACCAATAATAAAACTAAAAGACACAGGGACACAACTACAATGGCGCGTAACTAATGTTGGTAGAGCGTTATATTTCAGGTTGTAGATCTGAGAGGTTCAACCCTGAATACAAAAGAAGGAAAAAAACTAAAAAAGGTAAAAACTACAAAAAAACTAAAAAAAAGAAAGAAAAACTAAAAACAAAAAATTTAATTCATCAACCAATTCAAAAACGAATGTATTCAAACCCGAGTAGGTGAGTTGGTAACGCGTTATGTTCCAGGTTCTAGGTCTGAGAAACTACAAAAAAAAATAAAAAGAAAAAACTAAAAAAAACTAAAACAAGGTAAAAACTACAAAAAAAAACTAAAAAGAAAAAAACTAAAAACTAAAAAAAAATTAAAAAAAAAACTAAAAAGGAAAAAAAAGAAAAAAAGGAAAAAAACTGAAAAATAAAGGAGAAAAACAAAACTAAAAAAAAACTAAAAAGGTAAAAACTACAAAAAAAACTAAAAAGAAAACAGAAAAAAACTAAAAAGAAAAAAGGAAAAAAAACACAAAATTTATTTCATATACCAATTCAAAAACGAATGTATCTAAAGACCGGGACACAGGGACACAAATGACGACCGGGACGCCGGGGGGCACAGGGGGATATATAAATGACGACAGGGGCACAGGGAATGTTCGATTAGCAATCACCATCAACTCACCATCAAAGCTCAAGGGCAATCATTAGAATCATGAGGTATAACTAAAAAAAACTAAAAAAAAAGGTAAAAAACATAAAACTAAAAAAAAGACCAATTCAAAAACGAATGTATATACAGACCGGGACACCGGGACACAGGGAATATAAATGACGACCGGGACCCTCAAAGAGAGATTACAGACTGGGACACCGGGACACAAATGACGACCGGGACACAGGGAAGAAAAAGAAAAAAACTAAAATAAAAGTAAAAACCAAAAAAAAAAAACTAAAAAGAATATAAATGACGACCGGGACACAGGGACACAACTACAACGGGGACGCCGGGGGGTATAGGGGGATATATAAATGCAGGTTCTAGGTCCGAGAGGCTCCAGGTTTGAACCTTGGCTTTAGCATTAATACAAAAGAAGAAAAAAACTAAAAAAGGTAAAAACTACAAAAAACTAAAAAGAAAATATATATATATTTATATATATATCTTCTATATATATAAAAATAAGTTGTCTGTCTGTGGATCTGTCAGGTGACGTCATGTTTCTGTGTCGACTGACGTCATGTTTTCGACTGACGAAATTACAGACCGGGACATCGGGACACAAATGACGACCGGGACACCGGCACATAGGGAATATAAATGACGACCGGGACACAAGGAATGTTCGATTAGCAATCACCATCAACAAAGCACCGGGACACAAATGACGACCGGGACACAGGGAGTATAAATGACGACCAGGACATGAGTAAAAAAAATTAAAAACTAAAAAAAAGGTAAAAACTACAAAAAAACTAAAAAGAAAAAAAAAATAAAAACTAATAAAAAACTAAAAAAGCTAAAAAGCTAAAAAAAACTAAAAAAGAAAATAAAATGAAAAAGGAAAAAAATGAAAAATAAAGGAGAAAAACAAAACTAAAAAAAAGAAAAAAAAATTAAAAAAAGGTAAAAAACTAAAACCTAAAAAAAGACCAATTCAAAAACGAATGTATATACAGACCGGGACACAAATGACGACCGGGACACCGGGACATGACGACCGGGATACAGGGACACAACTACAAAAGGGACGCCGGGGGGCTCAGGGGGATATATAAATGACGATGGCGACACAGGGAATCGTCGATTAGCAATCATCATCAACAAAGCTCAAGGGCAGTCATTAGAATCATGAGGTATAGATCTGAATACGGATTGTTTTCCTATGGACCATTATATGTTGCATGTTCAAGAGTCGTTAAACCTGACATTCTATTTATATGCACAGACAATGGGACTGCAAAGAATGTTGTATATTCGCAAGTTTTACGTAGTTAAAAACATATATATATATATATATATATATATAAATAAGTTGTGTGTCTGTCTGTCGACTGACGTCATGTTTGTGTGTCGACTGACGTCATGTTTGTCGACTGACGTCATTATAAGGATTGAGCTGTATGTCGTCATGAAGTTGTTTGTCGTCTGACGTCATGTTTGTCGACTAACGAAACTACAGACCGGGACACCGGGACACAAATGACGTGTTATGTCTGTTATAACGTAATAGAGGCAACAATCTTGACAGGGCCTTTTGAGGGTGAGGCTTTTCTTATTCCACGCATTCTCATGATTCCAATGGATCTGCCTTTTCAACCTAAAAGATTGCAATTCCCAATTTGATTAGCATATTTAGTTTTCAGTCCAGAACCACTAAAGCTATTATGTAAATATCAAAAATATTTATGTTGTCTGAGCAATAATTTTTAGTTTTTTTTTCAAAATAGAAAATTACCTGACAATTTTAGAATTATATCTATCTATATATATAAAAATAAGTTGTCTGTCTGTGGATCAGGTGACGTCATGTTTCTGTGTCGACTGGCGTCATGAAGTTAGTTGTCGTCATTTTTGCTATGACGGTGACGTCATTAAAGATATTTAAGACATATATGTTCACGTAGAAATCTATTAATGTTTAAGTTTAAAATGACTGATGAACTTACAATGGCAAAAGCCGATGAAGATGCTCAAAGAGTCTATGCCAAAAAACTTGCTGCTGATAGAGAAAGTCAGAAAAGAAAGCGTGCCGAGGAATCAAAAGAACAGCAAGGAAACAGGCTTGAGGCTAAAGAACGCAAAACCGCGCAGTTAGATGAAGATCCACCTGGACAGCGAGAGTCAAAACATATCAAAACTGAAAATGATAGCGATGATGATTGGGTTTGGGATCTTGACTTGGATAAGGTCATCAATGCCTACCAGATTTTAGTTAAAAAAACAAAGGTTCGGCGATATGTATTTCATAGTGAAGCTGAAAAATAAAGAAGAAAAAGAAAACTGAAAAAAGAAAAAATGTAAAAAACTAAAAAATACTAAAAAGAAAAAACACTGAAAGAGAAATTACAGACCGGGACACAAATGACGACCGGGACAGAGGGAATATAAATAACGACCGGGACACTCAAGGAGAAATTACAGACTGGGATACCGGGACACAAATGACGACCGGGACACAGGCAATATAAATGACGACCAGGACAACAATGGCAACACCCGAGGAAGCTGCTCAAAACGAATGTATTCACGCCGAAGTAGCTGAGTTGGTAAAGCGTTATGTTTCAGGTTCTAGGTCCGAGAGGCTCCAGGTTTGAACCTTGGCTTTAGCATTAACACAAAAGAAGAAAAAAACTAAAAAAGGTAAAAACTACAAAACAACTAAAAAGAAAATATATATATATATTTATATATATCATCTTTTCCACAAAAATAATAGTTTAGTGCTTCTGCTTAAAAACAGCAATCGAATTGATGCCTCCTGATACGCAACTATCAACAAAGTGGCAATCGTTGTGGTCGGTGATCAGTTCTTACCTCGAGATAATATTCTTTATAGGCGAAACAATCAGTTGACAAGAATTGCTTAAACTCATCGATGCTACGATGCCCTACAATATCCTGACGAATATAAATGACGCCCGGGACACTCAAATAGAAATCACAGACTGGGACACCGGGACACAAATGACGACGGGGACACAGGGAATATAAATGACGACCCGGACACAGGGACACAACTACAACAGGGACGCCGGGGGGCACAGGGGGATATATAAATGACGACGGCAACAAAGGAAATGGTCGATTAGCAATCACCATCAACAAAGCTCAAGGGCAATCAATAGAATCATGAGGTATAGATCTGAATACGGATTGTTTTCCCATGGACCATTATGCGTTGCATGTTCAAGAGTCGGTAAACCTGACAATCTATTTATATGCACAGACGATGGGACAGCAAAGAATGTTGTATATTCGCAAGTTTTACGTAGTTAAAAACATATATATATATATATATATATATATATATATATATATATATATATATATATATATATATATATATATATATATATATATCTATATTCACAGGTGGGACATAGGGACACAACTACAATGGCGCGTAACTAATATGGCGCGTAACGACTTACGCGCGCGGGGGGGCTTGGGGGGGCGCGAAGCGCCCCCACCAACTAGGTGTTGGGGTGGCGCGAAGCGCCACCCCAACAGCTAGTATATATATATATATATATATCTATATTCACAGGTGGGACATAGGGACACAACTACAATGGCGCGTAACGACTCACGCGGGCGGGGGGGCTTGGGGGCGAAGCGCCCCCACCAACTAGGTGTTGGGGTGGCGCGAAGCGCCACCCCAACAGCTAGTATATATATATATATATATATATATATATAGTATACTATATGTATACTATATGTACTACTACACTATATGTATACTATATGTATACTATGTATACTATATGTACTATATGTATATGTATATATATATATATATATATATATATATATATATATATATATATATATATATATATATATATATATATATAAACCAAACAATATGTTCTTGCGACTCTGAAACATACATCATCAAATTTATCTATACCCTTATAGCTAAGAGTAGAGGTACACAAAGGTGCAATCTTCCCCAAAGATGTATATCGTGCATACAAAATAAACGGATATTTAGACGATTAATTGAAATAAATTCCGAAAAAAAGTTTTCCAAAAACAGAAAAAAAACACATTATACTGAAAAATTCCTATAATAATTCAGGCTTAAAACAACTAGAAATTACTAAAGAATAAATTAAACCCAAAACGAGCAGATATTAAATAAACAATCATACAATAGATACTACTATAAAAGAATAAGTAATTCTATAAACGATTTAAACTTCAATTGAGCATACAAATCAAGCTTAAAACGTTATTACAAAATAAAAATTACTACAAATAAGAGTTTGTCTACTGTCCCCTTCCCTAACTGTAAAAATACACGACTACTGCGTCATTTGCGCTTTGCTGACAACGACTTATATTACGGAAGGAATGTAAAGAAAGTGGGGAAAGCATTAAAATATGAATTATAGAGATGTGAACCGGAGGCCATGGATAAAATTGCCGACGATCTGGAAGATGCAGCTAGACGGCACAGTAAAATATTGTACTGGCATGTTTATAAACTGAGAAGGAGCAGTCAGTCTGGACTTGTCCCAGTTAAAGATAGGATTAGGACCACATTTAGTGATAAGGAAGGGGTTAAAGAGAGATGGGCGGAACATTTTGAGAATGAGCTAAACCAAGATCGAGTTACAGGAAAATATATAGAGGAAAATGAAAAAGTTTATGTTTCCTTGGATGTGAAGGAAAATTGGTTTTATGAGAAAAAAATTAGCGATAGGACTAAAAGGATTAAAAATACAAAGGCTCCAGGTGCTGATAGAGTTGTAAATGAGTTTCTCATATATGGCGGCTTTGAGGATAGAAATAAGTTACTGAAGATTGTGAATATGATTTTTGAAATAAGGGACATACCTTGCAATTTTAGAAAAACCTTAATAAAACTATTGCATAAGAAAGGTGATAAAAGTGAGTGCGGTAATTATCGAGGCATTAGCCTTTCACGGTAGGTAGCAAATTCGTTAGCAATGTCATACTTTTTAAACTGAGAGAGGGTGCAGACAAAGTTTCAAAAAAGCACAGTGCGGTTGAAGACAAACTTGCATTTCAATGCCGGTGATGCCCATGATTTTGCCAGCAACATGAGTGGCCGTTTTGAGGGAGCACAGGCTAACACTTCCAAGAAGCTCGGAAGAAATGTTCCGTACTTCAGATACCTCGCCCTGAGAGGGAAGATTATAGCAGAGCATTGCTGTGAATCAAGCTCCTTGACCCGCAACATGTTTGGTGTCTTACAGCAAACCTATAATTTTTTCACCAGGAGATCCAATCACTTCAATAAGTACCGCAAGGCTGAAGAAGAAGTTGAAGGCAAGCTTCATGTAAAGGGGACATCAGGAACAAGGTGGTCTGCAAGATCGGAGTCGCTTGAAGCGCTTTGGAGTGTTCTGCCAAAACTTGGTTGAACTGCTGAGAGAAATGGCAATTTCAGACACCCTTGATACAGACACCAAGTCGAAGTCCGACAGGCTTTTTAGTGCCATTACTAGATTCAAATTCATAGCACAGCTGATGTTCATGAGGGCATTACTTTCTCGAACAAACGTCCTGATTCGTGAACTTCAAGCAGTAGAGCTGGATAGCGTCAGTGCACGCAACTTGATGAAAGCCATGGTGACTGTCATCAAACAATCCATGAGCAACGAGAGCGAACTCGCTGGTCAAGTAACGGCATCTGTCAGTATGGCCAAGAAATTAATTTGCGGAGAAGAGGACGATGATTGTCTCATGAATGACGAAGAATTTCTACTCTTGGTAGGAAGGGGAACATAGACGATACCATCGTCAGCAGTGGCTTCCTCGAAGATACGCTGATGGCGACAGAAAATGTGAAGTGTTGCAGATGTCGCTTGCCACATTTTATGCTATTGAGCTTAAGAAAGTTTTAACAGTCGTAGGTGAAGAGTTGTCCCTAGCATTCGAAGAAACAAAGGAGCTAGTACTTCCTATCTTTGATTGCCTCATGAACCTTGAACATTCACAGTGTCAAGCTTTCAGTACCGCGTTCCCAATAGCAGATATGCCTGTCCAAGCGTTCGAGTCCGAAATGGAACTTTTTGCAGAAGTTTGCAAGCGTGAAAACGACAAAGTTTTCTGGAAGCACAGTTGAGTTTGCCCAGCTATTCTCTCTAGCAAAGAAGAATAGAAGAGGATTGGCTTTAGCGTACAGAGCATTCATATTTGCAAAAACAATTCAGGTAACATCGGGCGAAGGTGAGCGAATATTCAGTAAAATGAAGATCGTGAAGAACAGATTGACGTCAACAATGGGAGACGAAAGATTTGACCATCTCATGCTTATGATGTCAGAAAAAGACATGCTGACCAAGATCAACCTCAACCCTATTGAAGACAAGTGGACAGTTGTAAAGACGCCTTAAAGTTTAGCTGGTTCATTTCTACGGGTTTGATCACGTGTCTCATCTTTTTAATCGTTTTAAACCATAATATATGGCATGTTTTTTTTAGTTTAAATTTCAATAAAGGGTACCAACATCTGTAGAATTTTATTTTCGTCGGCACTTGCCTAAGATTCGTCGGCACATCTCAGGCGTCCCGCCCCCAAAGGTAAAAGGCTATTGACGCCCCTGACAGAAGCAGTAGTTGTTGCAGTAGAAGTAGTAGTAGCAGTAGTAGCATGCAAATTATCCTGGAAGTTCCAATTAATAGACTCAGTCATTCCTTAGTTACACTCTTTTGACAACCTGCATTCTAATAACGTGCATTGATTCAGTTCCACACTCCCCTCAACATTCTCTGAAAGGTTCACCTGAATGCCCTTCGTCTTTTTGGAGACTAAAAGTCAAAATTGCACACCTTTCTCAATAAGAAATACTATGACAATGGACGAATTGAATAATTTATAGCCCATGCCATAAGGGCTGTGGGGGGAGAGTTACTTCCCAAGAGACATAGTTACTAGACTTTTCAACTATACTAAACAAAAAGGTGGTCTCAAACTTTTGTTTGGATGTGTTTAGAGAACTGATGGGCGTGGCAAGCAGGGCTGGTTATTCAGTGAGCTCCTTCCAAAGTTTCTATGACAACTCCTTATATACGAAGTGCCTTGGTGAAAGGAAAAAAAATAATACACTGTGCCCACAGCGCTCTTTACATAGGCAGCAATATTGCACTGTCTATGATTTACTGTACAATAAAAACCTTCGGTTTTCTTAGCTGGAACCTAGTAAAGGATGAACTAGAGGGAATCGGGTGACGAAGTCACTCAAATATGACATCGCATCCCATGGAAGCAACGGTTCAAAAGATACGTGCGTTATATCATCTTCTTAACTAAGATAGAGTTTTGTCAAAAATTACCCTTTGACCAAGATACAGACTGAGCAGGGCTGAACACTATCCCATTTATATAGACAGTTTTGATGGACTTTGTTCCAAGAAGCACAGCAAAGGGAACGGGGGAACACATAATCAAATGAGGAAGTAAAACTACTATGGACTTAGACAAGGATGATGATTTTAGCATCCTAGATGAAAATGTTAGCAAAATGAACGAACTTTTAGATGTTTTCAGAGGGGTGGAAGAAACAAGTGGATCAGTGGACAGCTTCACCTAACTAGGCACTGTTATTAGTAAGGATGGTTGGTGCAGTGAAGATGTTAAAAATATAATAGCCAAGCCCCAGAGTGTTTTTCCACGACTGAAAAAAAAATTTGGAAGAATTGGAGCATCTGTCTGTAAATAAAGACTAGAATATTGGAAGCTACGGTGATGACAGTGGTCAAGCATGGTTCGGAAGCTTGGACGCTCCAAAAAACAAAGGAGAATTTGCTAGATGTTTTCCAGCGAAATTGCCTACGGTTTGTTTTGGGTACCCGACTGGTTGACTGTATTTCAAACAGCAAGCGGTTCAAAAAATTTGGTTTAATACAGCTTTCTAGGGCTACAATCAAGAAAGGTTGAGATGGATAGGGCACGTTCTATGGATCCATCAAGGGAACGTTCTCGCCAACCGTCGAGGGCCAAACGAATAGAGGGTTGCCCGAAATGGGGTGGGAAGAAATCACAGGGAAATATTTATGGGAAACAGGAACTTCCTGGGATCGTACAAAAAGAGGGAGACCTTGAATAGATTGGGATAGAGAAGAAGCGTGCGTAGCTGTGTTGGCCTCAGGCGGCTTCGTGTTGCAGTGACTTGGTATTAGCAATAATAGTAGTATATGCTTATTATCAAAGGTTTTTATCTGACTTTGAGCGTATTAAAAAAAATTTATATTTAAAAATTAGCTAAAATAATCAAGATAGAAACATAAAAACTCGCACAGAATAATTCTGGAACCATGAGAACTGACATCGGTTAAAAGATCTGCACAGTCTTTAAAGTTATTGGGTTTTGAATAGACTTTCAAATGAAAGTTCTAATTGTCAATATTCATCAAATTGATGGATTCTATATTTACTTTAAGAAGACTAAGATAATTTGTTGTTTCCAAACAAAACGGCTTCGAGTTAACAGCGCTCATGCTGCCAACTGTTATGCTAAATTCAAGAATACAAAAAATGTTTTTACTGGGCAATAATTTCTTTCTGAATTTTTGGATCAAGTGATCCATGTTTTTTTTAGAAACTTATTGGCTTGTTTGGATAGGGGTTAGAAGTAGAAGCAACTTATTATTACTATTATTGATACATTCACCAGAGTGACACTGAACCAAAGCACAGGCCAAATAGGCCCATTTGCCTCCAAAGCAGGTTAGATTTTAGAGCGAAGAGTGGGAACTAAATAATTCTCTATGTGACAAGTCTCAAAAAGCGTATTTTCAGAGCTTCAATAAAACTAAGGGCCTATTAGCAACACTGAAGGAAGATGGAAACGTAACACACAACAAAAAACATGAAGATGGTCGAAAAAAAAGCGTCACTCATTGGCTGGAGAAAGCGTTTTTAATGTTACTAACGACTTATCTGCAAGCAGCTCCTTTTCACAAATTATTCTCTTAGTGCCTCCAACCCTTTGGGTGATTCTTCTAAAAACAAAATTAGCCAATTTCATTTATTTATTCTTTTAATTAATTAAGTTACCGCAGCACCAATCTAGGTTTTATTGTTTTTTGTTGTCTTGTTTTTCTATGACACCAAATCGGTTCATTAAATTAACTGGTAATTATTTAGCACAGTTCCGAAATAATTAATGAAAATTTCGGACCCCAGCCAGATAGACGAATATGACATTACGTTTGGAAAGCAGCGCATAACTGTTATCGGTCGTTTGATCGTTTCAAATTTGACTTCCCTTTATTTCTTTTACGCTGCTATTTACTTATTGGTTTACAAATTTGAATAGTCTGCAACTTCTAATTATGACAGATTCTAGATTTGATTATTGTTGCACGATTAAAACACTCACTAATTAATAATTGTTGCTCATTAACATGCATTCCTAAAATTGTTAACAGGATATTTGTGTCTTGTGGTTCAATATTAAAAATTCTGTGTTTGTTCCCCTTTTTCAAAATTTAAAAACCCAATAGGTTCAAAGTAATAAGTTTTTCAAAGTAAAGTAAACAGCAAAAAATTACCAAAAAAAAATCAAAAAAGAAATAAAAACAGATATTACAATAAATAGCCAAGTCAAACTCAAAATGAGCAGACTAAGATGAGTGGGGCTGACAACGCCCATGCCTTCTGAAGAACAGAACATAATTTGCAGGATATCATCCACATTTCGATCTGAATGTTTGTATTTCTCATAACATCAAAAAAAGAAAAAACAACAACATTTTAACCAAGACTATTGAACAAGGCAAAAAAATGAATGTGGATTGGCATTTTTACATACATATGCTGATATTTACTTCTTGAAGTACTAATAATTTTAGATTTATTTACAGTAAGAAAAGTGAAAACACCTAAATTGTATGTTGTTTTCAGTAAAGTGCAAATTACGTTTCAGTCTTCAGAAAGCATAGGGTGCTTCGGCCCTATTGATTTTAGTTCGTCTCATTTTCAGTTTGACTCGGTTATTTATTGTAATTTCTGATCGTTTTGGGTTCCATTTAGTTATTTATTGTTTTAGCACTTTAATATTTTTACGCTTGGAAAATGATTCTACTTTATTTCTGACCATATTTTTTAATGTCGCTCTTTACTTTTCTTTTAAATAAATTTATGTTAGTTTTCACAGACAAGGTCTTTTTCATTGGAAAAGAAAAGAATATTCTATATCTTTTCTGTTTTTTTTTCTAAAAAAAATCGATATTAAATTCAACAATTTTAATAACATACGTTCTTTTGAAAACCTAGATACACATAGCGTTGTTTAATTTAGTTTTACACATCATCAAGTTTTCGTGGAAAATAAAAACTTTATACAATTCCTATAAAGTTGTATCTATGCTACTTTGACAAGCTGAATGCAACTACACTATGTTTTGATTTAACCCAACATCCCCCTTAACAGTCCCTGAAAGTTCCACATTAATACCACAAGCCCTAGCAATATTAGAGCTAACAGCAGTAGTAGTACTACTAGAAGTAGTAATAAGTATGCACATAGTGTTTTTTCTAGCTCAAGATAGCCCTCAGCATGCTCTGCAAGTTTCAACCTGATGCTCTATGTCATTCGTGATACATGGATTTAATTTGATAGCCTGCATACATACAACATATTTTGATTGAATTTAAAATACCCCCAAAATTATCTGAAACTGTTCCCTTGATACTTTTACCCTTAATAGTAGCAGTAAAAGCAGTAGGGGTAGAATACATATAGTACCTTTTGGTTGGTTCAAAATCCCCCTTAACATACACTGTAAGTTTCAACTTAATGCTATGGGCTGTTTCTGGGATATAGCTGTTAAGGCCATTTAATAACTCGCATCCACATAGTGTGCTTCAATTTAGTTTACTTTTTTCTTCAACATTCCCTGAAAGTTTTACTGTAATACTCTTAGTGCAGAAGTTGTAGCAGTAGCAATTTTAGTAGTAGGCTAGTCGGAGTAGCAGAACCAGTGTTAGTAACTGTAGCAGTATCCACGTGTTGCATATTGCCTAGTTCAATATCCCCTTAACATATCAAGAAAGTGTCAAATTAATATCCTAGACCATTCCTAGGATGTTGTTGTTACGCCCTTTTGGTAACCTGCTTATACAAAGTGTGTTTTGTTTAGGCCAACACTCCCTTAAATATTCCCCGACAGTTTCGACTTCCTACCCTTAGCCTCATCAGTTACAGCAATCATAGTAGCAGTATTAGTAGTATGAACATAGTGGCTTATGGTTAACAATGTAGCCACTCCTGAGATATTACGGTTACGCCCATTTGATAGCCTACATACTCTTTGTTCGTTTTGATTTAGTTCAATATCCACCAAAACACTCCATGAAAGCGTCACCAATACCATTAGCTTCAGTATTAGCCATAGTTGTAGTAGTAGCAGTGACTTCAATAACTGTAGGCCTACACACATAGTATCTTTGGTTTTTTCAGCATGCCCCTCAACTCAACACACACTACAAGTTTCAACTTAATACCATAAACCGAGTCTGAAGCATTGCTGATACATCCTTATGACAACCTTTTGGCACATAGTGTTTTTATTTCAACAATCCTAACACTTCGGTGATAGACTGGATCTTATAGCAGGTCATATTCCGGGTTAAAGTGGCAAGTGTAGACCATGTGGCTGGGCACAAGCGTCCTATCTCAGTCTCTATCTTCCAACAAGGATGTCCCTTAGTGCACCTAAAAGTGGTAGAAGGGTGGACTTCCCCGCAAACTGCCTACTTCCAGTTCAAAGGGTGCTAACGCACTAGGGAGACCGAAGGCCTGGGGAACCATTCGTTAACCGAAATTCCCGCAAAACATCATGAAAAAGTTAGACCAAAAGAGATCAAACCGTGCTACGGCGTTCCCGGTAGACGACCTGCCAATGAAACCGGCGACCTTGGTGAAAATTCCGCAGGCCGGTCCAGAGTAAGTGAAACTGCTCGAAAAACATCTGAAGATAGCGACCAGGAACGCGTGTTCGTGAAGTGTGACGTAACGCAGGCTCTCGCCGCCGCAAAATATCATCGTTATGGCTAAACAGAAATGAGGATAATTATCAGAGCAGAAAGATCATTCACGACCAAACCACAGACAAGAAATGTCATGTCTACGACTCTGGATCCAGCCTACACGGGATTAGATTCCTGCTATAGGAAAAAGCTGAATCAGCTGTGCTCGAATGGGAGTTGATATTAAACCGCATTACGCGGATCAAGTGTAGTATCCCCCCACTGCTTTTAAAATGGTCCATAGCTACTACTCCTTTCATGTTACGTCATAGGGAATGTTTTCTATGAGACGCAGTTATCATATTTTTCTTTCAGTGTTCTTAGCCTTACAAGTAATATCAATAGAAATAGTAGTAATAGTAAAAGCAGCAGTTAAAGTAGTATTAGTAGTACTGTGCATATACTGCCTGTCGGTGAGATGATATAACCCTTTAAGCATTCCTTGAACATTCCAACTTAATGCCCAAATCATTCCTTGAGATACGCTATTTCGACAATTTGCATGCACTTAGCGTCTTTTGATTTAGTTTGAATTTCCCCTCAATACTGTAAATAGAAGGTCTGGTAGTAGTGATGGTGGTAGTTGTGGTAGCATTGGAAGCGTGCAAATATTGCCTTTTTGATCATCTCCCTTGTCGCTTCCTGAATTTTCTAAATTAATATACACAGTTATTCAAGTGTTACATCCTTTTGGCATTCTTTACGCACATAACGCATTTTGAATTAGTTCAAAACATTCTCTGAAAGAGGCTCACCTCTATGCCCTTTGTCTTCTTGGAAAGTAAAGTCCTAACATGCATACCTTCCTCAATAACATCTACTTTGTATAAACAATGAACAAATTGCCTAACTTACAGCCCTTGCCCTGAGGATCCTTTCAAAAAGGCTGAAGAAAAGATCTCTTAAAATTTCAGAAATAGATCTCTTAAAATTTCGATCGGATATATTTTGAGGAATGATAAGCTTGGGTGAGACTGAATGCCCTCTATTGATTTTTGACTATTAAAAAGGGCGCTAGAACTTCGGACTTCGACTCAAACGAGTTCCCTCCGATCTAAATCTCAAAAAGAACACTAAACCTTCTGATTAGTAATCTAATGAGCCCCCTCCGAGGTTTACACGATCACCCTTTCCACTTAAACCTTATACACCCCCAGGGCATAACTGACAACCCTTGTCCTGAGGGCTACGGAGTGGTTGTCATCCTCAAAGACATAATTCCAGACCTTTCAACTAGGTTGCATGAAATGGCTATCTCAAAATTTAGATTGGAGGTGTTTGGGAAAATGGTGGAAGCGGGAGGGGTGTTAGCTGCCCTCCAATCCCTTTCAACTATTAAAAGAGCACTAACCCTTCCAATTTTCAATCGAAAGAGCCCTTTTCGAAGTTTCTACGACAACTCCTTTGATATGAAGTGCCCTGGTCTAAAACGAAAAAAAAAAAAATAAATAATACGTTGTACCCACATCGCTCGTTACTTAGGCAGAGCTATTGCGCTGCCCATGACTATCTTTCTTTACTTACAAAAAGCCCTTAAACATTACTTTGTGAAATTTCAGTGCGCCACTAGCGGCAAAAAAAGGATACATCACTAATTGCCATCCGAAAAAGTGAATTGACTTGTTGCTCAAGATGGGGAACTATATCTCTCCTATATCAGTGGCGCTTCACATAAAGGGCCTTAGTCCCCTTCTCCTAATTTTACAGAAGAGCAAAATGAAAATAAAACGCACAATGAAAAAATCTTTCTCGCAAATCGGAATTTAAGAAACTTCAAGTATTGAAGACTGGTTAAGTTTACTTTCCCAAATTAACTTTTCGATCAGAACTCACTGGAAATGCCGAATTTGCTGCGACTGTTCGTTACTTAGAAGATCAGGGACTTACGCATTTTTGGAACAATTTGTAACTCGGTCAGAATTAAAGTTAAGCCGGTTTCGAACCATCTACTTGACTTATTTTCAGAAAAAAGGGGACCTATACTCTCTTGTCAAAACGCCACGGTTATACAATTTTTGGCT
The DNA here is from genome assembly GCF_032884065.1 of Artemia franciscana. Classification (NCBI taxonomy): domain Eukaryota; kingdom Metazoa; phylum Arthropoda; class Branchiopoda; order Anostraca; family Artemiidae; genus Artemia; species Artemia franciscana. The sequence continues at coordinate 24,711,303 of NC_088867.1, read as the reverse complement.
ACGGTGATTGCACTGGTGCTGTCTTCGTTTTGATCTGACACCATTTCCTCGAAGTTTCAAGCTATCTTTTGAAATTCCCATAAAGTTGTTTTCGCAATTAGCTTTCGCCATTAATATTGATCGAAATAATAGTCACAATTCCTGAATTAGTATCAAATGGTAATTCTTCATCACTTGACATTTTTTTCAAAACGTATTTTCAAATTTTTGGTTACTATGAACTAGTGTTCACTCTTTATTGTATTACGCGAGATATTTGTTGGTAACTGCAGCGTTTTCTTCAAGTCATACATTATCTAGGTTATCATACATTATCAAGTCAATACATTATACATTGTTATTAGCTTGGCACTTAAGATTTGTGCATAGGACTTTCGAACTCTACTTTAGGTCGGCTAAAAAAAAAAAAAAAAAAAAAAAATGGAAACTGCTCCTAAAAAAGAAAAAAAATTACCAAAAAAATTTCCAGAACATTTCCATGTAGATAAATTGTTATTACTGAAAATCTCTATCAAAACATGACATAGAAACTGTACAACTAGAAACAACAAATTATTTATTAATACAGGAGTTGTACCAATGACGGAAAAGCTAGGCAAAAAAATCCAGAATGTACAAAACTGCTAAATGCAAATAATGATTTTCTACAATCTACATTACAAAAAATAGAAATAAAAATTAAAAAGAAAACAATTGAAAAATCAGCATGCCCAAGGCTAAGGTGCTAGGGAGCAAAGTTTTCCAAAAGAATTGATAGTTTTAAATAATTGACTAACATATTTTAATTGAAAAATTACATGTATTTGAAGCAACAAAGAATGTTATAAAAAACCTTTGAAGAATGTTGATTTTAATTAAGCGTACTTTTGGAAGCGATGCTTCAACATAATTTTAATTAATTTCTTAAGACAAATGACCATAATTAGTAAACCACTTAGGTATCCATGTCTCGATGAGAGAAAAAAGGAAAAAAGAATACAGTGGGCTTAATGGCTTTTTGGTCAATTTAATCACGCGAAGATATTGCGCAGATTAAATGATTTTACTCTGAGAAAAACACAATTTTAAATGATGTCACTATTATAACTCTCATCAAGTAATGGATAATCGAAAAACAGAGTTTACGTCTTTGTGAATGTCTTTACTTTGTATTTGAAATAGCCCAATTCTGAGGACCGAATTGTGGACTTAATGTAAGACAACATTACACCAGATAGATGATTGATTTGAAAATTTTAATAAAATATTTTTTAATGCTTATTTTTTATTGAATCACAGTGTATGTAAAACAATATTAATGGCCAGCAAGTTAACTTTATCTTTTCTCCACGCCTATAGAATGTTTGCAATTCAGCAATCTTTTTCTGAAAGCAATAATTTAGTAGACTGCATCATATTTTCTTTGATAATTTTGACTTCACTTTTTCATCACATAAAATGTAATCTTCGCTTTTTATCTTTATGCACGCTACCGTCAAATTTTGGTTACAGAGAAGAATTGCCTTGATTTATAGGATTTTAACAGAGACAATTCGACCACTATAATTCAAGGGCTCCTTATCCCACGACATATAAATCTAATAAGAAGCAAAAATTGCATAGTCACTGCAGAGTATGGCAGCATGAAAATAGACAGCATGACAAATAAATTTCTATTCAAATATTAATTTATCAAGGATTTCGAGTCTGCATTACCAGTCACCATTTTCAGTTTTGTGCAAGGTTTGATGGTGACAAGTTAGGCTAAGTATTTAACCCGTTTCTGAGATTTATAGCCTAATTTAACCTAAAATAGCCCCACCAATCTATAAATTTTACCATCAACGCTTTTACATGACTGAAAAAGCTGATTCGCAAAGCTAATTGAATCCATGCATAGAAAAAGGAACTTGGGATATTCCCCGGTGAATGTCGACATTAATCAGATTTCGGATATTCACAGAAACACTGACACACACACACACACACACACACACACACACACACACACACACAAACACACACAAACACACACATATATATATATATATATATATATATATATATATATATATATATATATATATATATATATATATATATATATATATATATATATATAAATCATCCTACCAATCATCTATTCTCTTTCTATATGTGCTAAACACAGAGTCAAGATACTTTTTAACCTTCCAAGCATGACGTTGTATACTGTCGTTGACATTCCCCACCGTCCACTGATGCTCTTGTAAACAATCTGATAGTGTAAATGGTCCTTGGGAGGTCCTTAATAATTCACTGGTGTGTGCACATGTGCCGAGACCTGTAATATAAGTTAAGTTAAGAGATTAACTACTCTGTTAATAATGTAATGTGCATCTTTTCAGCTGGCTCCAGCACCTGATAGTACTTATTCCTTTAGATTCTAGAGGTCTGGCATGTAGAAATAATAGGAAATGTCTTTAATTAAATTTTTTTTTTGTAGTCACTACTTCTGTTTTGTGCATCAGTAATTACTGTTGGTATAAACCGTCGACAGCAATTAGAAAGATGGAAACAAGCCACTAAAGTTACTTTCAGGGCTGAAAAATGTATTTATTTGGTTATTTACCAGATATAATGAAAAAATTGCATCAACCCTCAATACAATAAAAAATAAGTTTGTTTGCATTGCATGCCGCTTCTATCAGAAGTTTTGACAGAACAGAGCTTTCATTCAAACCGCGTAGTTTTCAGGGAAAAGTTGATGATGATCCAATCATTAAAGTAGAAAAAAAGATTTGAGTTTATATTGAGTTGAAGGTCTGACTGTAAAATATATAAATAGGTGATTAGCTCAGGAAAACGATGTAATCAGTTTTATCTATATTCAGAGGTCTTTAAAACTTACATTCACTTTTATTATATTATTCTCTGAGGTCTTGGCTAAGATAGATAATCATAAAATGAGCAATTTATATAATCCACTTACAGGTAAATGGACAACCTCAAAAACTTTCCCGGTGGAAAAAATACAAAAGATTCCCTGAATCTCCCATTCCGTCATTGATCATTATTAATCTCATTACCCAAGACGGTCGAGTTTTGCAGTTGGTATTTTGGCCGAGACCGATATGAGGCATAATGAATATTGCGGATAAGTGGTAAATTATTCAGGCCAAAGAAACTTCAATGCTATTGCTATTACCAAATTCCACCAGAGAAGCGTCAAGTATTCTTTATCACTAAGGAAATAGCAATGTGTCTTCTGAAATTTTTAATCTGTGAGGTTTAAGGGCCTAAAATGAAGCCCTTTGGTCCGATTAATCCTAAGTATCTTCCTCGCTTCTTTCAAAGATTTTCAATCTGTATGAAAGAAAGACTGAAAATGATGCCCCAGGGTCAGTATTCTCTTTTTTCTTTCGTTTTGATAGGAAGTGAATATAGCTATAAATGAACTTTCAATCAGCCATAAGAGGACAAGCCTTGGGCCTGCCACACAGTTCTTTTTAAAAGTGCAAAGCTTATTTTCTATTACGGGGGGGGGGTAATTGCGACAAAAATAGCTGTTATTCCCTCATTGCTTATTCTTTGTATTTCAGAAATCTTTCTGTAAATTGGTATCAAAGTAGTTACAGGTTTCAATTTGTAAAGATATTGTCCAAAGGAACCAAAAACAATCGCTAGACATAGTTTCAAATTGGATGCGCGTAAACAAACTACAAGTTTGCGGCACGTTTCCTAGGAAACGTGTTGGGAACATGTCAGCAATTTTATCACAGACCAGCGGAATACTTAGAAAACTTACACACTTTGTCCCGCATCGCATTTTAAAATTGTTTCATTTCTTTGTAATACATCTGTACATTTTATATTTCTCTTCGGTATGGTTAGGGACGTTTCCGTCACTAATGAATCAAATTCGAGTTCTCCAAAATAATGCGATTCGTTTACTCTGCAATAGAAACTATAGTAATTATGTGAGGTTGGAGCATGGAAGACAAAAATTTACCAGATGCTGGCTTACAGGATTTTTATCCCGTATTTATGTTTAAGTACAACATTAATAAATTACCTTTATTCTTCTCCGGCATGTTTAGGTCTGATTGCCAAAATTACAATCCACTCGAACAAGCAAGGTGCTGTCTGCTCCAATTGTCATCACTACAAGCTCTAAGTTCTCCTTTATTTATCGAGGAATAAAATCATGGAACAGTAATGATAAGACAATTAATAACAAAAACGTTTGGAAGATTTTAGAACAAAAATTAAGGAAAAAATGGATTCTAATCATGGGTTTTAAGTTGTTATTTGTCATTATATATATATATATATATATATATATATATATATATATATATATATATATATATATATATATATATATATATATATATTTATATATATATATATATATATATGTATGTATGTATATATATGTATATATATATATATATATATATATATATATATATATATATATATATATATATATATATATATGAATTTTGTTAAGTTTTATTTTTATTATTAAACTTAACTAACTAACTAATACTCGTAGAGTCTACAGTAGGGAAGGCACATCGTAACAGAAAACACAACATTGCTAAAGGTACCAAGGACAATGGAACTGAAATTTCATTTGTTGGATTTGTAGAAACCAAAACAACCATATATTTTAAAGGTCCTCCGTATGCAGTTATTGTGCTTGTTGATAGCGGGCACCAACTAAAAAATAAAAATAAATACCAGACCTAAACAGACTGATATAACCACCAGACATGGCACCAAGCAACTTAAGAAGGTGTTCCTTTCCTTTGAAGGTGTGGTTTTCTTTGGGGATAAAGTCACAGTTAATGTTTGAATTTTCACGGGCTAGAAGTAATGCCAAATTTAATAATTCGTTTCACTTATTTATTTTCGAGGTTCAACGTGGTAAGACTAGTGAAAACGTGGTGCTGCTCTAATACTCATAATTTTGTAAAATCTTAAAGAAACTCTTAGAAAATAGTGGATATCAGGTGTAAATAGACACAAAATAGGTCCAGGGGGAAAAGATATTTTATTTTGATGCCCTTGGTACTTTAAAGGTTGAAACCGTCAAATAGCTTGAAGTTCGGCTGTTCACATTGCTGAAAAGAAAGGGAGAGAAAGAGGAAAAGAAAAAAGGGGGGAGATGGAGGTACATAGTAAAAAAAAATACTAACCTCTCCCAATATCGCGAATAAGGCTTCGAACATAAAATCCTCCACCACACTGAACACGAATTTCAAATTTAGGAGCTGTAAAAGAAGTACATTCAACTGACTCAGCGTATACTTCTCTTGGTTCTATGTCAACATTTTGTCCAAGCCTAAAAGCAAACTTAAATTTGGCCTATGCAAGATAATTTTTGTTATTGCAGTCATTATTTCATCACATTTTGTAAGTTACCCCCCCCCCTTGGAATATGTTTCGAATAGGTCAGGTAACAGTACAATTCATTCATATCTCTACAAGTTCACTAAATAACGGCTTCAACTCTTCCCTCCAAGGGCCCAAAATTCAAGATTAGCTCAAAATAATCAAAACTTGGCTTTTCCAAATTTCGACCCTGAAAGCCAGAAATTCAAAAGAGGAAGCTGTAACTCCATTAAATGTATGATATAAGAGAAAGATACTGAATTTTATTTAGTGCTCTCTACTAATGCGTTATGTGTAGTCGAGACTTTTAATATAATGCGCAATATAGCTTGCTATTACTTTTCATGTTTTTACTATTTTTCAGACTGAAATTTTGGGACAGCCACTTCACTCAGAATGACTGAGAATTCACAGAACGACTGACAAATTTGGTACTAAAAGGCGGCAAGTTCTGATATGAAAAATTCAATTATGTACTCAATTTTTCATTTAACTTCTAAATTACAATCCAATATTATAGTTTTTAAGCAAAAGTTTAAAAAAAAAATAGACACATGCCCCAACAAATAATCTGCGTTGAAAACATATCAATTAAAAACGAGCAGTTTTTGAAGATCATTTTTTTTTATTTAAAAAGGTAAGAAAAGACATCATAACTTAGATTAAGCAAAAATAGTCACATAAGCCAAATTTAAAACGAACAGAGATAACTGGAAATTACAGCTGGACCACCAACCCTCTCAAACACTAACAACACCATAAGCTTATTTTGTAATTTACCCAAAATAACCCCAGTTGCAGTAGTATATATATATATATATATATATATATATATATATATATATATATATATATATATATATATATATATATATATATATATATATATATATATATAAATTATCTATCTTTTCTACAACACCTACGATTGAGAATAAATTTATTTTCTTTTTACTAACCTGGCGAGATCAGAAGCTCTTTTACCACATACTTTTAAAGATGAATAAAGAGGTGGTTTCTGCCATATATAACCTTTGTAGTCTTTCAGGCATCGCTCCAGTTTATCTAGCGTGATATGATCTAGAAAAAGATACAATTGAAATAGCAAAATATCAGCGGCTATTGACTATAGATATAATTTTCCTAATTTTTTTTTTACAATATACTTGATTATAAATAAAGAAAATCAACTTTGGATCCACCATGGTCTAAATGGAGATCAAAACCGTAGATTCATGATAATGTTTGAATGGATGAAGAAATATTAAACAGGAAATGAAGTTTTCTAAATAGGGTTGGTAGTTTACTTGAATGCGACAAACATATGTGCTTCAAAGGTGGAGGCAATAGCCCCCCTTCCCTTCTTGTAAACCATTGACGATAAGCATTAAATAGTCCTGACCTTATAGTCTGCTTATGCCATGGGTCCACTAATGGGCTTTCTGTAGCATTTATTCTTTTTTTTTCTTTTTATTCCTCTATAAATGTTACTTTAGAGGTATATATTTTTTTGGATATTTTTCTTCAGTAAAATAAGACAAAATACGATGAAAATGCTGGGTCACAGAAGCAGCTGCTGGCATAGAAATCAGAGACGCCATAATAACCTACTCTAACCGACTAGAATTATATTTGATTTTTTCATAGTTGAAGAAAGTTTGTAGAACTAGGAAGATAAATGTAAGAACCAAGATTAGAATATTGGAAACTACAGTGATGACAGTGGTCAAGTATGGTTCCTAAGCATGTGTACTCCAAGAAACAAGGAAAATTTTCTAGATGTTTACCGGAGATATTGTCTATGGATTTTTTTGGGTACTCAACTGACTGACCGCATCTCAAACAATAGGCTGGGCAAACAGTGGTTGTTCAATCCCATTTTTAAGGCTATTAAATAAAAAAAAACAAGTTTTTTTAACTGAAAGTAAGGAGCAAAATTAAAACTTAAAACGAACAGAAATTAATTCGTATATGAAAGGGGCTGCTTCTTCATCAACGCCCCGCTCTTGACGCTAAAGTTTGACTCTTTCTCTCAACTCTTCTTTTTAAAACAGTAAAAATCTTTAGCGTAAAGAGCGGGGCGTTGGTGAGGAAGCAGCCCCTATCATATACGAAGTAATTTCTGTTCGTTTTAAGTTTTAATTTTGCTCCTTACTTTCAGTTAAAAAAACTTGTTTTTTTTAATTTAATTTCTGAACGTTTTTCAATCAATGCATGTTTTGATTTTGGCTCTCCGCAGAGAAATAATTAAAACGAAATTTGCATATTTATTATTTTTTTTTGCTAAATGGCTTTCTCATGATTTTGATCGAATGATTTTGAGAAAAAAGAGCGGGGGAGGAAGCCTAGTTACCCTCCGATTTTTCGGTTAATTAAGATAAAGGCAACTAGAACTTTTAATTTTTTACGAATCTTTTTTTTAGTAAAAGATATACGTAACTTATAAATTAGCTTACGTAAAGAAGTTTTGTATTCTCATGTTTTTATTACATATATGAGGGGGTTCAACCCCTCGTCAGTACCTCGCTCTTTTCACTAAAGCTTAAATTTTGTCCCAATTCATTAAGAATGACCCCTGAATCACCAAAGCCGTAAAATAAATAGTTGAAATTACTAAAAGTACTTTAGCGTAAAGAGCGGGGTATTAGGAGGAGGTGAGCCCCTCATATGGGTAATAATTTCTGTTCGTTTTAAGTTTTAATGCTGCTCTTTACTTCCAGCTGAGAAAAACTTTTTCATATTTCTTTTTTCATTGTTTTTTTTTAATAATGCTAGTAAATCCTGCGCTCCCTTCATGGAAATTTTCTTCCACCATGACAAATTCCTCGATGGAAAGCTCCCCCAGCCTATCCCCCTATTCTCAACCCCTCCCCCCAACCAAAAAATCCTACTGAAAACGCCTGCACACTTCCCAATAACCATTACTATATGTAAGCACTGGTCAAAGTTTGTAACTTGTAGCCCCTCCCACGGGGACTGTGGGGGAGTAAGTCGTCCCCAAAGACACAGTTATAATGTTTTTCGACTACGCTGAATAAAATGGCTATCTCAGAATTTTTATCCGTTGACTTTGGAAAATTAATTAGCGTGGGAGGGGGCCTAGGTGCCCTCCAATTTTTTTGGTCACTTAAAAAGGGCACTAGAGCTTTTCATTTCCGTTAGAATGAGCCCTCTCGCAACATTCTAGGACAACTGGGTCGATACGATCACCCGTGAAAAAATAAAAAAATAAATAAATAAACACGCATCCGTGATCTGCCTTCTGGCAAAAAATACAAAATTCCACATTTTTGTAGATAGGAGCTTGAAACTTCTACAGTAAGGTTCTCTGATACGCTCAATCTGATGGTGTGATTTTCGTTAAGATTCTATGACTTTTAGGGGGTGTTTCCCCCTATTTTCTAAAATAACGCAAATTTTCTCAGGCTCGTAACTTTTGATCGTTAAGACTGAACTTGATGAAACTTCTATATTTAAAATCAGCATTAAAATGCAATTCTTTTTATGTAGCTATTAATATCAAAAATTCCATTTTTTAGAGTTTTGATTACTATTGAGCCGGGTCGCTCCTTACTACAGTTCTTTACCACGAACTGTTTGATAATGAGAGAAAGGTTGAGATGGCTAGGGCATGTTCCGTGCAAGAAGGATACATATTGCCAAAGATGTCCTTTTCGACCAACCGTCTATGGCTTCACGAAAAGCAGGTCTTCAGTTGGGGTGGAGAACGTCGTAAGGAAAGATTGAAGGAAAATGTGAATTTCTTGAAAGGGTGTAAAGAGGGAGGCTTTAAATAGACTGGAATGGAGGAGGAGCGTGCATAGTTGAGTCAGCCTTTTCTGTCTTTTTTTTAGGTGTTTGTGCTGTTGCATTGGTGATTTCTTCTTTCATTATATTATTCCAGGTTGGATCCAGTGCTGATGGAAAAATTTTGTTTAGTTTTCTCCCCGACAGATCTTTACCCTGGTCAAGGTTTTTAACCTGATATTGTTAATTATTGGTGAGATGGCACATAAGCAGTTTTTTTTTTTTTTTTTTTTTTATTGACCTTGGCGAGATTTTTGGACTTCGATTGCTGGATTTCGATTTGGATAATGGCTTGACTCGGATTTATTTTTAAAATTTTAATGCAACAAAACACAAATATTAGCCTCGGAACTCGGAACGATTTTTCGAAAGTTAGTAAGTGTAAGTCGTTGTTTTCTTTGCCAAGATTATTTCATCCCACGGATTTCTGTTAAGAGTACATTGTACAATACGAATTTTGCATGCAAGTTACGTGGTAATGTTAATTGTAAAACAACTAATGTAATTTACCTATAAGAATGTAATAAATGCTGCCTACAATATGTGGGGGAAAAAACTAATAATATATATAATGTGTTCCATATCAGATATAACTATCACAATTTTAGAAAATTAGGAGTTAGAAAATTTAAATAAAGAAGAGAAGAATAATAGACTACACAAACAGGAGGATTTCTGGATCCATTCAGAGAATGAAAATTTAATTGAAAAAACTGATGAAATACTTTCAAAAAAATTAATATTAGAATTAATGACAATGATAAAAAGTTCCCTTTCCTGTATTGGACTGTATAATTTCATAAGAATTCCCCTAAACCACGGTTTATTGCTGGAGCAGTTAGATGTCCAACCCGCATTGCTACTACTGAGCAATTTCATTTTAAAGTAAATTATAAATTAACTTAAAACCTATTGTTCTGGTATTAAAAAATTTTCAAATTTTAATCCATACTGGAGTGTTAATAATTCACTGCAGGTGATAGACTCTTTAACAATGGTTTCAGCTAGAAGAATTGAGTCTTTCGATTTTGCGACTATGTATACTAATCTATCACTTAGTGTAGTGTTAGAAAATGTTACAAAACCACGCAGTTAGATGAAAATCAACCTGGACAGCGAGAGTCAAAACTGAAAATGATAGCGATGATGATTGAGTTTGGAATTTTGACTTGGATAAGGTCATCAATGCCTACCAGATTTTAGTTAAAAAACAAAGGTTCGGCGACATGTATTTCATAGTGACGAAAGACAAGCCAAGGTAAAACAAACCAAACAACTTAAAAGTGATACCGATGATAAAAAAAAAAACGACGTTGAAAGGACTATCGCTTCGCAGTTGCAACATCTTTTCCACAAAAATAGTAATTTAGCGCTTCTGTTCAAAACAGCAATCGAATTGATGCCTACTGATACGCAACTATCAACGAAGTGGCAATCGTTATGGCCGGTGATCAGTTCTTACCTCGAGATAATATTCTTTATAGGCGAAACAATCAGTTGACAAGAATTGCTTAAACTCATCGATGCTACGATGCCCTACAATATCCTATCATTTTTTGGGATGGAGCCGACAGCTATCACTTTAATATTAAATTGATAAATCGAGCCACTAGCAAAGAAATGGATAAGAAATGCAGCGCAATGAAATATTAAGCCTATAGATTAATGGTTCGTCATCTATTACATTTACATATAATCCATCTTGGGATTACATACAACAGCTTTTACATCCTGGACAATCGCCGGTTCATAGACATGACATTACGGCCCGTGTCTTCCGGCAAAAGTTGCTCTCCTTCATCTCCGACAGAGTTATGGGAGAAATACAAATCGCAAATGGCCGAGAATATACTCCAACGAATACGGCTAGAAAGGTCAGATATGACCTTGGACTTTACAACAGAAATTTATAGCTGCACTTTAGTTATGATTGAAGATTTGTGCTTATCTATTGCAAACAAACTTCTCAAGCATTTGGGAATGCCTTCACCCAATCGTACTGCTTCTATTTCTACATGTGTAACATGGGATCGTGAACAAAGTTACAACACAATTGATCTATTGTCGTATGTTACAGACCGGGACACCGGGACACAAGGAATATAAATGACGACCGGGGCACTCAAAGAGAAATTACAGACCGGGACACCAGGACACAAATGACAAACGGGATACAGGGAATATAAATGACGACCGGGACATTCAAAGAGAAATTACAGACCGAGACACCGGGACACAAATGACGACCGGGACACAGGGAATGTAAATGACGACCGGGACATAGGGAAAACAACTACAACGGGGACGCCGGAAGGGCTCATGGGGGATATATAAATGACGACGGGGACACAGGGAATATTCGATTAGCAATTACCATCAACAAAGCCCAAGGGCAATCATTAGAAAAATGCGGTATAGATCTGAATACGGATTGTTTTCCCATGGACAATTATATGTTGCATGTTCAAGAGTCGGTAAACCTGACAATCTATTTATATGCACAGACAATGGGACAGCGAAGAATATTGTATATTCGCAAGTTTTATGTAGTTAAAATCATATATATATCTATCTATATTCACAGGTGGGACACAGGGACACAACTACAATGGCGCGTAACACCAACAGCTAGTATATATATATATATATATATATATATATATATATATATATATATATATATATATATATATATATATATAGACAATGATAAAAATTAGTTGTTTATTAGTCTACAAAACTAAATTCATTGTTACAAGCATACTAATATTGAAACAAAATTTCCATTTGAGTAGTAGCCTATTTGGGCTTTTATAATACATATTAAAAAAAAACACTAAAAAAAATATTTTTCTTACGAGTAATCAGCATGTATGTATGAACTCTCTTTTCGAAAATAGAACTTTTGAAAAAGTTTGCTCCCTCACTTGTGGGAAGAAGTAGTCCCCATAAACCATTGATGAGACACAGTTACTTTCGGACTTCAATTTTTGGACTTCGCAAGGTATTTAGGGTTTTCTTTTACAATTCCAATCTAACTATATATTCGCTGAAGAGTAGTATTACAACCTTTCGTTAGCCTTGTCATCACTAATCTTAAAAACTATATATTCCAAGTTTTTCAAGCTAAGTCTGTATTTCAAATAGGTTTAAGGTTGAATCGATCCAATTTATTACAGAACAGAAAGGTAGAAGGGTGTTCTATACTACCCTTTGTTCCTAATCTTAATACTTTTACACATATTTTTGAGTTTTGCTGTCCCTTCTTAGCTCCATATTCCTTATTTTTATTCTTTTGGAACCGCCGTTACTTTAGAGCTTTAATGTATTTGGACAACTTTTTTCAAACTAATTATTTAATTTGACTGATACATTTAGTGTATTAAATTTTTTATTTATTTCTTAGTTTTTTTGTGCTGATTTTAATTTTTCTGATTCACTTTTAATGTTGTTACAGAGAAATATATATATTTGCTTTTCTTTTTTTTCACTTCTTAATTTTTTTCACACAAAGAATGCAACTTTGGCAAAGATGGCTTATGAAACCAATTTTTAAAACAAAGCGTCAGCTTGCCATATCAAGGCAAAAACATTCTTTTATTTAGTCTGTCAGTTATCCCGTTTATTTAGAGTTCAGTCTCAAGAATTCCCCTCCCTTTATCTTGCTGGGTTTGCATCTGTTTGCATGTATGACTTTATAGTAAGTCGAGTTGAGCGCAAAATCACTTTATACTTCAAAAAGACTTATTTTAAACCTAATTTAATTTTAATTCAAGGCCTCACTTAATACAGATCCAACAAATAGGTAGAGAAAATGAAAATCACCATATGGCATTTCTTTTAAAGCTTTGCCTGAAGCATTATCAGTATCAGTCTCTACTCCAAGTATGGCAACTGCATGGTAGCTCTTTGTTCCACTTAAAAGAGCAGGTAATGATCTACATGAATGAAAAGTAGCAACAACTAGAAAAAAGAATTGAATACAAATTAGTAAACGAGATCGATAAGACTACACTGAGTAGCTCCAGCATTCAAAATATGCAATGAAAGCTGTTTTAAATTATGATGTAAAAAAATATGCACTTTGATATGTCTTTCTTATTGACAATCTAGATTCTTGCTTTCACGATGCAAAATGTCAAAATCAATAAAACGATATTTTCTATTAATAAAGATATTTTTAAGATTACTGATTATTTTCTTGGAATTGTTTAGCACAAATACCTATTAAAATTGGAAAAGCTGGATAATTCTTTGTTTCTTTAATGTATCAGTTGTATTTTTCTTGCTTAATCAAACTTTAGAAAACTTATTATTTTTTTTACTAAATAGCAAGAATTTGAATTATTATGTTTGCCAGCCTTATTTGATAGTTTTCTTTTCCAAGGAACACAAAACACAATTGTTAAATTACAAAAAAAAACTTTCATAACCAGATTCTTAATGAAAGTCATAACTATTAGCCTCACCACAGCTATTATTTTTGCATTTTTTGTTTTTAATCAGTTACAAAAAGTCAATACAAGAAAAAACGAAATTCATTGCTTTTGATTAAAACTATTCTACAATTTTCCAAGTAGACTGTTAATTAAAAAACTTTTTTGCTTACAACAGTGTGGCATTAACAGTTTAAAATATATTATTGAACATCTAAGGACACCATTACTGGTATCCATCTACAGGCATAAAATTCTTATACTACAAAGGTCCAATAAATTTCCAAAAAAACGCAGTACTATTTTGAAAAAAACTCTTTTTATTCATGAAAATCACAGTTGTTGTGTATTTTACTAATAAAAGAGAAAAGAAATCCCAAATTTGGAGGATTTGGCCGAAAAGCTTACTTTGTTAGAATAAACCCTAATGAAAGAACCTGCGATTGTTCTTTTTAGATGAGCTGTGCAAAGAAAGGGAGACCTGAACATTTTTCAGTTAGAATATACAAGCAAAATTAATTACTTGATTAATTGCATGCAACGTTCCAAGAAAAAGATAGCATAAGGTCACCTATTTAGCTTCTCAACAAGTATTCTAAGAAGTGTTTTTGTTCTTTTTTTCGGCTAGAAGATTCAAAAACAGTGTAGTGTATGCAGACAAAATATCAGGGTACGTATAGGTGAAGGGAGCAGTGCCTTCTCCACACCTCTTTTCCTGAGACTTACTGGTATTGAAATATCAGCAATTTTGTATTATTAGGCCACTATTCACAAACATTTTTGGGAACGAGATATCTGCCTAGGAAGATTTCTTCTCCTGTGTGGAGATTAAGCAAGTAGCATAGGCTAGTGTTGCTTTTTTATCATAAGAAAAACCATTAAAAGAAAAGAGAACATACAATACAGATTATAGAAAGTAGAAATATTTGGTGTCCAATAGTAAAATATTTTTGGGTTGACAATAAGGTAAACAGGGATAAATACAATACAAAGAATCATACAAACAAATAAAAAAGTTGAAGGCCTGGTAAAAAAAAAACAAACAACCTAGCAATCTACAGATATGTACTTTATTATATTGGATTGACATACCTAAAACCCCTTCAGCATCAATATCAAGGACACCACCATGTCCAAGTTTGAGATGATTACAAAAATCTTCCTCATTTATCTTGCCTTGTGAGAGTAAATCTGTAAGTATTACAAATGCACTGTGGTAAGTCATATCTGCACTCATGTAAAACTAAAACCATATGAGACATGAGAGAATTCCAGTAAGAAACACTTTATGTTGATTTATTAAACAAATACATAGGCTAAGATGGAGGGATTTCACCAGAAACAGTCGCAAAAATATCTTCGACTCCCCCCAAAAACATCCTCTCATTATCCTATCAAGTGTTTGACCTATGTTTATAACAGTCAAAAAACTGGAAACACATTTTAGCAGCTGATTACCCAAGTATTTCTCAAAAAATCAATTCTGAACATGATGTCCATTCTGCTTCATACACTTCTAACAACGCGAAGCGAAGGAGTGGCGCACATCCTGAACCTGTCCATGACAAGCGTTGATGACAAGACCTGTGCACACCGCACCATCCATGACATGACGTAGACACCATCAATGACATACCAAACACGGTACCATTTAATCCACCTGTTTTGCAAGATTCCATCAAAAAAGGATCTAACATTGCGATGGTAGTGTGGAGGTTCCCCATCTTGATGAAAATAAGACTCTTCCTGTCCGAAATCCTCTCTCATGCTTGACATAACAGATTGTTGCAGCAAATTAAAGCAAATAGGACCAGTCACAATAACATCAAAAAGAAAGGTCTAATTAATCCATGAAAAGATAAGCCACACCACACGTAATTACTAGTAAATTATCATAGTGTTTTACCATAACATGTTGATTTTCGGCTCCCCAGTAGGTGTAATTGTGTCTGCTAATCAAAACATTTAATTTGTATGTGGCCTCATCACTTAGCTCAATCTTTGTGGGAAGTTAGCATCTTTGTTACATCATTCTGTGTACAATTCACACAGCTGTACTCTTTGGTATGGATAATCATCATTAATAGCATGGAACAATCTAGGACTGTAACTTCTACATGTGGGAGGGATGATTTTAAAATGCCTGCTTCACGACTAGCTTACCACTAAGACTTTCCTGGACTTTGTTGAAACGTTTCCAGTTATCTTTCTTCTTTTGTGGGGCATGTTAATGCACATGGTTTACCAAAACACCTCTTGAGCACTTACTGAACAAATAAGTCAGTTTCAAACTTATCTCTATTTCATGTGATGGTAACTTGTGTTGGTCATTCTTTGTTACACTCCCTCCTTTATTGTCTTTGCTCTTCTATTGCGTTTTCATACGTCTAGTAGCATCTTGAAAATGATTTTCATTTCTTCAAAGTCATTTCTGGCTGCAGCCTGGAAGTCAGTCTGGCCGACATTCACTGGTCAATGCCCGAAATTGCCTTTTCTCTGCTTGGATTCAATCAACTTTGCAAGTCAGCTTTTTCAATCTTATACAAATTATGATGGTAAAATTTAAAGTTAGGTTAGATTATGTTAGTTTATGTTAAATCTGATTAGATATCAGAAATGCCTAATCTAAGCTGACCTAACCAAACCTGTCATCATCAAACCTTGCATAAAATTGAAAAAGTTGACTGGCAACACTGACTAAATTCAAGGAGACAAAAAAATGTATTCCAAGCATTCACCAGTGAGTGTCAACATTCACAAGTGAATGTCAACATTCACAAGTGAATGTCAATATTCACCAACTTCAGAACATTCATGGTAACATATATTCTGAAAATAACTGAATTATTGGTATGGCTATGCAACAGGCTTGTATGTATTGATTCTCATTCTCACTTATCTTGCAGTCATAGACAATTAAGCCTCTTCTTGATGTCATGGCGGGACCATAGGTTTGATAAAACCACCATGGGAAACATAAAAATTATTCCATAAACTTGTTACCTGTTTAGATCGTTTTATTGGCCAAAAATTTCAATATGCCAGTTAAGAAAAAATATACCTGATTTCAAAACAGGCCCCAGCATTGGCATGTGGTAGACTTATATATATTGATTCATGTTGTTAAACAACAAAGAGAGATAAACTCCGCGAAAAAAAAAATTCAAACAAGACTGCAGCCAGTAGAGAGAAAAGGGATGAAAGACTAAAATAACGTGGATATTTTGCCTGTATCTAAACTAGGCATCCTCAGCACAAGATAAAAAAAAGTTAACTAAAAACAAATAAAACCACCACCAATAAAAAAAAGTTGCTACCATATTAATGAGTAAATACTGGGGTGACAAGCTAAAAAAAAAAAAAAATTAAAAGCTATGCATGGCTGAACCAAAGAACCCATAAAGTTAAAGTCTTTTATCATTATAAAGATAATATAAAGATATGAGATAGTTACTTTTATTATTCTCTGAAGTTTGTTTCTTACTATTCCAAATAAGAAAAAGCCACAGGCTTTTACCTGTTTGTGATTTTTATATTGATGAGGGTTGCAGCAGTATCATTAGTCATGATGGTGGGTGTCATGCATTACAGTAAAGAGCAAACAGTAAAAGCCGTAATAACTGAATATTACCATCTAGTAAAGTACAACTTATAGTAGAGAGCCAACTTAGAATCCTTATTTCAGCAGTAGATACAACCTAGTAAATAATAGGTGGAGAGAGCTGTAGCTGCAGGCTTGTTAAAGGTTAACTGCTAGCCATAGTAACCCAAAGAAAGCGGTTTAATTCCTTTAAAATGTCTGTTTAATTCCTTCTAAAAAGTAGCGTTTCTGGGGTTTAGTGCCCTATTTGACTTACTCGGCTGCCTAATTCTGTGAGTGTCGTCTCTTACTAAGTAAGAAAAAGCTGTAAGACTTTTCCTGTTCATAATTTGAGGATAAAAAAGAGGATTGGTATTTTTTATACTGGCCCATGTTTCTTTTGTAGTGTTTTATGTATCATAGGTCTAATCCCAGTAATTTGATTTCATCAAGTTAATTTTGTTGCATTGAAAACTATAAGCTTACTGGTGTTTATTCTATTGTTTCTCTCTTTTCATGCTATAGGTGGATTTAACCTAATAGAAAATAAAACTTCTTTTAAAATTTGCAGGTGTTTCTCTTGTTTCAATTAAAAAATAAAAATTTTTTATAAGACACCTTAAATATATTTGCAGTTTACATAATAGCTTCAGATATTTGGAACTGAGAACTAACATAAAATAACACGTATTAAATTTTTTTTTTAGTTACTTATAAGTTCAGTTCAAGATTATGTTGGCACATGATATGATTGCAATACTGATTTGTATAAAAATGACATAACTCACATAATTTTTTTGCGAAAATTAAGGCTCTTAAAAATTTTCCCAAATTTCTGACCTATCTAGATCGTTTTTTTAGGCTGATAGAAATAGCAAGGATTGAACTTTCTGGAGAGAATTTTACAGAGGAGAAGTATATTTTATATTGGAGGACCTTTCCATGGAGTAGTTTCTGCAAGGGGAGGGAATTTTTCACAGAGGATGAGCAAGATTTGCTGGCATTATTTGAAAAATGGCCAGAAATTAATTTTTTTCAAGCAAAAGTAAGGAGCAACATTAAAATTCAATTCCAATATTTTGGAACAACTACTGAAACACAATGGTCAATAAATTAGAGTAGGAAGCTCTTTCAACAGTGCTAAAAAGCATAGCATAAAGAACAAGGTATTGAGCAGGGGAGCAACCCCTCTGTACAGGGAATAATTTATGTTTGTTTTGAATTTTAATATTGCTCCTTGCTTTCAGTTCATTATTGTATTTAATTTCGTAAAAAGTGATGTAAATATCAAAGGCATTCAAAAATTTACCAGAGGCAGCGCAATAGCGCTGCCTGAGCAAAGAACAATGTTGGCGCAATGTGTTATTATTATTATTATTATTTTTGGTTGTTTTAGACCAGAGCACTTTATATCAAAGTATTTGTTGTAGAAACTTTGAAAAGAACTCATTTGATTTGAAATTGAAAGGGCTAATGCCCTTTTTGATAATCGAAAGTCATTGGAGGACAGCTAACACACACCCCCCCCCTGCGCCCACCATTCCCCCAAACACATTCAGTCAAAATTTTGAGATAGCCATTTTGTTCAGTATAGTTGAAAGGACTTGAAATTATGTCTTTGAGGATGACAACCTCCTATAGCTCTCAGCACAAAGGTTGTGAGTTCTGCTCTGGGGGCATTTGAGGTTTTTTATAGCAAGTGTTGTAGAAACTACAAAAAAGCCTCATTCAATTGGAAACTGAGAGGGCTGAGAGGGCCCACCAAAGCCATCATTCCCCAAAACACTTCTGATAAAATTTTTCATACAGCCATTTTGTTTAACATAGCTGACAGGTAGGGAAATTCCATCTTCTGAGGAAAACACCCCCCCCCAAAACCCTCAGGGCAAAGGTTGTAAGTTATGCCTTTGGGGCATGTAAAGTTTTTACAGAAACCGTTGTAAAGACTTTAAAGAGGGCTCATTCGATTGGAAATTGAGAGAACTAGTGCCCTTTTAATTAGTCAAAAGTGATCAGAGGGCAAATGCCCCCGCTATCATTTCACCAAATATTTCCAATCTAAATTTTGGGATATAAATTTTGTTCAACGTAGTTGAAAGATCAGGAAATTATGTCTCTGAGGATGACAACCCCCCCCCCCTCAGCCCTCATGGCAAGGGTTGTAAATTATGCCCTGGGGGCATATCAGGTTTTCATAGAAAGCACGGTTGTATAAACTTTGGATGGGGCTCATTAATTGGTAATCAGAAGCTCTAGTTTCCTTTTTAAAAGTCAAAGTGATCAGAGGACAGCTAAACCTTCCCCCTATAACACACTCATGTTATAGTGTCCTAAAAAGTATCTAATAGAAATTTTGAGATAGCCTTTTAATAAAAAAAAGTCCAAATATCATATAACAAAGCTTTTGGTAGTTAAGACACCCCCCCCCCAGCCTGAGGGCAAGGGTTGCAAATTATGACCTTGGGGGGCATCTAAGGTTTTTATGGAAGGGATAGTTGTATAAACATCAGAGGAGGCTCATTTGGTTGATCATTGGGAAGTTCTAATTCCCTTTTAAGAGTCAAAAGTGACAGGGGGCAGCTAGCTCCCCCTTGACTACCCCTCTTCACTAAACAAATCTGATCAACATTGTGAGATGGCAATATTGCTCAAAATAGTCTGAAGAACATATAACAATGCCTTTAGGGTTGACACAGCACCCCAGTGCTCTGGGGATAGGGTTGTAAGTCATGCCATGTGGGCATTTAAGGCTTTTATAGAGTTATTTAGGGTTTTTTACAGGTGGTCATATAAACTTGAGATGGGGCTCATTTGATTTGAAATTGGAAGTTAAAGTAACCTTCGTAAGAGTCAAAGTGATTTGAGAGGAACCAGCAGCCCTCCCTCTCCACACTCATCATTTCCCTTAACACCTATCAAAATGTGGAGATAAAAATTTTGGTCATCATAGTTGAAGGTCCAGAAATTATGTCTCAATGCAAGGGTTGCGAGTTATGCCCTGGGGGCATATAAGGTTCCTATAGAAAATGTGGTCATATATGCTTTGGAGGGGACTCATTGGATTGGTAATCAGAAGTTCTAGTGACTTCTTTAAAAGTCAAAGTGATCAGAGTAGAGCCCTCCCCTCCCCCCACACACAAACATGTCATGTTTTCCTGAGATGTGTCCAATAGAAATTTTGAGGCAGTTATTTTATTTAAAATAATCTAATGATCTAATAATAAGGATTGCAGGGTTGATACAAACCACCTGAGCCTGAGGGCAAGGATTGTAAGTTATGCCCCATGGGAATTTGAGGTTCTTATGGAAGGGATGGTTGCATATATTTTAGAGGTGGCTGATCATTTGGTTGAAATTGGAAGTTCTATTGCCCTTTTAAGAGTCATTAGCTGAGATCAACCAACCTCCCTCAACTTCCCCTCTTTTCACCAAACATGTCTGATTTAAATTATGCAATGGCAATCTTGTTTAAAATAGTCCAAACACCATTTAACAATGCCTCCAGGAATGGCACAACCCTGCCCTCCCCAGAGCCCTGGGGCAATGCATGTTTGATTTATACTTTCCCAAAATATAAAGGGCATTAGGATGAGTCGTTCAGGAAATGTGGCATTTTTGAAAAAAAAATACAAATGAATGTGCATTATCAGTTTAATATACATATGCTCATATTTATTCCTTAATAGGTTAATCATATTTGATTTATTTAAGTTATAAAAGAGAAAACATTCCAAAAAAATTCAGTAAAGTGCAAATTGTGTTCTGGCCTTGGGAAAGCATAGGAGTTTTGAGCCCTATTAATATAAATTTCTACTCGTTTTAGTTATGAAAAAGTAATTTCTGCTGATTTTGAGTTTCATTTATTTTTCAATGCTGATTTGTGGTAGTTTTATGCTTGATGGATTGTTTCATTTCATTTTTGGTTTACTGGAGTTCTTTACTTTTCTTTGAAAAACTTATTTTGTGGAAAAAGTTGTTTTAATCAATTTATGGAAAGAGCTAGCAGTTACATGTTTCATCATTTCTGTGCTTAAAATTTTTTGGTCAACCTTAGCTGACTTAAGCTTAGAACTTAATAGCATTTTCTTTTTCTGGCTTTTTTTATACTTTTTCCTTTTGTCTGTTTACTTTTCCTTTTTTGGAACATAATTTAAGTTCAGGACTAGCTAAATTCTAATATCAATACTCCAAACATCTTGACTGAATTGTTTTTGAGCAGGCTAGCAAAGACAGTTCAGCTTTGCATTTGACATCATCAATGTATAGAAAGGTTTCAGATCATTAGCACATTCACCAAAATCAGTTAAACTTGGAAAGCAAATAAGGGCACCAGGCCTCCTTGAAAGTGCCTTCTTTCTAGTAGTTTTTAGAGATAAATTAAAAATATTACACACCTTTCTTAAACAAAAGTTAAATAATCAATTAAAGACATAGCCTTGCATTGTAAAATATAATATCTACTAAGAAAATCTGGTAAATTTACAGTTTCCAAAACAATTTAGTTACATTGGAATTGAACAAATGACTTGATACTTTATTTATGCTCTTTCATAATTCAATAATTGCTTCTGGAAGAAACTACCATTGGAGTCCTCAAAGGGGTCAAAACTGCCCATAACAACCAAAAGCTTGAAATTTGCTCCAAAGAGCTGGTAAATTTGCAGTTTCTAGAACAATTTAGATAGGATTAAAGTGAACAAATGACATAATACTTTATTTATCCTCTTTCATAATTCAATAATTGCTTCTACAGGAAATTACCAGTTGAGTCCTTAAAGGGCTCCAAACAGTCCATAATAACCAAGAGTTTGAAAAAATGTTTCTGAAAAATTATCTAGTCAGAAAAAAATGCCATTTGAAGCTGATCAAATGATGGTAATTATTATTTTCCTTTGTCTTAATTGTAGATGTTATTTTGAAAACAAGTTTGCAGAAATACTTCAAAAGAGCTCTAAAAAATGATGTCAGTTTAACTGTGAGGCCCATTTTTAAGGCGTTTCAGGCTCTTTTGAAAAATTATACATTTTTTTTTTTCAAAACAACATTTTACTATTATGACTAAGGATAATAATAAATATCATTCCTTAATAAGCTGCAAATGACAATTTTTCAGAAACATGTTTTTAAACTTTTGGTTACTATGGACTGTTACCTTTTGGGACCCAATCAAGGGCTCAAAATGGAATTTCCCCCAGAAACAATTATTAAAACTATGAAAGAGCAAGCTCTAAAATTTGTTGTGTTACAAAATTGGAAACAGCAAAAGAAAAGAAATTGGAAATAATATTAGGCTACCTATGGGCCTGATTCAATAGGCCTACTGTGGCTGATAGTTTTCGAAGAAGATACTTGATGCATAATATTGATACCATTGAGTCCCAAAGAAAAAAGGAATTATAGAAAACAATTTTCAAGGACAAGAAATTGTAATTGCCTGGAGATAAGGAAACATGAGGAAGAAAACAATATTTGCTTCATAATATGCAGGATAATCATAGTAAACACATTTTGCATACTTTACCCTTACCCTGTAATGAACAAATATATAGCTCTGATTATATATTTTTTAAAGCATTATGGCACCTGTAACTTGTTTTTTTTTCAGCTTTTGTATTGTCATAGTTGATTCAGTTTATAAGTACATAGGCTGATACAACCAAGATGAATTCTGAGAATAGACAGGAAATATATTATTTTGTCTATTAATTTGCACACCAGGGGCCAGTGGCGTCGTTGGGGGAGGGGGGGTCAAGGAGGGACAGTTGCCCCTGCAATAATTTGGAAAAAACAATGGTTTAATAAGTAGCTTTAAAAATATTGCTTGTTTTAAGTGTCAAATTTGCTCTTTACTTTGAACAGATCATTGTTCTTAATTAATCCATGTTTTTAACATGAGAAAAATAAAAGACAAGAAAAAGAGGGGTACACTACCCTTCATAATATGTTCAACATTAATATTATTTTCAAATATACCATCTTTGAAACCTTGTCATCAAGAAAAATGCAAGTCTGGTTAATGGTAAAATTGAAAAATGTTCTATGCTGCTTGTTTGGCCTTATTTGCTTGGGTCAATTTTTTCCCCTGATTTTTAAGGTGATTTACTTCCTAAAATCTATCAGTCCCAGATTAGATTCTCTTGCTTTAAAATATTCAAAAGTGGATATGAATGAACCCTCAATATCTGCAAATAGAATAAAAATGGAAGCATTGAAGGTATACAGTGAAAATAATTTCCTGAATGAAAAAGAAAATAAGACTTTTTACTGATATTTGTGCTATAACTAGATTGGTCAAATCAGTTGTAATTTGGCCATGGAATTTGGTAAAGAGGGATCCACTCTCATTGCTATTTAATTGTTTTCCTGACTTTTTGATACTTTGTCTTTTCTATATGTTTCTTTTAACCAGCTCAGAAAAAAAAAATTGACATAAATGTACAAAGAATTATGAATGAAACAAGTTGCATTTTACACAACACCAATGCTACTTGTGGGACATTTATCTCTGCATTATCATGCTGTACAAAATGTCTACTGAGAAATAGAATTAAGTGAATTGAAAAATAATATGTATATTTATCTCACAGTTAAGAAATTGTATGTGCTTGCATAAGTGATACTGGCCCATTCTCTGTTTCTATTTTATCAGTTTTATCATGGAGCACTAGAAGACCAAGCTTAGCTTATATGGGAATTTAAAAAAATTAAAAACAAAATTCAGTGTAACCCCTTTCTGAAAATGCAACACCCTTATTTACACAAGAAAGGTTTATGTGTAATTTTTACAGAACTGTTTTTTTTTCTTTTTGTA
Organism: Artemia franciscana; assembly: GCF_032884065.1. Lineage (NCBI taxonomy): Eukaryota > Metazoa > Arthropoda > Branchiopoda > Anostraca > Artemiidae > Artemia > Artemia franciscana. The sequence goes on along the minus strand of NC_088867.1, from coordinate 24,687,308 downwards.
AACATACAAAGGAGAAGGATATTTCAAATTCTAGGAGCCAATTTTCCTTCCAATTAGCATCCCTAGCAATTTATGACTTATTTAAAGTCTCTGCAGTAATAATGACAAGAACTACTCAGATTTTCTGGATGTTTTTTTGTCAAACCATGCCTAATAATTTCAACTTGATTTTTTTGAATGCTTTCAAATTTGAAATTTCAGTTGCTATTTTAAATTTGGGGAATATGTCATGATATAATGCTGCAAAATCTGTTGTAATACTTTGACCTGTCCTTTATCTTTACTTAGACACAGCTACTGTGCTGCCTATGATTTTTGTTCTGGCTTTATGTGGCCCACTGACATCAATGCTATTTTTTAATATGAATATGCAAACTCATAATCAAACCAACCCCTCATCAATTTAATCAATAAAATGAAATAAAATTTATCAATAAAATGTAAATTTAACAAAAAAATCATAAATAATATATCAACAAATCACATAGGCTATATTAAAGTTTACCACAACAAATTAAATCTTAGAGAGTCAAAATCCATTCAAAATTACAACCAAGTGAATAGATTGATACCTTGGACTATTAAAATAGAGCTTGGTTCAATTATGAGACTGAACATTCAGTGCTGGACATAGGGGCTGGGGGAAGTAGAGAGGGATATGTACTGCAGCATTAGTGATGCTGTGTAGGCCTATACAACAAAAAACTGAGTGTATAAAACATTCACCTTCACACAAACATAAGCTTGTTCATGCTATACTACTGTCATTGCTTAGCAGCTCATTGCTGACAATTTTAGTAAAAGTCAAGCATCAGACTAAATATTTATGACTGTTTATTTTTATAATGTACTGTGTAGGCCTAATGCTTTTAAATGCACCAAGTAGCATGTTTGTTAAAATAGCTACTTTAAATTCACTACTGCTTGAATAGTATCTATTCTAATTCTACCCCCTCAATAAAGATGCTGTAGCTACTCCTCTGTCAGGGGGGTTGGGGGTAAAGCATAGCTGGGCTGCCCATAAAATGTGTTAACTATGGTTATTCTGTATATTATGAAGTAAGAATTGTTTTCTTAACATATTTTTCATCCTCCAGGTAGATATCTAGGCAAATACCCAAGAAATAACTGAGCAGTGAACAAGATAATTATGTGTACTAGCCAGGAACATGTAGTCTTACACAACTTCTTTAAAAAAAATTGTGATCCATAAACTTAATTATTCACCAGAAATCTTAATTGAAAAATTTATGACCAACACAAAAAGCACCTAAACAGGCTGCACAAAGGTAGACCTAGGCCTATGGAAAATGTTCTACTATTCCAGCAGAGATATTTAATTATTGCAAGATGTACCTTGCTTAAGGTTTTCTTTCAGTTCCTCTAAAGTTTTGGCTGAAGTCCTGCCTACTTTTTTGAATATGGGAAATATTCCAGCTAAAATATGTTTCTCAAAGACCTTGTGGGAAACTTTCAAATTCTTCATTTTATTTAACGTTGCAATAAAACTTCTTAGGGCAATCTTATGGAAAATTTTGTGGTCAGATTTCGCCACTAAACGGGAGTCACACAAAAGACTTCTTCCGGCCATCCAGTTGTTAGCAAACAATGTTAGCTTATTGTTTTTATTAAGATAGTGGAAACAGAATTGTTAGGTGACAAAAAAAAATGTTAGCTTACAAGTTTCAGAACCTTAATAACTGTGTGGGAAATTCAAAGAATGCAAGCTATTAAATGATGCTCGAAAAATGCAAGGGTATTTTGTGAAGCCAAGAGGTCCTCAAGGCAGCAACAAATAATTGGTAAATACCTTGGTCGAGTCAGAACCAACTGTAAAATTTTTCTCAAGCAGATATAAAGTTTTAGTTTAACACTTGTTTTGTAAAATTATTTATCCAATTCTTATCAAAGCTTAATTGAGAAATGTTAGTGGCCCTGAACAAAAATCATTCTGGAAAATTATAGCCTAGTAAACGACAAAGCATTTGCAGGGGATTCTGATTAATAAATAATTCTTCTAGGCTTGGTATGTTTTGAAGGGCATTTTTGGGATGAAAAATCCTTTTCTAGCTAATTTATTTACTATGGGTTACCTCCCCATAGTAGCATCATATGTGTAGGTATGAATACATAATAAGTTAGAGGTAATAGTCTTGGGACTGTCTGTGTAAAATTTCGTCTCTTGTTGATAGAAGAGCATCGCCAAGTGCTGAAAACATTGTTATAACCAAGATGGGCCCAGGATTGCATGAGGCCTACATTCACTCTTGAGGTCCCAGGGATTTTTTTCTGTCCAGTTCTAAGTCGGCTTAAACGTTTCGGTGTAGACTTGATAAAATATGTCGATCCCCGTCCGGCACGGGCATTTAAGATCATTGCTTTTCCTGAGGCCAAAATAATTAGTGATATAAAAAACATGAAAATCGGGACTTTGAATGTTATGACGTTAAAAAATGACTATCCTATCGATATTTTGACTGACGAATTCAGACGATTTGAACTCAACTTATTAGGAGCTTCAGAAATTTATACCCCTGGGGTAGGAAATAGGAAATTAGGTGATATAGAATTTGTTTACTCAAGACAGGAAGGATGGGGTAAATAGACAGGGAGTAGGGTTCATGATGGATAAAGAAGCAGCTAAGTCTTGTTTAGACTGGGAAGGTATTAATAATAGAATACTAATCGCTCATTTTATTACTAAGCAGTTTAGGGTATCAGTTATAGTAGTATATGCCCCTGTTGAACCTATTGACGGGGATACTAGAAACTCACATGAATTTTACTTACGGTTACAGGAGCAAATACAGGGTCCCACGTAGAAATATGGTGCGTTTACTAGGAGATTTTAACGCTCAGGTCAGTAGATATATGGTATCCTAGCCTAGGTGAATTTGGTGTAGGAAAAGAAAACAGTAATGGCTACAGACCATTGAAATTTTGTAGGTATAACAATCTAGCTATAACCAACACGGTGTTTCGTAACACAATGGCCCATAAGTTGACATGGTATCATGTCATGGTAAGACATCAAACCTTAATGATTATGTTATAGTAAACCAAAGAATACCAGGATCAATAAAAAATATATTAGGATATATAGGAGTGCTATAATTGATGTTAGAAGTAAAGAAAACTATATAGTAGTGTCTAGGGTTAATTTAAAGCTGAAATTTCTGAAGGGTAACTACCTCCCGGGAACTTATGATGCTGGTGGGCTCCAGGATGAGAATTTGAGAGAAACATTCTAGAAACAGTTAAATACTAAACTAGAGAGTTTAAAATTTGACAATGGGAAAGATGGTTGGAATGATTTTCGAAAAAATAATTTGTGAAGTTACTGATGGTATCTTAGGGAAGGAAGTTGAGACTGTAGATAGTAATATTAGTGAAAAAGCTTTAGGTATAACAGAGAGGAGAAGGGGTTAGTAAAAGAATTATCGAAGTGACAGATTATGTGAAAACAAAAGGAATATAAAGAAAGTGGAGAAAGCGTCAAAATATGAACTAAGGAGGTGTGAAGTGAAGGGCATGTATAAAATTGCCGAGGATCTGGAAGATGCAGTTAGACGGCATAATAGTAAAATATTGTATTGGCATGTTAATAAATTGAGTGAGTAGACAATCTGGACTTGTCCCAGTTAAAGATAGGAACGGGACCACAATTAGTAATAAGAAAAGAGTTAAAGAGGGGTGGGGGAAACATTTTAAGAATGGGCTAAACCGAGATTGAGTTACAAGAAAAATAAAGTGGAAAATGAAAAAATTTGTGATACCTTGGATGTGAAGAAAGATTTGTTTTGTGAGGAATAATTAGGGACAATACTAAAAGGACTAAAAAATAATAAGGCTCCAGGTGCTGATAGTGTGGTAAATGAGCGTCTTAAATAGGGTGGCTCTGAAGTTAGAAATAAGTTACTGAAGATTATGAATATGACTTTTGAAAAAGGGGAACTACCTAACGATTTTAGGAAAACCTTAGTTAAACCACTGTATAAGAAAGGAGATATAGAGTATGTCGTAATTATCCAGACATTGGTCTGGTCTTTGTAGGTAGAAAATTACTTAGTAATATGATACTTTTATGACTGAGAGATGCTGTAGACACAGTTTTAAGAGAAGAGCAGAGCGGTTTCAGAAAAGGTACCGGATTTGTCGACCAAATTTTCACTCTTGGTTAATAAATGAAAAGTGTCTTAGTTATCAAAAACCTTTGGTCCTCAGTTTAATAGATTATGAGCAAGCGTTCGGTTCTGTTGATAGAAGAGCTTTAGCAAAGGCCTGATCCTTATATGATATACCACACAAATACATTAGTGATTAGTGGTATTACGAGAATAATACTGCTGCAGTTAAGGTAGGAAATGAGGTTAGCAGGTGGTTTTGTATTCAATCAGGAGTTAAGCAGGGTTTTGTTCTTCCCCCTTTATTTGGATCCATTTCGATGGGTTTTGTCTTAAGGAGCACAGTAAAGGCAATGGAGACCATGGAATCAAATGGGGAGGAAAATCTCTCCTGAACTTAGATTAAGCTGATGATAAACCTCCTAGATGAAAGTGTGAGCAAAATGAATGAACTTTTAGAGGTTTTGCGAGTTCAGGGTGCTAGAATAGTTGGAAAACTAATATTAAGAAGACAGTCACTAAGGCTAAGAATGCGTGAAGATGAAAAGGTGATGTTGGGTAGCGAAAAGATTCATCAGGTAGGCCGCTTCAGTTACCTTGGTAGTATTATTAGTAAAGACAGTGGAAGCAGTGAAGATGTTAAAGTAGACTAGACAAGACTCATGGTGTTTTTTCACAGTTTTTTTCAAGTTTGGAAGAATAGGGATGGGATGGGCTCAGAAACAGCTCGAGGCAGTCGTAATCTGGATGGGGAATGACGGTTGGGGAAAATACTTGCCGTCCGAGGATTGTTCTGGGTACCCGGCTGAATGACCGTATTTCCAACAGTAGGCTGTACGAAAAATATGGTTCGATCCCGCTTTCTAGGGATATAATGAAAGAAAGGTTGAGATGGCTAGGGCAAGTTCTGCGGATGAAGGATTACAGATTGCCGAAGATTGTCCTTTTCGGCCAACCATCTATGGCTAAACAGAAAGCAAGTCGTCCTCGTCATGGGTGGGAGGATGTCATAAAGAAAAAAAAAAGGAAATGGGATCTTCCTGGGAGGGTGTAAAGAGGGAGGCTTTGAATAGATTGGGATGGAGGAGGAGTGTGCATGGCTGTGTTGGCCTCAGGTGGCTTGGTGCTGCAGTAAGTTATTAGTAGTAGTAGTTAGAAACAATAAGTTCGAGGAATAAAATATTTCCTGTGGACGAATCCCTGTTTCGATTTATTTGTCCTTGCTAGACAGTGCTATGTAAACTATGTATCCAGGAAAAAATATCATTTCTGAGTGTTAATTAAACAAGGAATTCTGCCCCTAGGTAGTTATTAGATCGGTCGTCCGAACTCGAATTACATTATTGTTTTGTTCGCATCGAGTTCATTATGGCATTATGTGGTTATTATCCCAGCTGCCTATTTTTGAAACTTGAAAAATCGTTAGATGTCTTCCTTATTTGTCCTAATTCGGAGCACGGTCTTTGCCATTGTTATCCTAGTAGCCTTGGAGCATTAAATTGTGGTTGCTCTAACCTTTTTTTTGGAGAGGTTGAATACTACCTTCAATTTTTCACTTTGAATCAAATTCAGTCGAAGACTAAATATTTACTACGAGTGTGTAATGATAGTTTTTTTTTCAGTTTTTATATATATATACTAGCTGAACAGCAAACCATATGCCAAAACTATTTTTGTATAAAATATCGTCCTTTACCCCATGACTGGTTTGGTTACCTTCCAAAATTTTTAAAATGAGCCTTTCAGGAGGCTTTTTTTTTACATTTTTGCCCTTAAACTTTACAGGTACTAAGGTATTTTAACTAAAATATCGGAATCAAGCAGTTCGTGGTAACGAGCTGTAGTAAGGAGCGACCCGGATCAATAATGACCAAAACTCTAAAAAACGGAATTTTGACACCAATAGTTAAATCAAAAGAATTGCATTTTAATGCTGATTTTAAATATATAAGTTTCATTAAGTTTAGTCTTGCGTATCAAAAGTTACGAGCCTGAGAAAACTTGTCTTATTTTAGAACATTGGGGAGAAACACCCACTAAAAGTCATAGAATCTCACCATCAAAGTTTTTTATTGTTTTAAAAAGTAGAATTGTGAGAAAGAGTCAAACTTTAGCGTAAAGAGCGATGCGTTGAGGAGGGGACAACCCCTTTCATATACTGAATCATTTCTGTTCGTTTTAAGTTTTAATGTCGCTCCTTACTTGCAGTTAAAAAAAAAACTTGTTTTTCTTATTTAATAATATCAAAAGCTGGAAAAGAGAAATCTTTTTTGTTATTGACACTAAATTCTTATTTTTAGCACTAAATTTGCATAAGATCATCGTAAAATGATGCAAAATCAAAACATGTAGGGTGTTGTTTTTTTTTTCAATTTTCCAACTTCTTCACTGACTTGTTTTTACTGACTCAATTATATTTCCCTATGAAAATTTCGTACGAGTCTCTAAGCACATGGTTTCTAGCATCCTTCATTCGATTCAATAAGTAAATATTTTCCCGACTTCTGATTAACAGCTTAATTAATAATGTTCAGACTTTCTACTTTTGGTCAACAGCATAAATAATCGGATTCAAAAATATATTAGCAACATCAGCTTAAATTATAGCTTGAGCAATTGATGGGGTTAGTATAGCAGTAAATAGACACGATAAAAGGTTAATAGCATGGTTGTCTAGAACTTGACGTCCGCAAATGTGTTTCACTTTTGGCCCAGGTTCTTCAACTACAGCTCCAGTTTCACAATGTACGCCTAAAATAAAAATATTTCCGAAAAAGTCGTCAACCTATATTCTGTACATCAAAAAAGAAGACAAGTCGGAAAAAAAAGAAGAAAAACAAAAGGAATAAATGAAGCTTACTTTCCGATCTGAAACATAGGGAAAATTAAGCAAAATCGTAAGCTCGTAAAAATTTACAGCCTGAAAGGGAGGAAAGTGGTTACATTGAGCACTTGAAGACTTTCTGAGTTTTAGATCAGTGCCTACATTTTCCAATAACTTATTGCATCAACTCTTCGAAATACTACCCCTCCCTTAAAAAAACAAAGTTAAACTCTTTTTTAGAAGCCAATTCAAATGAGATCTCAATCATCTGAATCAAAGGCCCATGACTGGCAACAATTATTCAATCAAGCATATTTTTCTAAGAAATATCTGTAGTCAACTTGTGGAACAGGCCCACACAGCTGACAAAAAAAAAAGCAAATTATCAAACAATATTTATTAATTGACAGAAAAATATTAAAATATAAAAGGCACTGAGGACTAGTTATTGCATTATATTTCAATTCCAAATTCAACCAATTGAATTAATTAGATTACTTCAAATATATACTTCTCTGATCTAAACGGCAAAAATACCATTTGTTACATAAGCAGAGGCACTGTTTGAAATGTAAAAATACAGCAAAATATAACACACTCCCTAGAGACCTTGCAGCTAAATTTAAGTTTTTTTTTTTCTATTTATTTTGTATTGTTTCTATTACAAATAGAAGTACGCTAGATTGTTATCTCAGGTATGACAGTTTATAACAACTCTATCACTGAAGAAAACCTTCTGAGCATTCAGAAATGGTATTATACACTTAGAAATAAACATCTATGCCACTCTTACAGGGCCTGGTGTTTAACTTAAGTTTTCTTTTATTTATCTGATGTTGCTTGCTTTATAATAGGCATGGTAACTTTATAGAAATACTGCTCTTTTAGAAAAACAAACAAACATTCTAATCTATAGATTGGTAATCAAAGTTGTAATCACATGGGTAATCTTAGTTTTAATAAGTTTTTTCTATTTTCTTCTACGAAAGCCCATATACTACCCCCAAATATAGGCTTTTGCAAAGAAAATCCTATGGATATCCGGGAATACTTCCAAATATACATATATATATATATATATATATATATATATATATATATATATATATATATATATATATATATATATATATATATATATATATATATATATATATATATATATATATATATATATATATAAACATGTTTAGTCATAATAAAAGATATTTAGATGATATTTTGGTCTTAAATTGTAAGGATTTCATTGATATTTCTAAAAATATATATCCATCAGAGCTTACTCTTGAACCTAGTCATGGCGCTGGTCATGAAGATCATTTCTTAGATTTAAATATTAATGTTTGTGATAATAATAAATTAAGTTTTAAAATGTATAATAAAACGGGTGATTTTGATTTTGAAGTGATTAGTTTCCCATTCCCTGAAAGTAATATACACTCAAATATCACGTATTCGGCGTTTTTCTCACAGTTACTTCGTTATGCAAGGATTTGTAGTAAATATATTGATTTTAAAAATAGATGTAAAATCTTAAGGCAAAAATTGATATCAAGAGGTTTTTCTGCAAATAAATTAACTTGGCAATTTAAAAAATTTAGTTTTCATTATAATGAACTTTTAAATAAATATCAAAAGAATTATCTGGAAATACTTAAAGAAATTTTCAACTAATTTCGGAGGTTCGACAAATGATGATGCAGCGCCATTTATTTTGAATTGTGTTTCTAATAGAGCGGATTTTTTTTAAAAAAATAGCCACATGGTAAAGATGAATTCTATAATTGTTTAGCTCATTCAGTTTTTTTTTGCAATGTGTTAATATTTGTGATTTGGTAAAATTTATCATATTTAGTTTACCTATTATTGCTAAAAAGAAGGATATATTAACAGGATAAGCTTGTTTTGGTGTTACTTGGTTGTTTTACATTTGCTGTTTTTTTTTCATAGGCATGTATTTTGGGGGTGATACCTGACACGGGGATGCCATGGATATTCTGTGGTAGCCACAACACTTGGCTGGGTAGAGAATTTAAAGTGGCGAAACCCTATAGGCAAGTGTATTCTCCTGATGAGCCCTTGTGTTGGGTTGTTGCCTCTGAATTATTTGTCTTTATTATTTTTCTATTGTTTGGTAAATGACGACTTATACGTATTGACGACATGGCAGCCTGTCCATGGATTATTCTTTATGGTTGATGGTGTATGGCTATGCTGTTTGACCTGTGTGATTGTATGGATGAGTAAGGTTAAGGCCTCAGTCAAGTGCTGGTCTATAGTAATCACTAATTTAGGAAAACAGTCTTCCTTTTCTCCTTCTGTCTCTCTTTCTTTTTTCTTTTTTTTATGTGTTTGTGCTGTTGCATTGGTGATTTCTCTTTTCATGATATATATATATATATATATATATATATATATATATATATATATATATATATATATATATATATATATATATATATATATATATATATAAAAATATATATATACACATATATATACATATAAATATAAATATATATATATATATGTATATATATATATATATATATATATATATATATATATATATATATATATATATATATATATATATATATATATATATATATATATATATATATATATATATATATATATATATATATATATATATATATATATATATATATATATATATATATACACCCAGCACTGTCTTTGGTAAGAACACAAGGGACAATGAGAATCCATATATAGAAGCCTGCCACGTGCCATGCTTGGGCCCGGTGGCGAAGCCGCCGGGCCCAAGCGAAGAAGTTATTCTGCTTCGTAACCATTACCTTAGATTGAATCCTTGTTAGAGTCTAACAATAATTTAGACTTATGTTCGGACTTTGAGATCCCATGTTCTAAATTGGGAAGCATTTTCCACGTTTTTATTTTTTTATTTACAAAAACACAAAAGAAGAAGCAAGAAATCAGAAAAAAATAGACATTAGAAATCACTTGAAATACTATTCACCAAAAGAAGCATGAGACGCGACTTTGCTGACATCGATTTACGATTAGAGCGGAACTCAATACTATCTAAATGATGAAATAGATCCCGGACACGGAAATTCTGAATTAATTTCGAATTATTGTGCCTAGAAGGAAAATATTGGAAATATTCACAAAACTTAAAGTATTTTTTTTCTAAGACGCGACACATCTCTTCCTGTCAGGAGGAGGAGCACTCCCGAAAAGCAGGTAACGTGGGGCGCAACACAGGACAAGATTATCTTTCCAAGATTATCTTTCCGGCGAAATTTATCCCAATTTGGTAGAATAGAATCATAACTAGATCGGAAACTTTTCACTATTTGACAACATATTGCCTCTCTTGTCTGAAATAACGTACAAGCGAACTGTGCTCCTAGATATATAAATTAATCAAAGGAAGAAATGGCAGAAGTATCGATAGAAAGAGAAACTGGATAGCTACAGTTAAAAGCTAAAAATTCACACTTCGAACTATTAAATCACAGACCGATACTAGAAAAGTCATGGAAGAGCCTATCAAGATTCGATTGATGAGCTTCGCACGCTTTACTAATCAGCAATACACCGTCAGTATATGCAAGATATGTTATCTCCTCACCGTTAAGAAACAAAGTGGGGAAAAGGCTGTCAAGAACATCAGTGATAGCCGACTTAAATATGCTGGATGATAGCACGCTCCCTACTTTTTATTTGAATCGGAGTACTCAGCCTCAAATCTCATTTAGCAAAAACAATAGAATTACAATACCAATGAATTTTTTTTTATTCCCGCTTTAATCAAAGAGCAAATTACTTGATGATCATTCACAGAATCGAAAACCTTCGAAATATCAACTATAGAAAAGAACATTCAATCATTCTTGGATTGCGCGTCAACATGGATCTTAGACAGAATTCGATGGGCATGTTGACAATGTAGACCCTTCGAGAAACCGATTTGGTTTGCATCGCAATGTTCAACAGAGGTAATGGACAATATTACATACTCGAACACTTTTCTCACATTACAAGAAACTGTGATTGGCCTATATGATTCATAAAAATCTGCAGATTTACCTCTCTTTAGCACAAACGTTACGTGGCCAACTAGAAAACTATTTGGCACGATTTTATGGCATACAATCACTTGAGAGACTGACTGGAGGTGAGAATAAAGTTCATTTGGTATTTTAACAAGGTGTTGGAAGCAGAGACCTTAACTGATGGGTGATGACGAGGGTTTCAACTACAGTAAAGCTTGTTGGATGGTTGTAATTGCAACAGCAGGGATATGTGATTGCGTGAATCCAGCGGGCAGTAGTGAATGAACACAAGCAGACAATTTTGCACTGATTGAAGAATTCTTATCAGAGATAGTGTCCTTAAAATGTTCTCCCCATGTACTAAATGAGAGATTAGACGGTGGTTGGCCGTATGAACTCTCTTCAGCTTTATGAACTTGGCACAGTATTTCTGTGAATCAGAGAAGTTCGAAATTCCTTTCAGGCAAAACCTAAGGAGTTCTTCTTTGCAGCTACGCTTTGTCCTGCACTTTAGGTCAACAGTGGCACCACGATTTGGTCTTCCGCAGGTAATCGAGATGCGCAGCCAAAACTTGGGGTGTTGCGTAGCCTTCAAAAGATCCAAGGAGATAGACCAACCTGGTTTCTATGAACCAGCTCAGATCCTTTTAAGTGGAACTGCAGAGCCTTCAGCTCAACGTAGAGAATTTGAACTACTACTACTACCCGTAATACACATTAAAATCAAGCTTTGATGCCGAGTGAATAATTCCGACTGCTATGAGATGGTATGGCACTTCGATCACTTGTTTACAGACAAATTTAGACAAATATCGTTGGGAGACAATCGGCTTTCTACGTGAAAAAGGAAGGGCGTTAATGCAATTCAAAACTACCAATTGGTCTTCAAAACTACCAATTGGTCTTCAAAACTACCAATGCTCCTTAATACCCTTTTAGTACCATTAACAATTACCTGTAAACCGTTTCCTAGTTAAAAAATGTTAGAGGGCCAGAAACTCTAGAAACAGGAGCAAGGTCAACACTAGATCTTTTAAAAAAAAAGCATGGATAAAAATTTTTCTCAAAGAAAAGAGTTTTGCTGAACTAGGTTCCACTTCAAATCCTCATTACAGAAATGAAGAATACGAAGTCTGTTACCGGGTACAAGCACTGGGTACCAGGTACATATTATGTTTTGTGTGGTCTTTCTTTTTCCCATTTTTATTAGTACAAAGAATAATGCTTATTGATACTTTTTCTCAAACTGATACTTATTGTTTTATTTTTTAATTGTCCAAAATTAAAAGGTCCAATCTGCAAGTATATAAAGTTATCTACCTTTTGATGTAATCTGTGCACTAAAAGCCACCATTCCGATTTGTCCCTGTTTAAGACACGGTAATTACCATTATTTCCCATGCAATCCCATAGGTTAAAACTACAAATGCTCAAAACTTCTTTATTGTAGAAAAGTTATTGGGGTCTTTTGACATCCAATCAGGCCTTATCTTCACAGCCGGAGTAAATCCAAATAGTTAGAACCAAAATAAAGATCGAGGTTTCAAGATAAAAAATACAGGCAATTGTTGCTTAGGAAAATATGCTTCTGGCTAGACTTTTTTCAAAAATGCAAAAGACCTAGTCCCCTTTCCCTAGTTAGTATTAATGCTAAAAATCGGCTTGAATTTCACAAATTATTAATAAAAGTACGTAAATTAGTACAAAAGTACAAAAAGTACTTTTGTTTGCAGGAAACTACGGTTAAAATTTTAATGAAGCAAATGGTAAGGGTATTTTATATTTTGTCTAGGCAATCAGAAAATTTTTGTTAAGGGAATAATTTCAAAATTTTAACACTGTTTGTCAGATTGTGGACTTAAAAACAGACAAAAAACATACTTAGTTCAAGCAAACCATTTAGGTATTTTTTTGTACTGGCAGATACACTGTCCCACACCAACAGCTAGTATTCTCGATAACTTTTCATTCCACAACCATTTCTACCATAGCTACTCTTACACTTAATATTACAAGCTCGCCCCATGATTACCCCTTCTTTTCTTAAGATAACTAACAAAGAAGCTCAGTTAATAATAAATATTGACTATTATAATAATAAAAATAATTAGCCAGTGTTATTGTTATTAATGAATACAAAGACACTGCAAATTAAAAGCAGCCAAATTACATTAAACAAACAAATTTTTCTGTCTGAAATGAAGAATACATTTGATACCTGAAACTTGCCTGCATAGGTTCCTCAGTATGAATAACATAAAATGGCTATGTATGAAGAAACGAACCTATAGAAACATAAATTATATGTATATGAAAAAGGAAAAGGTTCTTAAACTTCAACGAATTTTTTTGCTGTACCTTCAGTATATAAGTATAATTCTGGCCATCATTTTAGTACTAGAAATCTAGAAGGCAACTAATTTTTTATTCTGTTTTCTTCCTGCATTCCTTTGATATGTGCCGAAAATCAATTGGCGAAAAGAAAAAATATATATATATATTTTTGCAACCTAGTCAGTTTCCAGTAAAGCGTAAATTATATACTAGCCTCTTTTGGGCTTGGAGAGAGGGGACACAGCAGTTTTTTGTAGCATTTCTGTTCACTTGGACTTTGACTTATTGTTCGCTGTAATTTCTATTTGTCGTAGGTTCCATGACTCAATTCCTAGTAGTTTCTGTTCGCTTTAATTTTTTTTATATAAGTTATATTCTAAATTTTAAGTCTTGAAGCTAGAGATAATATTTAGCAAATGATTCAGAATTTAATTTGTTACATGACGGCACAAATTTTTTCTTTGTTGTGATTCGTTGACGATCAACAGTTAACACATTAAGTGGCAGCTTTCACTAAAATTTTGATATTAAACGTAAGGGTTTTCGGTAGTTTTAATGGATCAGTTGTCCGGGAATTTTGACCCGATGCTGGTCTGCCTCTTTACGGAACAAAAATATCATTTTCCAGCAAACAATGGCCGAGAGAACGACGCTTTGTCTCAGGTAAGAACTGTTTAGATCCTTTACAGTAACACTACATGCATAAACTTGTGTTCGAAAAAGCTCCTCTGTAGCTTTTGTGACCACCAGTTCGACTCGATATATCATAAAAGACCAATTATGTGAAAGGAAAAACTAAAAAAAAATTATGTTATCTGGGAGCGGCGTTGAAAAGTGTATATAATTTCCAGGGACAATTTTTACCGATGTATGAAAAACATTTTTAATTCTTTTTACTGAGTCCACTTCACGTTTCACGATTACATCCAACTTACCGAATTTTTTTTAATTTTGAATAAGCGTCAAAATTTATGACTACAAATCTTGCTAATTTTTAAAATTGCCTTAAAATGGAAAGTGGATCATTCATACCTTGGAGTAGACTCCGATCAGATAAGCATTCCCAGAAAGCCTTAAGTACCAACGCTCAATTTTAAATATTTTGGGGTCTACACGTACATGAGCATCCAGGAAATGAGTAGTAACCAGATGATACAGGCATATATTAATGAATTTAAAGACATACTGGTGCGTAGTTCAACTTAGTAAAAGCAGGAAGAGTGGGTTAAAGACCATGCATGTCAGCAAATCATGCAGCGAGATAATTTTCTTAAAGCCAATCAAAGTGTCACTGGCGACAATTAAAAGAGGGTCATAGTAACAATATAAGATCCCCCCCCCAAGATTCTGGAAAACACCTTTTTTCAGTATCTTATTGGAACATCGCTCTTTTGGTACTTTCACTAAAATTAAAAAAAAATGCCCCCACCTCAAACTTTGAAAAAATACATTTTTGCCAACCCCCTCCCCTCTAATTTCTATAAATTGACGCCACAACGAATTTAATCTATCATTTCAGTTAGCAGTTACAAGGGATTACTTCCTTGGAACACGAGAAAAGCGGAAACAAAAGAAATAACATGCCTGTATATCTCTTAATCAATGATACGTGAGCAGAATATTTCATTGAGAATTCTAAACCCTGGGATGCAAGAATTCTAAATTGTTAGCATGACATGAAGTCATGTTATTAGAACGTCAGACACGACCGTATTTTACATTCTGCCTAAATTTATCAAGGCTCGACATTTATCCACGATTTTCTAGTCTTTTTATCCCGTTAAGGGTTTGCAATCTCTACAAATAACTTTACCTGAGAACTGGAACTTTGCGCCAAGAAAAGAATCTAAAAGGCTTCCAAAGAAACCGGCAATAGCCCCAACCATTACCATTCTCCATTGAGGAGGAGCACTTAGTAGCACCCTAGCGTCAATCAAGACCAGCTCGGATAAATAATAGCCAAGACCAATGGCTGCACCACCAGCTGCACTGATAAACAAACCAATCAGAGTCACGCCACCGTTAGTACCTGAAATATAGTTATAAGTGTAATTGAATGAAAAACTCATACTTCGTCGCTTAAAAGCTAAAGGTCGAATCTGATATTTTCAAACTTTTAAAATAATTGCCGAAAATCACTATCTGAAGTATATTCAAAGAGACAAACAGCAGGGCATAGTATGCTAGATCACTCTTTTAATCTTCTCGATCTATATAACCCTGCTGAACGCTCCTTTGAGAGCAACTTGGAAAACAGTTTTTGGACCCCTCAATAGCATAAAGCTGCCAGATACGACCCAAGGCGTAACAGCGGCGATATGCCCAAAATTTAAACACAAAATACGTAGAAAAGCTTCGATAAGTGGCCTCTTTTCTTCTATAATAGACACAAATTTAAATAAGAATCAACAAAAAGTAAAAACAAAGGAGGATGGAGAAGAGTAAACCACCAGTTCTTGAAACTAACTACGTCTTACAAAACATGTAAAATTAATGATACCTCAGTCGATAGAAAAAGATAGAAGGTGAAGAAAAAAAAACCTCGTAATAAATATTTAGAACAGTCAGAGAAAAACCTGACTAAGACCACAAAACAAGCAGCAGAGAACACTAAAAAAAAAGTCGATTGCAGGTTCTGATATTAGTGTACAAATCAACTAGTGTTATAAGTTTTTAAAATTTTGGGCGTCGGTTTATTTTCTTGAGTATGGAGTATGTTCTTTACTGCATCTTAGAGTAGACCTTGTCAAATTGGCTTCCGTAAATATCATTTATATTCTGATGGGAAAAATTTTTTTAAATTTTTGTATAAATCGTGATTCTTAGAGAATATCTATGCTACTGTACAGGGTTTCAAGATTTAATCGAGTAATTGAATCGAACACCTCCAAGAATAGAAAATGTAAACTTAGGAAGATTGGCTTCTGAAATGTTTGTTTACGCGTTAAATTTACTTGGATTTTCACTACAAGAATAAACTATTTTTCCCCTAAAATCTACTCACAGCTTTTACAAAATAGCTCATTTGCTCGAAAACTACGGCAAAAAACCGTATTACTCATAACACATATCATTGACAATGAACACTGAACAAATTGCTTCAAACATAACCAACTGATATTTCAAACTTTTATTTAGGCATTAATGTTCAATATATCTGAATATAATGGAATCAAACAAAAATTATTGAAAAAAAGCGTCCTTTTAAATTACTAAAAGTAAGAAAAAGTCGTAAATGAGTTTATTCTAGAAAATTGTATATTTCTTTCATGTAACTTTGATTAATATTTTTATTTTTTTTTTAAATTACTGATATAAAAAAAAAGAGAGAAAAAAAGCTGTTCGAAAATTGTATCGTTTTCAGAGAAGATCACAGATACTCCAACTTTTAGGGAGTTTGACGGATCAGCAGCGTTATTTTTATTTGTGGTAATTTCTGGTCTTCTTCGCTTCGATTTGGTTATTCATTTCAGTTTCTGTTCGTTTTAGGTTTTATTTATTCATTAACGGCAATTTCTCTTCATTTTACGTGTGACTTGATTATTCATTTGAAATTCAGCTTGTTTTAGGTTTCATTTATTCATCCATAAAATACTTCTGGTAGCTTTAAGTTCGAATTATTATTTGATTGTATTTCTGCTTGTTTAAGGTTTTAATGGCTTAAACAAATGGCTCTTTACATTTTTTTTTAAAACGCAAAATGGAGAAATTTTGTATTTATCTAATTTTTAATCGTTTTTAAATGAAAGTTTTATTAAATTTACTGAAATAATATTTATAAAGTTTATTAGATCTTTTTTACTTACAAACTAAAACACAGGATTGCGATTTAAATATTTAATTAGAACTTGAATATCCAGGTGGCAGTTTCGACCAGCAGTAGTTTAGTACAATTTCTTCTCATTACATTTTTTCAAAAAATTCCTGAGTGGATAAAGATTTTCAATTATTTGGACTGAAAATTTCCATGATTTTTTTTTTCATCTTCAATGAGGCTAGAGCCATTCTGGACACCTACCCCTTCTAGAGGAAATTATTGAATAATACAAGAGCTTTTTTCAATTTTTTTTAAGTAAAATAGTTTTTCTTGTTTTCTTTCATCGTAACAAATATTGTGTTCAAACATTATAAATGCATAACTGTATTATTCATATTAATTTAAACACTTGTTCCCACAAAACGAGTCTTTCAAAGAAAAGTAAAGAGCTCTTTTAAGCCAATAATGAGCAGAAATAAAGTCAAATAAGCTTCCAAGCGTAAAACTACCACAAAACACCATCAATAAACAAATGAAATCCAAAACGAACACAAATTACAATAAAAAACCGAGTGACACTCAAAACCAACAAAAATCAACATGAGACGTGATGACAATCACCATTCCTTCTCAAGTCCAGAGCATAATTTACCCTTTAAAGCCTATAGAAAGGCCCATTTTAAATGCCAATAAAAAGGATTTCTGTTTTGTAACCATTATATATAATTACTTTTATCCTTTGTGTAAAGTAATTTCTATTTTTGTCAATGATACTTTCTTTAAATAAATCTTTGAAATGTGTTAGCAATAAATATTTTGTTGCTAAAATACCTCATATGCCATCACTCTGTCACCAGACACAAATTAAATTCATACCCGTATCCTGTGGCGTACCTAGGGTGGCAAGGAGGACGGCTGCCCCCAGCCTCTAAGGAGACGCCACATTGAGTTTGTTTTCGTCCATACTGCGATCTAATTAAATTGTGGCATTAATGGGAGGGGGAGAACCCAACATTATACCCGGACACTGAAAACCCAAGCTACACCTCTCCCCGCATCTTCACCAAAAATAAGCTTTTATGTTGAGATAAAGATTGCAATTATTGTAGAGAAATCAATCAAGATACTCTATTTTTTGCGTCGAGTCTGTTGCTCAGAACCAAAATTTAGCTCGTTTTTGCATTAATACAGAACTTGAGTCGTTCATCCTCTCGAATATGGGATAGGACTGACTCGGGGGAATCAATTAATAAAATATTTGTTCAAGTGACTCAACGTAAAAAAGCCTGGAAAATATGACTGAAAAACTTACTTTTGACACATAAAAAAGTAGAAACTTCACATTTCAAATATTTTGAGAGGTGCAAAACTTTATGGATTTTTTCCTTTTTTTCGGGGGGGGGGGGTTGGTAAGTTTTTAGACACTCATTTTTAAAGGAGCTCTTTTTTAAGGAAGATTACCATTTTGAAGTACTGTTACGATAAAGCTGAACTTCAGCATAAACCATGGGGCTTCAGGGGCGGCATAAAAAACCAATAGAAATTAAATGAAAAGAACTGCAAAGATTTAAGATAAAAGCTACGTTTCAGCTTAAAACCAATATAAATTATCTTGCATATGAGAATTGAGGGTAGGGCTACCACCACTTCCCTAAGACCCCTACTCTTTATGCTAAAGATTGAACGTTACAATGGATGTTGACAATATTCTCAACGAAACACAAATTGAGCCAGGTAATTTGATAAGTGGTAAAAAAAAAAAGTTGATTAGAAAGTGATTTAAATACCTAGTAATAAGATAAATAATTAGTAATTTGTGCTTAGTAGTAACAATTAAAAACTAACACGTAAATAATTAATAATATGATAAGTGATTAGAAAGGATTGAACGGGCAGAAAAGCAACAAATTT
This sequence comes from Artemia franciscana, assembly GCF_032884065.1. NCBI lineage: Eukaryota > Metazoa > Arthropoda > Branchiopoda > Anostraca > Artemiidae > Artemia > Artemia franciscana. The sequence goes on along the minus strand of NC_088867.1, from coordinate 24,668,312 downwards.
GAAGGTTTCAGCAGCAAAGCCCAGGTATGATATTTTTAATATGGAAGGGATAAACATAATTCAGTAATCCTACATGATTGTATAATCTGAGTAATTTCTACTTTGTATGCCATTTCCCGTTGATACCCAATCTCTACAAATTGTTGCTTTCAAATAATTATCCAGCTTTATTGACTATTTCAAAGCTTTTCTTTGTTTTATGCTACATAAAAAATTATGAAATGAATCCTTTACAGAATCTGTAACAATAGAAAGTCTTACTAGCATATAAGCATTAAATACCTCTCGGCACGGTCTCACCAGTGGTAATTAGAACCGGTTTCTTTTCGGTAAGCACAGTTGCCAGTTCAGAGGCCCAAGTATCGCCATTGGCACATGCAAATGCACCTAGAAAAAGATGTATTACAGGTTAATAAAATAATTGGACTTAATCATACAAAAAGCATCAATCCCTCAAAAGAAAATGAAAATTAGCTAGGAAAGTAATCCTTTTAGGCAAGACCAAGTTTTAGTTAGGTAAAAAACATTTAACATTTATCCATTTTTATGTCTAAACTTTTAAGAATCACTGAAAACACGTAGCAGTTTACATGTTTAGTTACTATATTTGAAGTTTAAACACTTCTATTTTAAATACTTCTGGTTGAAATACGACTATATTATCGGTAAAAAAAACTTCTTCTTTGTGTCTCTCTTCTTTAAAAAGCCATTGACTCTCTCCAACCTTTGTTCAGACCTAAAAAAAAATTTAAAATATAATTGCAAATTAACATATTGATTGTTAGGGCCGATGGTAGAGGGGATCAGACTCCCTGTCCATGTTCCATCCAATAACGCAAAACAAGATATATGAAACAAACGGTATGCATATCTTATCAAGATACAGATTATTAATAAGTTAAGATTTCAAATCGAAAAAATTAACATTCGGTGGGTCTTTGATTTTGTTTTCATTAAGCAATTATTAGCCTTAATACAAGATACAAGCCAAAAGATCCAAGGATTTGGAAAGAGGCATTTGATAATCACTAGAAAGAGAAGCAATAGCTTAAAAGCTATAAATGAAATGATAGCACTTCCTTTATATTACTTCCAGCATTATATTCTCACTTAGTGTTTTCATGTAGTTCTACCGAACCATTTTAAAAAGAAAAAAAATGCCACCGGTACAATCTACCGCAATTCCTTTTTTAAGCGTCAGATCTATCTATTTTCTATACATACATACTTTAGACGTTTCTGCATAGGAAAATCCAGTTGTATATTAACTGGGACACAAAGTTAGATTTGAATTAGGATACTTACAGAATTTGTAGCAAACTGAAACAATAAGGCATGTTTCATCTTGTTTCATATAATGATGAAATACTCATATGCTAGGTTGCATCCCCTTTTTATTGGCTCTATTTACTTTGGGAGACATGTTCTGTTTAACTGATGAGAAATAATGTACCGGTCAAAAAGTAACACACTACCCTTAATTTAGGCAAATTTACGACAAAACGAGAATTAAGACTATGCTATGAGATAAACTAATCAGAACACTCATGCTAAATCGAGATGAGGCCGTTTTAGAACTACTTTCGAAAAATGAAAAAATATTAATAACAAATATGTGCGCAAAACTATAAATTCAGAACAAACTGAACCACACCAAAATTTGAATCACAGGAAAAAGGAAGAACTGCTTTAGCGAGAGTTAATTATCATAGGATCTCCCTAATCTGCATTGCTGCTGAAATACTCGCTTACACAATCTCTTTTGTGTCCAACACAACGTGGAGACAAGACCCAATAAAGCGGGATTCCGACCAGGCATGATAACATTTAACCAGCTGTTCGTCTTAAGACAAATCCTTGAAAATATAATAAAACACCAGAACAGTGTCTCCATTCACAGATTTCATGACAGCTTTTCTACCAGACAGGATAGTCGGACTTATTCAAACAAGCGTGCGACAACCCAAGTTCAAATCGGTAGGAAGTTCTTGTTGATGTTCCAAATTGATTCTGGTGTCTGGAGAATTTAACTATGTTAAAGTATACTTTGGAACTTTTTAACTATTAAGTAACTAAGAAATGTGCAATTGCACGGAATTTTGTCAATGAATATTAACCAGAAATAATGTAATAACAGTAAAAACAAGCATCATGAAGGATAGACCTACCAAGAACACCCATTCCGAGCCATGACGAAGTAAAAGAAATATTAAAATCTATGGGTTGTTCTTGTGGGCCACTATCTAGTAGATAAAAAAGGGAAAGCTGCGCAGCAACAACACTGTTGCACAAAACTTGAATCCAATTTCTTTGGCCACCTGCAAAAAAAAAAGAAAAGAAAATACAATAAAGATAATTCTGAACCAGATTTTCATATTTAGATCCAGAAACCAATAATAGGCGAAATCCTAAACCAATTGTTTGAACTGATAAAATCCAAGTTAAAAATAAAATTAAATTCAAGTTCTTTTATTCTTTAAATATCAAAAACTCTAGATTCCAAAAAAACCCGAAAGGGATTTCACCCATTAACTGGGGAAACAACACAAAGTCAACCCTATGTTTTAATAATTTGTACTTAATTGGGCCTAGACAAAAAAAAAAAAAAAAAAAAAAAAAAATAACAAGTCCACCACCCAATGCTCACACGAAGACAACCGATTTCAACATCACCCTTCTTTATCAACAAATCTCTTTTCATCAACAACATCAAAAACCAACACTAATTTATTAAAATATATTAAACAAACTCCACTTCGTTAATTGTTCTTTTTTATACTGCTTTCTTTAAATATTTTAATTTGCAGGTTTTCTTCTCCAACAAATTTTTTTTTTTACGTTTTTTTTTAAGAAACCAAAGGTTATGGTAGTCCCGAAACCCAAAAGGAAAAGAGTTCCAGGCACACCCCAAAATAATAGCAAGATCAAAGCCTGAGCGCGCTGAGGGGGTGGAAGCAATCAGTACATCCTGCTTATTTCGAACTGTATATGGGTTAACTTCACTCACACGTTGAAACATGCCAGAAAAAACATGGAGATCTCTGTTGAAATACTGGAAAACCATTCAGCTTTAAAAGATGGATAGGATCATGTATGGTGGACTAGGAGACTTTTGCTGCTTTCAGCTGAAGATCACAGATGAACGAAAGTAAAGATAGCAAAATAAACATCGATCCAAATAGACTTTACTATAGATAGCGATAAATAAGAGAGAAGCATAAAAGACGGAGAATAGAAAAAGGAAAAATATGCAAAGATTTCCGTATGATTCCCCGTCTTCTTGAAACATTGAAGCTTATTATCTGAATATACTGCTTGAACGTTAGATTTTCATCCAGAAGAAGTACAAGAAATCGCACATATCGACCAGGTGGGTGGCATACAGAACCTCTTGAAGTGGGAAGCTCCACTACTGTAGGACAAACTCTTACATACACAGGAAATATTAAGCGGAAACGACTTATTTACATGCAGAGCTAAAAGATTACTGCCAACCAATGATAAATTTCCTCGGTCACTGCTTGTAACTTTAGTGTAAGGGATTGTTCATCTACAGCCGATGCACCGAACATACGCTCATCAGCGAATGCGATTATTTCTTTATACTTGTTGAATGCACCTATTGGTGCGATTTGAGAATAAGAGTTTTGACATAATCCGCTGCAGAGATTTGGCGTTGGGGTGGTAGAGCCAACATAAATATTGACGTAAAATCATCAATAAGGAATAGTGAAGGTCCAAGAATTGAGCCTTGAGGCACGCCATAAGCAACTGGAACTTGGTCGTCCAAAGCTTCAGCAGCGATAGATCGGCCAGTGAGGTATGAAGAAAACCATTACAATTGGTCCCCATGACCTCTGCGATGACGCAGCTTATCGATAAGGGCCTTGTGGATCAGAGTGTCGAAAGCTTTCCTCGCATCAAAGAAAATGGCTGCCGGTATGAGATTAGAATCCAATGACTGTCGCATGAATTGAAAAAGCCTATTGCACACACGTTCCGTTGAATATTGCAAGAAATCCAAATTACAATATATGGAAGAAGATATTTAGCGGCGAGATAACTCATTAACCGCTTCAGAATTAGTTTTTCAAATATTTCAGAAAAGACGGACAGGAGAGATTGGCTTGTAATACCCTGGATCCTCACGGTAACCTCCTTTGAAGAAATATCACTGGTGCCAACTTGAGTCGCTGGGGCAATGCTCCTAATTGGAATGACTTGGCAACAAAATGACACAGTGGCTTTAAAAGTGATGGAAGAATGAATTTGAAGACTTTAGCAGAAATTTGATCGAAATTGGCTAAGAATTCTTGAGGGATGAAATTATTTTCTCCAGTTTCTACTCTGTGACCAGCTCGAGAACCACTGATTTATAGCAATGAGGTCCAAGGAACTGCTTCCAAAAATTCACTTTAGAAGAAGGAGGTACACCTTCGCTAATTTTTTCCCTGCCTCAGAAAAAGAAGTTCCACATTAAAAAAGTCAAATGTGAGCATTTTTTATAATCAAAAGAAAATTAAACTTTTGATATTACATGCCATCGTAATTTTTTTTTTTTTTTTTTTTTTTTTTTTTTTTTTTTTTTTTTTTTTTTTTTTTTTTTTTTTTTTAGCACAGAAGGATATAAATACTTCACCACAGCTGTGAACCTGTTGTTACTTTCTGTTTTTGTTATTAAATAGATAAAAAAAGTTATTTTCATGTGACCAAGTTAAGCACAGATCACTAATAGATACCAAAATAGAGGCAAAGCTTGAATATTTGGCTAAACGTTAGGTACAACTAACATGCACAAATGCAATAAACATAAATACACTAACAAATCACATCCAAGTCAAATGAGACGGCTAGGAGTCAGTGGTGCCTAACGATCATGAAAAAAACAGACACAAACAAACCATCACACTAGCTATAAGGTGCCATTGTCTATACAGACCGATTATCTCCTTTATTTTCTAGTGAAACTGTTTATTATTGAGTAATACGTTCGGAAATTACAATCCCATACTAAATTTTGTCAATTTCCTGGTCCTAACAGCGAGACTTACAAAAAAAACTAATTGTTTGATACATATCCTATATCACTGCATAATTCTTGTATTAATCATTTTTTATCAATTTTAAAGAAAAATTTCTTTAATAATGTTCAAATTGAAACCTTTGGTACAATAAATTTGACCAAAAAATACTCAAATTAGAAGGCGCACTATGGATTTAAATGAAGTCTTCATTTCACCGTTCCGTTTATACATTCTTAATGTGACTTAATCGATTTTTATTTTATATTCATTTGACAGTAAAATTTGATAGTCGATTTCTCCTAGCAATTTCAATTTTCATTTCAAGGAAACTAGTTGAAATAGAATCTATTATTATATTTCTTAGACTGCTTTTGTTTATTCCAATTTGTAGAAAAATACATCGTCAAAACGGCAGAATGAGAAGGAGAAAGACTCGTCTAAGCGAAACATAATTTTACAGCTTTTTATAGCTTATATCAATGAAATTTTATGAAGTAATTTATATGAAAAGTGCCATTTGGCGAGTATACAAACAAAAAATATAATAGTGAAAGACAGGCACGTTCAAAGGATTAATTATTAGAGAAGGCCAAATTTACGAGGGAATAGGGGGAGAGATATTAAAAAGGCACAACATGTAAAAGTTTATATAGTAAACATAAGAGGTTATTGGGAAAATCTCGAGAGTTCTATTCCCTCCTGCGTGGAATTGTACATATTCGAAGCCAACCCCCCTCCCACTGCGCCCGTGTCTACTGACAAGAACAACTAAAGGGCTGTAGTACCAACTGAGTGTACTAAAATTCCTTTTATGACAGAGAAATCTCAAAACAATTTCTTTGGCAAATGGTAAAGTTGTAAACCAAGGTCGGAGGTACATTTTAAACTGCCGCGTCGTGCATTTCAGAGATTACTTAAAGTTTTTACTCTTTTCTTTTACTCTTTTACGCTTCACCGGTGGTGATTGTACATATACAATCATCACCGTTACAGACGCAATAGTTACAATCGTTACAGAAGTTGAGTGTTCTTTAAGGAAATGATAGAATCCAACGAAGGTTATGCAAGTACCCAGTGGTTTCGGTTCACATGCCCCCAAAATACCAAATAGCATTCTTGAAGCTTGCATTTAATTTATCGCTTTTGGATTATTTACCCAATTCACCCCCGACCCTTCGATAAACTTAAGTGTATATACCCGATAAGGCACATGCATGATGATTGTCATCGTGTAAAAAAGAGAAAGAATATAGTAAGTCTTACCTGGTGAAAAAGAATGACAAAATTCAAAAATATCCCTAAATATCTAGAACCAAATAAACACCGATTTATATACAAAAGCATATAAAGAATGCATTAATTGCATTGTCATGCAATTAACACAGCTTGGTTAACTACTAAGAACTTATAAAATCGTGATTTTTAAAATTTTAAAATCGTAATACAGTTAAATCACAGAGTTGACACATCACAGTTACAAGTTATTGACCATGAGAGGTACCAAAACCCGCCAGCTGAAGTAAATAATCAAGAGTGGAAACACAATTGATTAGTAAGACTTACCTTCAATAAATTCATGTTCAATGGTCTTCTTTTTTTCGGCCCGAAATTTTGTAGCCTTGGAGGAAGTAACAAAGAAAACAAAGAGGCTTGTAAAAAAAGAATAGTTCGTGAAAGTTAATATGAAACCAACGGTAACACCTAAAAGAAAAGTAGTTCAATATGCCGTTTGTTTCTGTTGTTGTGAAATCCTTTGTTTAAATAGAATATACGGCATAATAAATTATCCACGCGAGCAGCAGAGCTTGTCCATGGATTAGGGAACACTTAAGGAAGCATGAAATTAGGTGACATAGAATTTGTTTACTCAGGAAGGAAGGATGGGGTACATAGACAGGGAGTAGGGCTCATGATGAATAAGGAAGCTGCTAAGTCTTGTTTAGGCTGGGAAGGTATTAATAATAGAATACTAATTGCTCATTTTATGACTAAAAAGTTTAGGGTATCAGTTATAGTAGTATATGCCCCCATTGAACCAACTGATGGAGATACTAGTGACTCAGATGAGTTTACTTACAGTTACAGGAGCAAATAGACAGGGTACCAGGTAGAAATATGGTGTTTTTGCTAGGAGATTTTAATGCCCAGGTTGGTAGAAATAGGGATAGATGGTATCCTAGCCTAGGTAATTTTGGTGTAGGAAAAGAAAACAGTAATGGCTATAGGCTTTTGCAATTTTGTAGGTATAACAACCTAGTTATAACCAATACGGTGTTTGGTCACAAAATGGCCCATAAGTTGACATGGTATTCACGTGATGGTAAGACAGCAAACCTTATTGATTATGTTATTGTAAACAGAAGACTAGCAGGATCAATACAAGATACTAGGGTGTATAGGAGTGCCGTTATTGATGTTAAAAGTAAAAATCACCATCTAGTAGTGTCTAAGGTTAATTTAAAGCTGAAATTTCGGAAGAGTAACTCCCTCCCGGAAAGTTATGATGTTGGTAGACTTCAGGATGAAAATTTGAGAAAAAAATTCCAGGAACAGTTGAGTACTAAACTTGAGGGTTTAAAATTTGACAATGTGGAAGATGGATGGAATAATTTCAGAAAAACAATTTGTGAAGTTGCTGATGGTGTCCTAGGGAAGAGTGCTAAGACAGCAACTAGGAATATTAGTGAAAAAGCTTTAGGTTTAATAGAGAGTAGAAGGGGTTTGTATAAGAATTATCTGAGCGATAGGTCGTATAAAAACAAAAGGAATGTAAAGAAAGTGGAGAAAGCATTAAAATATGAACTAAGGAGATGTGAAATGGAGGCGATGGATAAAATTGCTGAGGATCTGGAAGATGCGGCTAGACGACATAATAGTAAAATATTATACTGGCATGTTAATAAATTGAAAGGGAGTAGCCGATCCGGACTAGTCCCAGTTAAAGATAGAAATGGGGCCACAATTAGTGATAAGGAAAAAGTTAAAGAAAGATGGGTGGAACATTTTGAGAATGTGCTAAACCGAGATACAGTTGCAGGAAAAGATATAGATGAAAATGAAAAAGTTTGTGATACCTTGGATGTGAAGGAAGATTTGTTTAGTGAGGAAGAATTAGCGACAGTACTAGAAGGATTAAAAAATAATAAGGCCCCAGGTGCTGATAGTATGATTAATGAGTTCCTTAAATATGGTGGCTCTGAGGTTAGGAATAAGCTACTGAAGATTATGAACATGATTTTTGAAAAAGGGGAAGTACCCAATGATTTTAGGAAAACCTTAATTAAACCACTGTATAAGAAAGGTGACAAGAGTGAATGTCGGAATTATCGAGGCATTAGTCTGGTCTCTGTAGGTAGCAAATTACTGAGTAATATGATACTTTTTAGACTGAGACATGCTGTAGACAAAGTTTTAAGGGAAGAACAATACGGTTTTAGAAAAGGTAGAGGATGTGTCGACCATGTTTTCACTCTTAGGTTAATAATTGAGAAGTCCCTTCGTTGTCAAACACCTTTGGTCCTTAGTTTTATCGATTATGAGCAAGCTTTCGATTCTGTTGATAGAACAGCGTTAACAAAGGTCTTATCGTTATATGGTATACCAGAAAAATACATTAAAGTGATTTGCGCTATGTACGAGAATAATACTGCTGCGGTTAAGGTAGGAAATGAGGTTAGCAACTGGTTTTGTATTAAATCAGGAGTTAAGCAGGGTTGTGTTCTATCCCCCTTTATATGGATCATTTTGATGGACTTCGTCTTAAGGAGCACAGGAAAGGCAATTGGAGACCATGGAATCAAATGGGGAGGAAGAACGCTCCTGGACTTAGATTATGCTGATGATTTAAGCATATTAGATGAAAGTGTGAGCAAAATGAATGAATTTTTAGAGGTTTTACGAGTTCAGGGTGCTAAAATAGGCTTGAAAATTAATGTTAAGAAGACTAGTCACTAAGGTTAGGAATAAGTGAAGATGAACAGGTGACCTTAGGTAACGAAAAGATTGATCAGGTTGGGAGCTTCAGTTACCTTGGTAGTATTATTAGTAAAGATGGTGGGAGCAGTGAAGATGTTAAAAGTAGAATAGCTAAAGCTCAGGGTGTTTTTTCACAGTTAAAAAAAGTTTGGAAGAATAGAAAGATAAGCCTACAAACCAAGATTAGAATATTGGAAGCTACAGTGATGACAGTGGTCAAATATGGCTCTGAAGCATGGACACTCCGAAAAGCAGATGAAAATTTACTAGATGTTTTCCAGATAAATTGCCTACGGATTGTTCTGGGTACCCGGCTGACTGACCGGATTTCAAACAGTAGGTTGTACGAAAAGTGTGGTTCAATCCCGCTTTCTGGGGCTATAATGAAAGAAAGGTTGAGATGGCTAGGCCACGTTCTACGGATGAAGGATGACAGATTACCGAAGATTGTCCTTTTTGGCCAACCGTCTGGGGCTACACGGAAAGCAGGTCGTCCTTGTCTGGGTTGGGAGGATGTCATAAATAAGGATTTAAAGGAAATGGGAACTTCCTGGGAGGCTGTAAAGAGGGAGGCTTTAAATAGATTAGGTTGGAGGAGGAGCGTGCGTAGCTGTGTTGGCCTCAGGCGGCTTGGTGCTGCAGTGAGTTATTAGTAGTAGTAGTATATATATATATATATATATATATATATATATATATATATATATATATATATATATATATATATATATATATATATATTTATATATATATATACATATATATATATATATATATATATATATATATATATATATATATATATATATATATATATATATAAAGTGTATTACGCAAGGCATTTAGAGTGAAAGTGTTGAATGTTTTCGAATAGCGATAAAAGCATTAACAAAGAGACAAATCTCTTTGATAATGCTGATAAAAAACAAGAGCTAAGAACTCATATGGCACTTGTGACGAGGCGAGAAGAGCTAAGAGCAGACAGATCATATGGTATGAGCTCTAACAAAATTCTATGAATCAATAGATTGATTTAAAAAGGAAAATAAGAGGCTTAATGCCGGTCAGGATTTAAAATAAGAGCTCTGAGTCACGATCTCCTTCTAAATATCAAAATTCATTAAGATCCGATCACCCACTCGTAAGTTATAAATACCTATTTTTTTCTAATTTATCCTCTCCTTTTAGCCACCCCAGATGGTCGAATCTGGGAAAACGACTTTATCAAGTCAAATTGTGCAGCTCCCTCACACGCCTACCAATTTTCATCGTCCTAGCACATCCAGAAGCACCAAACTCACCAAATCATTGAACCCCTCCCCCAACTCCTCCAAAGAGAGCGTATCCAGTACGATTCTGTCAATCACGTATGAAGGCCATTTGTTTATTCTATCCACCAAGCTTCATCCCGATTCCTCCACTCCGTGTTTTTCGAAGATTTTCCCCTCCAACTCCCCCCAATGTAAAAAGATCTGCTCGAGATTTGAAATAAGAGCTCTGAGACATGAATTCCTTCTAAAAATCAAATTTCATTAAGATCCGATCATCTATTCGTAAGATAAAAATACCCCAATTTTCACGTTTTCCAAGAATTCCAGTTTCCCCCTCCAACTCCCCCCAATGTCACAGGATCTGGTCGGAATTTAAAATTATAACTTTAAAGCACAAGATCCTTCTATATATCAAATTTCATTTAGATCTGGTCACCCTTTCGTAAGTTACAAATACCTCAATTTTCAAAATTACCCCCCCCCCTCCCCAATTCCACCAAAGAGAGCAGATCCGGTCCGGTTATGTCAGTCACGTATCTTAGACAGGTCTCTATTCTTCCCATCCAGTTTCATCCTGATCTCACCGCTTTAAGTATTTTCTAAGATTTCCGGTCCCCCCAACTGCCCCCCCCCCCAATTACGCTTGATCCGGTTGAGATTTAAAATAAGAGATCTGAGTTATGAGGTCCTTCTAAATATAAAGTTTCATGAAGATCCGATCACTCCTTCGTAAGTTAAAAATACGTAGTTTTTTCTTACTTTTCAGAATTAACCCCCCCCCCCAATGGAGCGGATCCGTTCCAATTATATAAATCACGTATGTAAGACTTCTGCTTATTTTTCCCATCAAGTTTCATCCCGATCCCTCCAATCTAAGCGTTTTCCATAATTTTAGGTTCCCCCCCAAACTTCCCCCAATGCCACCAGATCCGGTCAGGATTTAAAATAAGAGCTTTGAGACACGATATCCTTCTAAATATCAAATTTCATTGAGATCCGATCACCTGTTCGTAAGTTAAAAATACCTAATTTTTTCTAATTTTTCAGAATTAACCCCTCCCCCAACTACCCCAAAGAAAACGGATCTGTTCCGGTTATGTAAATCATGTATCTAGGACTTATGCTTATTTTTCCCACCAAGTTTCATCCCGATCCCTCCACTCTAAGTGTTTTCCAAGTTTTAGGTTTCCCCCTCCCAACTCCCCCCCCAATGTCACCAGATCCGGTGGGGATTTAAAATAAGAGCTCTGAGACACGATATCCTTCTCATATCAAATTTCATTGAGATCCGATCACCCGTTCGTAAGTTAAAAATGCCTCAGTTTTTCTAATTTTTCAGAAATAACCCCCCAACTACCCCAAAGAGAGCGGATCCGTTCCGTTTATGTAAATCATGTATCTAGGACTTGTGTTTATTTTTCCCGCCAAGTTTCATCCCGATCCCTCCACTCTAAGTGTTTTCCAAGTTTTATGTTTCTCCCTCCCAAATCCCGCCCCAATCTCACCAGATCCGGTCGGGATTTAAAATAAGAGCTCTAAGACACGATATCCTTCTTAACATCAAATTTCATTGAGATCCGATCACCCGTTCGTAAGTTAAAAAATACCTCGTTTTTTCTAATTTTTCAGAATTACCCCTCTCCCCCAACTACCCCAAAGAGAGCGGATCCGTTCCGATTATGTCAGTCATGTATCTGGGACTTGTGCTTATCTTTCCAATCAAGTTTCATCCCGATCCCTCCACTCTAAGTGTTTACCAAGATTTTAGGTTTACCGCTCCAGCTCCCCCCAATGTCATCAGATCCGGTCGGGATTTAAAATAAAAGCTCTGAGACACAATATCATTCCAAACATCAAATTTCATTAAGATCCCATCACCCGCTCATAAGTTAAAAATACTTCATATTTTCTATTTTTTCCGAATTACCCCCCCCCCCCAGATGGTCAAATCGGGAAAACGACTATTTCTAATTTAATCTAGTCCGGTTCCTGATACGCTTGCCAAATTTCATCGTCCTAGCTTACCTGGAAGTGCCTAAAGTAGCAAAGCCGGGACCGACAGACAGACGGACAGACCGAGAGACCGACAGAATTTGCGATTGCTATATGTCACTTGGTTAATACCAAGTGCCATAAAAAATATTCATCATAAAACTGAACCTACTTTTGCTCCTGAAACATCAAACTTTATAATATTTGGAACAAATTAGATAAATTATCATTTAGCTGACAGAGATGGTCAAGCAAAAAACTGGTAATATTTTTTGGTAAATATGATAATATCGTAATTAGTAGGTGTAAAAAAAATTAATTCAAAAACTTCAAAATTAAGAACGTCAAGAACGATGTTCAAATTTGCTTCGTATTCAAATTGTAACACATACAATTAAAAACAGCCACCACTCCCTAAATAGATATGAAACAACATATTTGTAAGCGACAAATAAGGGGATCTTGAATGCATCCCGAGGGGTGAGGGCAACAGCAATACAGACATTCCATTTAAAATAGAGGCTTCATAGATACATTTTAATAGGAGGGTGGAAAATTATACTTTATTGGAGTTAGGGTGATGCGACAATTTTAGTCAATTAAATTACAGAGAACAGGGGCCCGACACGCCTTTACTCCTCTTCACCCCATTCCCAACTTCAAACATACGGATATTGCCACACTTTTTTTGATTTGTGATTATTCAGAAACCATTTACGAACTGTTCTTGAGCGATCAGATGGCTGTCCCATATTAAGATATACTAAAAATATTTTTATGGAATTTTTTATTATCCTTAGAGTTTCCATTCAAGATTTTTGAAGTTATATATATATATAAGTATAGGGCTAAAATTACGATTTTGCCTGCACTTATTCACAAAGACGTTCTTTGACTTTGACCCAGCGAAATCCGGTTGGAAGCGATATCGTGGCCGAGCGAAGAAACAATGGTCTGACAGCCTGTCGCGCGTTCCTGGCAATGGAAAACATCGGACCGAGAGAAGAGCAGACGCTTGCCATGGACCGAAGTGAATGGATGAGGCAGACGTCACTCTCTATGCCGAGCAGAGCCAGGAAACTTAAATCAAGTAAGTCACGCCCTCGATAAATGCCCAAATGCTAATTGCTCATTTTGCAACAAAGGCTTCAGTTGAAAAAAGAATTCGACAAATGTTTTGGTCAACAAGATTACATGGCCTCTCCAATTTCTAAAGTATATTGATATGTCACTCCATGCGAGTCACGAATTTTGAGAGATCAATTGGGCAGAGGTCTTGATCACATGACTGACCAAATAAAACACGATAAGGAAATATTTAAGATACTATGGCTGATTCCCATCAACTTCGGGTTTTAAGAATATTTCCACTTATTAATACATGGATCAAAGGGCCATGGGACTCAAGCCCAATATATCCCCGCCCCAACTTCTAAATACGTAGAAGCTCTATCTCTTTTGGCTCTGTACAAACCAAAATATTGCAGAAACATATTTTCCACATGGCGTTTGATCATAAGCCAGAATCGAAATATTTTTTGTTTTAAAAACATAGGATGTCACATAAACAGAGACTTTCTCCAGATATTAGTAGAGAGGGGGGGGGACTAAACTTCAGCTATAGCGAACGCGGAATTAAAAGGTGTGTTCACTTTTTTTGCTATTTGATTCCTATATTGCAAGATAAATTTACCATCTTTATGCATACACGTTAGTAGTAAAATGTTTGAAACTCAAAACTGTATGAAAAGGAAACTCGCATTTCACCTAGTCAGTAATGGGTTCATTAATGGTAAGGCGGCCAAAATAAACCTCCCAGGCACGGGCAAGTTGAATCTTGCCCTAACACCACCAGCCCTAGGAACGACCCTAATTCAGTGCAAACCCTTCATAATTGCTCAAGATCAGTGAAAAAAAAAAATGCGACTAGGAAAGTTAAGCTCTGAAAAAATTGCTTTTTGTTGATTTTCAGCATTTCTTTTTCGTAACTGCAATTTGGATGAAAGTTACCATATTTCACTAGATATTTTTTTTCAGAAACAAAATTTTTCTTGCAAGACAGTTTCTTTGAAAATGTTTCTTTTAAATTTCAGTTATATCCGGTCTTGGGTCGCTTTCTAGTAGATTGAGATTATAGTCTTTACTGCAGTCATGTTGGAGGATTGTTAACCTCCAATCGAGGGATTTCAACGAGGCGATTTGATGGGATACTTCTTACGTTTATTAGCTTTCTCTACTCCGGAAATGACAATATAAAAGTTCCATTTGTGGAGTCAAATGACAGTTTAATCTAATGCTAGCAAGACGACTATCAGCAGTAACCATTGAAAAGTAGAATTTCCTTGTTTTTCAAGATGAGGAATTGTAAACTCCATTTGCAGGTTTCCGACACTGACGATTTCAATGGTGTACTTGGAAATATATGAGAGGGGTCTCTGGTTCTCTTTTTAAATTCTAAAAAGACAAAATTGTAGTTCTAAATAACAGTTCAGTTGAACTTGTACGAAAACTACAATTTAGAAATTAGCACTAGTTAGGAAATATTTGACAGCAGACGGTTTCTTTAAAAGCCTGTTTTACAAACTTTTGTTAGTATGGGCTGTAGTATGTTCTCTTTATTAGATTGCAGCTACTACAGAAACCATGATATTTTGTTCCCTCCAGTCATTGCAGTTGGTAATCTAAACCTCTAATCTGATTTTATAAAAGTTTAATAATTATTATAAAATTTATTATTATACATGTTACCCAATGATGGAATCTCTCTATTTCAGCAGTGACTTCTATGTTTTTAAACATTAATTTTACTTTTAAAAAATTCAACTTTACTTCAAACTTATTGTGCCCTGCCCTGTGAGAGGTATAACCGAGTTCAAATTGGTCAAAATTCCAACTTTGTTCTCCACCTTCCACAATCTCCTTCATTAATATGGCCTTGGAAGATAAATTCAAATCTCAGAAAAATGCAGAAAAAAGAAACTACCTGCAAGGGCTCCAGATAAGTCAAGGCTTCTTTTTCGAAGTCCCTCTACAGCAACAAATATTGGCACTGCTAACGAAAAGAGATATCTTCCAGGAGTCACACTATCAAACGCTTTGGAGGAGAAAAAACAAGAAAAAATAAGAGAGTTCATTGACCATTCAGCATAGGCCAAAGAGAAAAATACACATAAACTAATTAGTTGGACATGATATCGAAACAAAAAACAAACAGACCACATAGGTGATGTTACCAGATGATACTATCTGATATCATCTTAGAAGAAATGAATTAGAGAAAAAAGATCTTACTTTCTCTCTTTACCTTTCCCAGTATGCAGTCTTATACCTTTAAAAAAATGCTTAATTTTGCAACATTCAGAATTTTTTTTTTGCTCAATAAAAAACATTGACAAATTGGACTTGACATTTCATGTCAAAGTCCATTTTTATTTTTACAGACGTATCCAATTCTTTTACCCCTCTAATGAAACAGATTTCTAAAACCATTGCATAAACGTTCTTGATATCGATTCTCTTGGTATGAACTTAAGCACAATTTATGATTCTGAGAAGAAACAATCACAAGTTTCCTTTTGGTTCAAGCTTCATATTGTTACAACTGAGTTTTAAAAAAAATGAATTATGCAATTATCAAATTCATTTTTAAGGGATAAGGGTGATAATGCCTCAAAAACGCATTTGGAGAAAAATTCCGCACCTTTCTTATTGTAGCTCTCTGCATTTCTTTTCTTTTTTGTAGGAAAGACAGTTTCAGCTACGTACACCCCAAATACTCGTCAGACGTATCACCACTCTACTGTAGTTTCCCGTCCACCACTTAGGAGCTTTAATGAGCAAATACAGTCGATTCTTTTTTCCATTATTTAAAATGACATACGACTTAAAAATGCTTCATTAAGTTAAAAAGGTTTTGTATTAACAGATAAAAAATAGAAGTTTAAAGCTGTACTCCATCTAAATTAATGCTGGCATAAGATATCAAATTTCATCCTCAGGCATTATAGTGCTGAACTAGCGGGCCCCTGTCATCACTTGTCTGGCTCTGTTTTTGTTCCGAACCCTTCTCCAGGATGGGGAAGTCTGCGCACACTTTACTGACTTAAAAGAGGTTTATATTAACAGGTGAATATGGTGGATTAAATCCATATCTTTATTTATCTTAATCCGGTAATAACATACTAAATTTCATCTTCAGGCATTGTAGAGCTGAACTAGCTGGCCTTCTGATATCACTCTTCCAGCTCTGTTTTTCCTCCAAAACCTCTCCAAGGATGGGGAAGTCCTCCCACGCTATCTCTGTTCCTAAGTAAGATAGCGACCTTGCCAATATTGGCTCAAAGATGCCAATAACCCATCTCTTTTGTATTAATAAGTTGTATGTGTGTATTTTCAACAAGATTCTTTACGCATAACTGGAGCGAATAGCCTTATTACTGATAGGCTAAATGGACTCCACTGGAGACAGCGGGCACAAGACCATCTTAATGCCTAGCATCAGGAGTGAATGATTTGCAGGTCCAGAAACACGATGCAAGGCAGCTCTGTTTTAATACCAACAGACTTCGACAGAGTTTGGCATAAAGTCGTGTTGAAAAAATTCCCAGCATATGAAGTTTGTGGTTATCTGATTTGGAATCTTGAGTTTCTTTTATGAGGTCACACTCTTATGTAGTCCTCGATAGGTTAAGTTCCAGTGAGTATCTAGTAAAGGCTGGGGTTTTCCAGGGTAGTATCCTGGAATCCCAACTTTTCCTGGTGTGTATCAACAACAAATGGGACAATATCATCAGTCCTCAATACCATTTTTTGACGCTATTATGGCCCATGCAGCTATCAATAGGCATAATAGCCCCGTACAAGCTTCCCTGTCAGACCTCCTAGGGATAAAAAAAAAAGCGTCTAATGTCTACATTGTCAACTTGAAAACATTCAAAAACACAAGAGAGACATAATACCCTAGTCAAAAGTCTCGCGTCAACACTCCAAACTTATATTCAACAGCTCATACCTTTTTTTGTAGCGCACATTTGATCGGTTCCCGTCCCCTACGCGGGAAACCTGGGTGACATTTTACGTCCTAAGAGCCTTGTTACCATCCAGCAACATGATTCCTCTGTACAAGTCATACATTGGGCTTATTGCCGAATACAGATACCTATTTTTTCCAGAGGTTCCCAGAACACCACTGGCACCACCCCAGAGGATTCAAAATGGGTCCTCGAAAGAGAATTATAGCAATGATAGGATAACTTTTGTGACCCTAAAGTGAGAGAACTGATATAGTGTCGATAGATGTTTTACACAAGTACATCCACCATTCAACTTTCATCTAGCTGTCTCTACTTACACAGTCACTTGCCAAACCATTACGACAAACACGCACAAGGAAGTTCAAAAGACACAGTTCAAAACAAAAACACCTAGGTGAAGGTCATGCCTTGAAGTTGCAGCCGCCTGACACCATAAAAAATTTCATAAAAGGGAAAAAACAACAACAATGACAAAACTGTAATTACTTTCAGTAACAGTACCTGTAAGGGTTTACACCTAACATTTCACAGTTTCCTGTAATATAGCATATAGGCTATTCGCTAAAATCTATCCATTCCTTCCACCTTTGCATAGGCATTATTTTTGCACATATTTTTCTTCTTATTCTTCTTCTTTTTATTAAATTTGCATCAAACTTAGGTTTAAAACTTTAAAACTATGTTGCACTTAAAATGAATAACATAAAATTTGTCTATAAGAAAAGAAAGTATGGATCTAACGTCCTGCCTCAATTTCACTGTACAATAAAAAAAAACCTATCACATGCAACAAGGAATTAATTAGTGCTAAATAAATAAAATTTAAGCTTTAGTTTTTTAGAAATGCAACATGGCTTCTCGAAGCATTTTTCTGCTTAGATAGATCCGTTAAGAAATTAAACCCCCTACCTTGCTTACCTTACAAAAAAAATGTGGGCTTATTAATAAACTTGTTTTTGTATTCTGACTCCAACCCCTACGCACCAAGCTTCAGAGGCAGTAAAATATATAAAGGCTAAAGGGGAAAAGTTGTTATCAACTAAAATTTCGATGCCCACTGCAAAATAGTTTTGAAAATAGAGTTTTGAAAATAGCTGCGTTAAAGTGGAAACTCTAAAACGTGATCACCTGAACTTCTACACCTACAAGCAATAAGTTCTATTTTATGCCCTTAAATACTTCTACTGTGACGTGAAAATGGATTTTATTTTAAATTAAAATTTACAGAGAGAATTCTTCCTAGTATACATCATAATCTTAACGTTAGTTACTACCAAAAATTTAGAAAAACTTGCATTAAAAACAGTAAATATTAGTAGACTAAAAAACCAAGAACACAGAAATTAAGAATAGACTTACCATCCCTACTCGTGACAACTACTATAATTCACATTACTATCAATTGTCAAATTTTTTCTTTCACATTTTGTTTCTATTACAATAGACCCATTGTACTCATGCAGCATTAATAAGCTGTATTTAATAGTTCATCAAGTTTTCATCAAACCTCTACTCAGTTCTTTATGGCCCTTGAAAATATAGACTTTATTTAACTTTTTCAACAAAGTTGATGAGAAGCACAAGCAATATTTTTAAATGTGATATGCATGACATTTTGATGTTAGAAATTCAGTTTTTTTTTTGTTTTTTTTTTGTCAAACATAAATCAACCGTATTGGAATTAGCCTCTGAAAGTAGATAAATTCTTTTCCCACATCCTTTGAGCTACTAATACGTAAAAAAAATGTTTGCTACCGGGTATCTCCATTAAGTTAGTATGTGGCTTGTTAGTAACTTTACATGACCAATTTCAGTTTGGCAAAGCTATAAGGACAAAACGATCAAGACTTTTTTGGCTCAACATCTTGTTCTAGAGACATGGTCTACTTTTTACCCGCGCATCTTAAGCCTTATCGTGCTTTCGCCAGAAGAAAAAAAGACCATGCAAAGCAGCGGAGTCAATTTCTGTTTTGAGAGGGAAGGCCCCGGTCTCATTCCAAGGAACATGCCTCGTCCATATTTTAATTATACGCCTAGGCACCCATATGGAAAAAGTTCCAAAGCTACCAATAGCAGAATTCGACAGTATTTCAAAAGCTGCCAAATCTGCCAACAAACTTTAAAATCTTCCGACACGTTTCACTAGGCCATGAAAACTACTAAGTAGCATTACTACTATGCTACCACCCTTTTTCGACGGCGGCGCCTAGGAATTATCCTGTACTATTTCCTGTTTGATGTTGTCCAACGGCGTTATCTTAGTGCGAGGAAGAGCTTAAAACAACTTAAATATGAATTTATGTTAGGAGATGGATATTTTTTGGTAAAAATACACATCGTACATAAAATATAAAAATTATAGGACTAATATCGAGTTCACATTAGTAGGCACAAGTGGCATCCTGTGGGTTATGTAACATTAGAATAATTTGAGTGTTTCTTATCTTCTTTTAGGCTGGAATGGACTGCCAATTTGAATAATTAAAAGAACTTATTGAGAAGAGAAACGAGGCGAGTCTCCTTCATAAGATTGCTAGTGTCTTTGCTTTTGTTTTGTTTCAACAAATCAGTTGAAGCAAACCTTGCTTCAACTGATTTGTGAATAACATCCAACACAACATCCTTAGAGATTACATGGTGAATTTACTTTTGAACCTTTTTTGTCAAGAATTTTTTACAGCTTTCTCGCTTATAGAAAGCAAAACTAAGTTTAAGGGAGAATTTCCCGATTATATTTGATGTGCCACAAGACATTCGTCTATTTTGTCCAACTTCGTCCCTTGTTATGGTAGCCATAGTTGCAGCAGGATATCAAGATCGGTGGAAATATGTCAAAGATGAAAGATCCCTAGCAAAGCAGGGGACAAAATTAACAACATTTGCGAGAAAACTAATACACTGGTTGGTAGTTAATATGGACAAGTTTGTTGTATTATGCTTATCTATTTTAAATGGACAGTTTTCAGCCTACCTCTTCTGGCGTCTAAAAGAATTTATTAAATAAAGCTACTAGAAATTCATATGACTTCTTTCCTTTGACAGGAAAAAATAAATCAATTGAATGATAAAAAGAGAAAATTTGGAACTTTTGTCATTGAAAGAGAGAAGTCTGTTGCGTCATTAGCGCTTTACTGAAAAACAAAAATATTTAATTTTCCTCTTCAAATCACAACCTTGAAAAATAAAATAATACTGTTAAATAAAATGTTGAATTGCTGAGATTTGCAGAGATTAACATAATTATATATTAAACATTAAGAAAATAATCTCCTGTCAGTATACTACAAAATTTATTCGTAGTAACTTATCCTCATTTTTAGTTTGACTTTAATTTTTGGTTTAATTTCTACTGGTTTTAAGATTTAGTCATTCATCTATATCAGTATCTACTATCTCTATGTTTGATTTTTTATTTTAATTTATGTTGATTTTGGGTCTCATTTATTCTTTGATAACACTGGTCTTTTCAAATTTGAATTATCACAGGACTTCATTTTTGCTCGTATAAGTTTTGATTTGGCTCTACACTTTTCACTGAAAATATTCATTAATGGTAATAAGACTGATTTGCATTTAATGTCGCCAGGAACTGATACATCGAATGGATTAGACACAATGCGCTTGGTCACTGAAATCTATTTCCATCCCAGTTCGTTTTGAAGGAAACTGGCACTATGATTCTAAAAGTCGTCCTTATCGTAGTGATTGGTATGCTTACACAAACCAAGTACTTCGTTTTTACTCGATCTTTCGTTTAAGCTGACAACAAGTCCATCAAACTCTTGCTATTTGGAATGCCGACACTACAAATCCTAAGATTCAACCAGGTCGCCTTGAGGGTGCAGTGAGAACCCTCAGTCTAATAAAATTGAAATAGCAGCTCCATTTGAAGCTAGGTTAAGTGGGTTTGGTTCAATATACATTGATAATTATGAAGTATTCTTCTCTAAAAAATAGGGCAGATGGGAAGCAAGCGTTGCCTTGGACATTAGTAATCAAGCAAAGAAGGCGATGCTTCAGGTTGTATCTGAGAAAAAAAATATGCTTAAGGCTTGATTTGCAAGGTTTAAATCTACACTGACAGTTATTGCTGTTAATACTCCCACAAATGAGTCTGACGATATTTTTAAAATGATTTCTACTAATATATGATTGATCTAGCCAATACATTACCTAAGCATCATGTTCTAAATGAATATAGCGATTCTAATGTACTGGCCTGGCATGTTCTGAGTGCTATTGATGACATTGGAATTTACTTTGACAATAGAAGTGCTTGTCACGTCCTAAAAGTTGGTGGGTAATTGTTGGTGGATCGTGGTACTCCCATCAACATCTACAAAATCTTGTGGCGCAGATACATCGTTCAAGTACCTGCTAGTTTTTTCCAATTTCAAACTAAGGTTAAAGGGGATAGCGAGGTAAAAAAGGCCACAAAGACATTAGATATTCAAAGTCTTTTTGAAACGAATTTCTGACAAGCCTATGATAGTGTGATAATGTAGTATGTGCGAAGTATGGCGGAAGAAATTGTTCGGTTTGTGAAAAGAAAACGGTGAATCAGTATTTAGGATGTAGGCGCACCAGCTGTATTACTCTGGTACATACCATGATACGAATAAGAATAACTATTGAGACCAAAACCATATGCTGCTCTCACAGTCTGAAATCTTAAAAAGTTGTTTCTTAACAACTTAAAAGCGTTTCTTAAAAAGAAACACTCAAGGTCGACTTGGACCTCAGGCTGACACACACGGAGCATAGAGAGCGAAGAGATGAATACCGCAGGTATAGCCAAACAGAAATTATACATGTAGGCAAAACCCCATTAATCGATAATGCTTCTGGGTGCATTCTTTGTCAATGTGTATCCAAATCAACTTGGGAGGTTAATACTCCCAGAAAAGTATACCAGGTTTAGACAAATTGTTTGAACACTCTAGTCTGCAACTAGGGAAAAACAAAAACGTAGTAATACAATTAGAGAACTTACTTATTGATCTCAAGTCATAAAAGATAATAGCCTACATCAAAAACGCTTTTCTCGAGGGTTTCCACCTGAGGGTGTGCACTTCGGTGTTCTGACTAATCATGGATGAGAGGTTGTTGTGAGGTAGCCACCTCACTATAAAGAATCTACAAACTCTTCACCCTTAACCATCTCATAGCTAAATTAATTCAAACGACGAGAAAGTCTGCCTAGGCAAAGAAGATGACTGATATCCCATGTGGATTATCAGCCCATGCTTAGTTAACTCGTTGCCTGAAAGACCTCAAAAAGTTTGCAACAGAAAAAGGGAATGCAAAACAAAAAAAAGAAGAATAATGAACAGAATGAAAGGATGTTACCTGATAAACAATTAGAGTTTCCTAGCACCAACAATCAGCAACAACTCTTGGGAACCAATGAAGGATTTCAAAGAATCGGAAATTACAACGGAGTTGTTAGTAGTGATAGTAACAAAAGAATATAAAGTTACCTAAAAAGGAAATATAAGGAAGTTACAAAGCCACAAAATGTCTATGAGAGCTGTAAATATCTCTTCACTGAAATAAAAGCGCCTAAGGTTGAGACAACTACTAATGAAGTAGATATTAAGCCGAGATGTACCATGCCATGGCAGTAATCATTAGAAGTTTCAGAAAGCAAGCTTCTACAATAAAGGGTAAGCATAGGCAACTATTTAAAATCTAAGAAGATATTGACAATAGGTAGAAGGAATACTTCAATGAGATTCTGACCTTCTTGTGACCCACAAACAGTCAAGATTTTCAATATGAATCACGACTTTTGTAAACTTGAAATGAGGACTGTGTCCATAAGCTTATACAAAGTTACACAGAATTATATAAGTTGGAAAATGGTAAAATTTCAGGAAATGATGGCTTATAGCATAAACTCTTTAAATGAACAGCCCGTTTTCTTGCCATTCCTCTTAACCAATTTCTCACCAATATTTGGGAAACTAAGACTAACAAAAAAGGATCATAGTGAAGCCATCAAACAGTTCGTGGTAACGAACTGTAGTAAGGAGCGACCCGGCTCAATAGTAACCAAAACTCTAAAAAATGGAATTTTGATACCAATAGCTACATCAAAAGAATCGCATTTTAATGCTGGTTTTAAATATATAAGTTTCATCAAGTTTAGTCTTACCCATCAAAAGTTACGAGCCTGAGAAAATTTGCGTTATTTTAGAAAATAGGGGGAAACGCCCCCTAAAAGTCATAGAATCTTAACAAAAATCACACAATCAGATTCAGCGTATCAGAGAACACTACTGTAGAATATTCAAGCTCCTATCTACAAAAATGTGGAATTTTGCATTTTTTGCCAGAAGGCAGATCACGGATGCGTGTTTATTTGTTTTTTTGTTTGTTTTTTTCTTTTTCCCAGGGGTGATCGTATCGACCCAGTTGTCCTAGAATGTTGCAAGAGGGCTCATTCTAACGGAAATGAAAAGTTCTAGTGCCCTTTTTAAGTGACCAAAAAATTGGAGGGCAACTAGGCCCCCTCCCACGCTAATTATTTTTCCAAAGTCAACGGATCAAAATTCTGAGATAGCCATTTTATTCAGCGTAGTCGAAAAACCTTATAACTATGTCTTTGGGGACGACTTACTCCCCCACAGTCCCCGTGGGAGGGGCAACAAGTTACAAACTTTGACCTGTGCTTACATATAGTAATGGTTATTGGGAAGTATACAGGCGTTTTCAGGAGGATTTTTTTGGTTTGGGGGAGGGGTTGAGAAGAGGGGGATATGCTGGGGGAACTTTCCTTAGAGAATTTGTAATGGGAGAAGAAAATTTCCATGAAGGGAGAGCAGGATATAGGCTACTAGCATTATTTAAAAAAAAACAATTAAAAAATAAAAGTGAAAAAGCTTTTTCAGCTGGAAGTAAGGAACAGCAATAAAACTTAAAACAAACAGAAATTATTACCCATATGAGGGGCTCACCTCCCCCAGGAAAAACAATTAAAGAATAAAAATGAAAAAGGATTTTCAGCTGGAAGTAAGGAACAGCAATAAAACTTAAAACAAACAGAAATTATTACCCATATGAGGGGCTCACCTCCTTCTAATACCTCGCTCTTTACGCTAAAGTATTTTCAGTAATTTCAACTACTTATTCTACGGCTTTTGTGATTCAGGGGGTCATTCTTAATGAATTGGGATAAAATTTAAGCTTTAGTGTAAAGAGTGAGGTACTGACGATGGGGCGAATCCCCTCATATATGTAATAAAAACATGAGAATACAAAAGTTCTTTACGTAAGCTAATTTATAAGTTACGTAAATCTTTTACCAATAAAAAGATTCGTAAAAAATTAAAAGTTCTAGTTGCCTTTTTAATTAACCGAAAAATCGGGGGGCAACTAGATTTCGTCCCCCGCTCTTTTTTTCTCAAAATCATTCGATCAAAATTATGAGTAAGCCATTAAGCCAAAAAAAAAAATATGTAAATTTCGTTTTGATTATTCCTCTGCGGAGAGCCAAAATCAAAACATGCATTGATTCAAAAACGTTCAGAAATTAAATAAAAAAAACAAGTTTTTTTAACTGAAAGTAAGGAGCGACATTAAAACTTAAAACGCACAGAAATTACTTCGTATATGAAAGAGGCTGCTTCCTCACCAACGCCCCGCTCTTTACGCTAAAGTTTTTTACTGTTTTAAAAAGAAGAATTGAGAGAAAGAGTCAAACTTTAGCGTAAAGAGCGGGGCGTTGATGAGGAAGCAGCCTCTTTCATATACGAAGCAATTTCTGTGCGTTTTAAGTTTTAATGTCGCTCCTTACTTTCAGTTAAAAAAACTTGTTTTTTTTATTTAATTCAAGAAAGGAACGACTGCAATGCCTGTAGGGTATCACTCTACAGTCTACAGGAAATGAAGATGCTCTGTCAAGTGTTGTTGAACCACATTCAATCTAAAATTTATGCAATACTAAATGATGAACAACATGGTTTTAAGGTCCGGTATATCATGTACTGATTTTACATTCAGTTTGAGAATACTAATTGAAGAAACAAACAAATGGTAAATGGAGACTACTGTCAATTTCGTCAATTTTTTGGAATCCATTCAAATCAGTTCACAGAGACCCACTGAGGAAAACTCTGCAGCATTATAGTTTCTCCAATAAAATTGTCAGTTCCATTGCTAAATTATATGAAAAACAGCAAAATGCTATGCGGATTGATGAGGAGAACCTCTATCTGGGTAAACCCTAGTGTCTTACAGGGATTCTCTGTGCTCCTGTAAATATAGATCTAAATAATGAATAACAAATACAGGAACTTGAGAATAATTGTCTCAAACATATCCTTGATATTCACTGGACAGGCAGAGTCACCCAAACCTTTATCAGGAAAAAGACAAACCAGGCACTTGTGACTGGTAAAACTAAAGCAGTCAATGGCCAAATTGAGGGCACATAATTACAATGGGGGGAAGATCAACTATAACACGATTTTTTGGATTGGGTTCCTCCTGAAATCAGAAGACACAGAAAGGGACACTTGGACATTATGTTGAGAAGCCAGCTACATTGCTGAGGTCATCCCTAAAAATCTTTAGTCCAAAGTACTGGAAAGGTCGACATGGAGACGCACTGTTGTCACCTTGTGCATCAACCAGCATAGGAAGGCAAAAATTTAAGTAAATATTAACTTGATGTAGTTGTTTTATTTGTTGTTGTTTTTTTCAGTTGATATGTTGTCTTGTACTTAAAATTGACCATCAAACAGGCCCTTGATATCACACCAGATGTCTGTTTTCCATACTAATCTTACCATTTTATATATCTTAATCATGTTTTTACTTAATTGACTTGGTAAAATTGCTGCATCTACTGACTGATATAGAGATTTTAAAAAATCAAGATTTTGGTTGTTTCCATGTCAACATTTTCTTCATCTCTTGTTCGTCTGATTATTTTATTCCTTCCTGTTATAGAACTTAAATGGCAATCCAGAAAACTTCAGTGCTTTGCATCCCAGGTTTACTGATTTCATTTTTTTATTGAATCAATATAAATACTGGATCAAGAGGATGGCGGTCCTGTCCCCACCTCATAAATGACACCTCAATTTCCAGTTTCAAGAATATTTTACATATATTTCTTCTAGTTTGAAAAAAGTAGTTCTTAAAAATATATAAAACATTCATATAAAACTATTACTGGTAGCTAAAGATTGCTCTGATGTAATATTTTTTGTCACTAGATAGCTAACAGAGACTGTAACATTAAAATGGCAATAAATATTTAGAAATAAAATCACCTTTTCCACCAACTGCCACTTTGCACAGAGCAGATGACCCAGCCCATAAAATCAAACATACTGGTACCAGGATATTTACTGCTATCAGTTCTTTTATAGCCATACTGGATCCTTGTTAGTAATTAAAGGCTACAAAAAAGAAGCATTTAACAAAGTGCCTGGAAGCAAAGGAATGGTCCTTTTGAGGGAAAAAAGATCTTAATGAAAAGACAATGAGACAATAATGATATCTCCATAACACAAAAAAAGGAAAATCCTACCATCAAGTGATCACAGCACAAAGTTGTCTGAGGCTAACATAGCAGTGCACATATTACCTTAACCTATCTTATTCTTTAACCAGAGTAAAATAAAAAAACAAAAAACTTAGTATCACTGTTTATATAAACATAAACATATTATACATAATATTCAGAATGAGGACTGGGCATGCAAAGACGAAAAAGATGCTGAAAAGATGGAAAATGACAGACTCATCAGACTGCAATGTCTGTGGAGTGGATGAAAATTTCCAACATATAATTATGGAATACAAAAAATATGAGACTGCTAGGTCACGACTAAAGGAACAAGTAGAAAAGAGAGGTATTCAGTTCAGAATAAAAGAGCTGTTAGGAAAGGTTGCAAAGAATAAACAAAAAGAGACAGTTAAGTATTTAGGACAATATGTAAAGGATACTAGCCTAATTGATGTTTTGTAAAATAATGAATTGTGTAGTATATGTGGGTGTATGGCAATGCGTAAAAATTGGCTGGTTCTTCCACCCCTGTTTAATAATTGTAAATTAAAATTGTAAAAATAAAAATGTATAAGTAAGAATGATTTATTGGATATTGTGTTATTTATTTTTTTTTAATGTTTGAATAGTCAAAACAAATATAATATAGTTTACTTATTTTTTACTGGGGGTATATATTTAAGTTTTAATTTTATCTTTTGTTGGTATTGGATTTACCACTTGTTTTTATATATGCTTGTTAATGAAAGCAAGTCGTCAGTCTGTTGAATTAGATTATATTTCAAATTTGGTAAAATTTTTTTGTTATATATATGATGAAAGTGTATTGATTGTTGCGTTTTTTTTTGTTTTTTTTTTGGTAAATTTTGATGCCACTACAATGAGGGATTTCCTAAGGACGGTAGGACATCCCTCTTTATGAAGGAAGTGCAATGATTTTCTTAGTTGAAATATTTTAGGCTTTGTACACTTTCTGAATTGTTGACTATTATAAATTTGGTATTCATAATTGGAATAGTTGATATTTTATGATTTTTGACAGGGTATTAGATTAATTGTTAGTTTGTGCGCAGTAGATTATTCAGTACGACGAAGCATGATTGTGAAGATGGTGGGTCAATGTAAAACTCACCTAGAATTGTTTTTATTTTTTTGTTTTTTCTAGGATGATGAACAACAGAAAAAGGATCCTGGAGCATAGAGAAGAAATTCTGGAAGCTCCATTTAATTATACCAACAACAACTAGATTTACGTTGCATGGGCAACGTGCGGTGTTGCGGCAACCTTTGCTCGGCTTCGCCGAGTAAAGTGTTGCGAGAGCAACACTTTGGTTTTGTTTCCTCGCTGCGACTAAACGCTGAAGTTGTTAATCTGTAAGGATGCTAAAATACATACTAGGTACACCAACTCGCAAAAGTTGCAAACTCCTCATTGCTAAAGATGATTGTAGCCTTACAGCCGATTATTACTTACAAGTCCCCTACATGTCTTACCACTGGAACCAAATTGGTCTTACCATCAAATACAACAGAAACAAAAAATAGGTACACCAACTAGTAAGAGTTGCGAACCCCTCATTGCCGAGGATGATTATGAGCTAACAGCCAACTGTTGCTTACAACTCCCCTATATGTCTCACAATTGGTATCGGCCTATTTTTGGTTTCAGTGTGTACCTTACTACTGAAGTTGTCAACCCCTTTAAACTTTCAAATTGGTATATCTCATGAAGGAATTTTTGTACAAAAAAAATGGATGACATATACTTTGATCAGCTCATCAAAAGCTATCGACTGCCGTCGAAAAAAAATCTATCTGTCTTAGTTCAAAAGTTGACTTTTTTGCCGTAGGCCAACTTTCTAACGTCGTCACTTAGAAAGGAGCAAAGGATAAACTCTAATTTCTTTAGCAATGAGAGAACTTTTAAAGTTTAAGAGGCACATCTGATACCATTTCTCTACCGCAATCCCAAGTGCGAAAAACCGAATGATAAACTCAGCTGAAATCACGAACAGAAATGGGTAGAAACAATAGATGGCAGCACTTTCGGACCCGTGGGAGAATGCCGCTTTTTTGCTTCTCTAAATTTTTCTATTTATCACTCAAAGAAGATATATTGGCTGTGGGGCAGGGTAACTGTCGCATATATTTAACACTTATAGATTTTAGTCCATCTTCAATTTGAAACTGGTGCCTGCCTACTTGCCTGCTAGAACGGAGCTTTCCACTCGAAAGCAGAAACATGGTTTGATGAAACGAAAGCTTGGCTGCATAACTTCAGATAGTCCTCTCTGACATAGGCTATACAACTCCTCTTCACTTCACACACTATAGGCTCTGACTCAAGGACAAGCAAAAACCATCCTTTTTGGCCCCAGGCAAGAGTTCTACGAAGCTTTCCAAAATGTAAAGTCATATTCATCAATCCGGCCTAATGTCCACACTTTCCGTAAAAACCGCAGAGGTTAGACCCTTACCACTTTCTAGGAATAAGCTGAAATCGGGGTGCTAGGAACAAAAAAAAAAAAAAAACACGACAAAACCAAAGTGTTGCTCTCGCAACACAATTACACATTATGTATGTATTGTATCTAAAAATAATATCATTGTGCATACAAATAAGAAATGCAGTTAACAACAACAATAGCCTATATTTAAGAACAATAGCCTACAAAATTGTGTCTACCTAATAATCTAAACCAATTTGCTGACAATTGGCTAAGGTTTTTCGTTCTTAGATTTTAAATAGTTTCATTGAGTGAGCTTTTTTGGATTTTTTGTTTCTCCCTTTTTGCTGGCTATGTTTACTAAGTAGCCTATAATTGTGACAGCTGAGTATTGCAAACTATATTAGCCTAATTCTTTGACTTTGATGGGTTACTCTCACCCTAGCAGTCTGGGCTACCTTAGTCTACTTGACTATTGATCTGCCCACCTGTTGGTAGTTTGTAATTTAAGGCCAGTATAGTAAGCCTGATGCTAATTGTTATACCCCCTCCACAAAGTAACAAAAATCAGTAATCAACTACTCCTGAAAACGACATAGATAAATGTGCTGTAGCTGGGCGTTTGCTAGACAACAGTTCTTGAGCTATATAGTGTAATGAATGTGACCAATGGTTATGTGCACAATGCCTCTCAATATCCTCCACTGAATATAATCTTTGTAAAACTGAATAACCAACTTGGTAGCACCTAGGTATGTCCCATGTACAAATCTAGAGGTTCAGCCCAGCAAATTCTTCCCCAGCTGCTGAAATCAGCTCTGAACAAGCGTTGTAATAAAATGAAATATATGTATGTTGCATTTCAAAATAAAATGCATACATCTCTTGAAGGTATTAATGCTAAAGTGCAAAGTTTAGAAAACATAATCTCATCTGAAGTGTATGTTGCCAATTTTGAGGAGATTGTCAATCAACCCATTGTTAATAAGCTGTAACAAAAGATCCTGCTGAAAATAAATGATAGACAGAAAAGACATATGAATTTAGTTGGATATGGTGTCCCACCCCAAACAATGACTTACATTTCTTACAAAATTTTCTGAAAAACAAGTTTCATGTTTATGATGGTGCAGTGACCAGTTTGCAAAGTTTGTCAAGCAATAACCCCAACTCGAATTTTCCTAGCTCATCCAAGACCAGACCCACTACTGGTCTCAGTAAGTTCCTTTAAAACAAAAATTGACATTCTAACACAGTCCCACATAAAAATATGCTGATGCCTGAAAAGAAGACCAGCTACACAAAAAAGAACTAATAGAAGCAATCAAGAAAAGAGCTTCTTCTTCTTCTTATGTTTATGAGGTCTATGGATCAGTATGATGTCCATTCACCTCTTAGACATTACAGGAAAAACTCCACTGATTATTGAAAGCTTCTGGCAATATTCCTAGAAAAAAATCTGCCGGTTGACAACAAGCAACGTGCTGCTAGTAATACTAGCGTCTTTTCAGGATTGATATCATCAACCTATAAATAATAGCTTCTAATTCATGTGACAGGGAGCAATTGATGAGAGCATCAAAAGTTAAGGGGATCTTTAATTGATGCAAGTAATTCCTCAGTCTCCTGGAATCATTATCTCCTGGGATGCAATCAAATAGCACATATTGAGCGTTTTCCACCGTCTGACAGCAATTTCTACATAGTGGGATGTGGTGGATTCCCCATTTAAAAAGGTCAGTGTTAAGTAAAATAGTTCCAGTTTTTAACTTATAGTAGATCATATTAAAATCCTTAGACTTGAAAGGAGGGTACTACTGGTGAGCAAAATTTTAGAATCAAAAATGGTTATATAATGACAAAAACAAGCTTAAACAAGGAGCCATTAGCCCAGTCAACAGAATGGAGTTTTAAATTCATGTCCCCTACCTCTACATAGTACAAATAAAGGGAGTGATTTATCTGTTTTATATACAAACACAGACTGTTTACCTTCAAAAATTGATGAATTCCAAGCCCTAATATCAGCCCTCAAACTCAATGTCATTGTTATTACAGAATCACTGCCCAAGAACTGTCAGCAGCCAGATGTGTATTTCTAGCAAGTACAAGATTATCATCTCATTGAAAACAGTAATTATACGCATGGAATTTTCTTTTATAATCATATCTCATTGAAGTATATGGAAGTTAAAAACCAATTTCTTCAAGTATAAGTGAATGTTAAGGTGTTAATGTAAAGTTACCTGGGTCCACAAGTGCTTTTAGAGTTGTATAGCCATTTATTGTAGTCCTAGTGTTAATGAATTGTCTACATTTAACAATGAAAATAACATTGCAGTATTTGTCCTCTGTTTCTTTATTTAGTTCTAAGTTTCTAGTACTTGGTGACTTTAACCTACCCTATATTGATTAGACGTAAAGTACAACACAACTTCCTGATGAGTCGCTTGAAGGTCAATTCCTACAAACTTTACAAAAGCTTTACTTGCATTAGCACACGACAAAACCCTACTTGTTTGTGCTCTAATTCAACCTCTTCAGTTTTTGACCTTGTAATTACAAAATCATCTCATGATATTGCTAGTGTTGATTTTTTACCACCACTAGGAAAAACCAATCATTCAGTATTGGCAATATTGCTCAATTGTTTTTTTGGGTTTTGCTGATATTCCAAATAGTTCTCCCAAATATGGTTATGGTAGAGCGAATTACGTTGCATTTTCTGATTATATTTCATCTCTCCATCCAAGAGGAGTTACAACAATGTAATGCTACCGAAATGTAATGCCGATGTGTCCATTCACATTATTAAGCAGGCCCTTAAAGAGGGTCAATATGTGCCAATTTCTAATAGCAGACTATTTTCCAAAAATAAACAGATCCTTCCTCAGCATATTGTACAAAAGCAAAAACAAAAAGGTGATAGGTGGCATGAGCACGTAAAATTTATAACCTTTGATTCATGATCAAAATACAAAAGAGCTAGAAACAGAGCAACTAAGTTCCTTCATCGAAATCGTAGAGAGGTTGACTCAAATGTTATTGCATAAGTCCGAAAATGCCCAAACATATTTTGGAAGTTTGTAAGAAGGAATCAAGTTTCACAGTCCCTATCATTCCACTTCCTTTATAGATCCTGAAACGCTTTCACATATAGACGATAAAATCAAAACTTGTCAATAAGATATTTGGTTCACTTTTCTCACAAATACCCAGAAACACATGCTCAATTTACTCCTCCATATTGAATAAAAGAATTTGATGATTCAAATTTCATGGTCCAGCAGGTTTATCAAACACTCCAAAATCTTGATCCTGGAAAGGTGCCAGTTATTGATTGATTTTCAAATGACATGAGGCGAACTTCAATCAGTGCTTGCAGGACCACTCACATATCTCTTTAATCTTTGTCTATTATCTAGTAAATGTCCTTCAGCTTGGAAAAGAGCAATCATTAGGCTGTTGTACAAGAATGGTTCAAAGTCCCAATTTCAAATATATCTATCTTTTCCCATATAATGGAGGAAGTTCTGATAAGCAGAATCCAGGCACATTTTGAACAAAAGAACTTATGGCATTCGGCTAAGCATGGGTTCCAAAAACTGTGATCTTGTAAAACACAACTTCTGGAGGTGATTAATAATTTTCAGTTGATGGGAGATAGTGGTATTTTGTTTGATTCTGTTTATATTGACTTTTCCAAAGGACAAAATTTCCATCCAACTTCTGACAAAGAAATGTCAACTATATGTTATTGGCCTGCAAACTGAAGCATGGATAACAGATTATTTTAGACCTTGTAATTACAAAATCACCAGATGATATTGCTAGTGTAAAGTTTTTACCACCACGAGGAACATGTGATCATTTGGTAATATCACTAAATTGTTTCTTTTTCTGGAGGTTATTAATGATTTTCAGTTGATGGTGGATAATGGTATTTTGTTTGATTGTATTGATACTGACTTTGAAATGTCAACTATATGTTATTGACCTACAAAATGAAACATGAATAACTGACTATATTAGACCTTGTAAATATGAAATCACCTGAAGCACTTTCGACTGATTATTTTACAAATAAAACCCAAGAGGTTTGTGGTAGATGATGCTTTGTCATCACCTATGTATGCCATAAGTGCAGTTCTGCAAGGCAGTTGTCTTGGGCTGGTACTCTTCTGCCTTTTTATCAATGATTTGCCACATGTTGTAAGGACTGCGACCTTAAAAATGTTTGCAGATGATGTGAAAGTTTATAGATCAGTCATGAATGAATAAGAAATTTCTTTATTTCATGAGGATTTGGTTGCTCTGCACTGGTAAAGCATAGAAAACTCGATGTTCATTAATGAGACCAAGTACATTGCTATGCAAAGACTCAGTGAAGTGGACTGAGCCAAAACTTTAGTGGACCACCCTTGAAGTTAAAGTGTTTTGGAAGCTTGGCATGTTGTTTATGGCACGGATCTTATCGGGGTCTGGCTGCATTCCTTCGGAGCTTATGACGTGTCCGAAGTACTTTACTCGGGATACTGAAAACTCGCACTTCTCTTTGTTGAATCGGATGCCCTTGACAAGGGCGCGTTCCAATATTGCTGCTAGGCGTTCGTCGTATTCTTCTTGGGTGTCGCCATACACGATCATGTCGTCAATGATGATTTCGAATCCTTCTAGGCCTTCGAAAGCGTCTTCCATTCGCCGCTGAAATTCATCTTGGGCTGAGATGATTCCGAAGGGCATTCGCTTGAAACGGTATCTCCCATAGATCGTGCTGAATGTCATGAGATAAGAAGAGTCGTCAGACAGCAGAATGGACCAGTAACCGGATCGGGCATTAAGTTTGGTGAATACTTTGGCTCCGTGTAGCTTCGAGGTGACGTCGTCCAGAGTGGGAATCGGGTAGTGCGGTCGCTTGATGGACTTATTTAGATCAACTGGTTCTATGCACAGTCTTATGGAGCCGTCCTTCTTTTCTACCATTACCATTGAGTTAACCCATTCGGTCGGGGTCACTACTTTTTCTATGATACCTAGGCTTTCTAGGCGACTGAGCTCTGTCTTGAGCTTATCCTGCATAGCGGCGGGGACTCGTCGGGCTGGGTAGATGGTTGGCGTAGCGTTATCCTTTAGGTGTATGTTGCATTCTCCGTCCAGCTTTCCAATTCCTCTGAATACTTCTTTGTACTTTTCCTTCAGGTGTGGTACTTGGGAGGTTGCTACGTCTATGTTTAGGACTAGCTTGATCAGGTCCAGGTTGAGGCTAGAACGGTAGCCAATGATTGGGAAGGATGAGGTCTCGACTACGTAGAACTGCTGCGTGCTGCTCGCGTTGTGTTTGTACCTACAGGATAGTTCACAGAGTCCTGTTACTAGGATCCGTGCTCCACAATAGCTTGTGAGGTGCTTATTGGTGGGTTTCATGGTGGGCTTTGGCGTGATGAGGTCAAAATACTTCTTTGGAATGATATTCACCTGGGCTCCTGTGTCGATCTTAAATTGAACAGGGAACTGGTTGTTGATAGTCAGTGTTCTTTGTTCTAACTTTACTCGATGGAAAAAAGGAAAACAGTTTCGTCACCGGGGTTTGTATCTGCGGCGTCTTCATCAACTGCACTGACTGTCTTACTTCGACAGACCCTGGCAAAGTGGTTGGTCTTTTTGCATATGGAGCAGGTTTTCCCCTTTGCAGGACAGATGTGTGAGGGGGAGTATGTTCGCCACAGAAGTAGCATGCTTTATTCTTGGAGCCGCTTGCTTCTGTTTGTTTGTTTCTACCACTATTCCGGTTTTGGTAGCGGAATATAGCGTCGATCTCTTGTTTGATGGGGACTGGCCTCGTTCCCTTGAATGTCTTGAGTTGAGCCTGGGTCGCTTCGTGACTTCTGCACATAAAGGTTGCTTTATCCAGTGTGAGTTCATCACCTTCAGCCAAGAGCTTTTCACGCACATTTTGGTTTTAGATTCCACATACAATTCGGTCCCGAACCATTTCATCTGGGTCTGAGTAGGAGCATGGTTTCACTAATGTCCTTAGATCAGTGATGTATTTTTCAACAGTCTCTGTGTCGTTTTGGTCTCGCTTCTGGAACAGGTATCGTGCAAAAACTGTGTTTTTCTGAGGTGAAGCATATGCTTTGAATTTAGCGAGGTAAGGTTCAATTTTATGCAGCTCTTCAGGCGTGGCGTTGAAGGTGTTGAATATTTCCCGACCTTTTGCTCCAGCCCAGATGAGTAGGTAGGCAAACTGTACTTTTTCTGTGTTGCCTGAAAGTGGCCCTGCAAACATCAGCTTAGCGTGTTCTTCGAAACGGTCCCATTCCTCTGAAAGGGAGTTGACCTCCCAGTTTATTGATGGCTGAAGGACGTCCATTGTTATTCAGATCCCACTTCTGACACTATGTAATGTCGTCTATTGAATAGGTTTATTGACCCAGGCTACCTACAAAAAACATAACAAGAAACTTCCATACAACGTAATATAAAAATACTACATTATTTATGTAGACTCCCTCAACATTGTTCAAGACCTTGGGGTTTGCTTTGATTCAAGTCAAAAATTTGATAAACATGTATCAGATATCACTTGTAAGGCAAATTATGCATTATTACCTTTAGAGCATACATTTTCTAAGTTTAATCTTCTGTCAATGATTTCATTTTATATATCCACAGTACATCTAATACTTGAGTACTGCTCATCAGTATGGTATCCTCTTAATAAGAGAGATAAAGAAAGAGCTGAGAAAGTGCAATGTAGGGCTACAAACTCACACCTTACCTGAGACATCTTCCATGCCACCAGAGAGTGCAAAGACTGCAGTTGCCAAGTCTTCAGTTCTGATGTGATTCAGTTCAGTAAAGCTTCCTATATTTTGGTATTAATAAATAAATATGACATGATATATTTCATGTCAATTATCAGATCTTGTAAATAATCCTCCAAAGTGCAAAATCAGAAAATTAATAACAAATATTAAAGCAGTAGTTTATATAAGCTTTGTTCCAACAGGTGGCAACCTTATTGCATATTATGGTCCTCCTGGGAAAATGTAGGCTACATATCAAACAGACTTGCTTACAATGCTCCAACTCTCAATATTTCTAAAATATATTCCATCACTTTTAAACAGAAAACGCTTTCTAAAAACAAGAAAAAAGAATGGGAAATTATTAAATCATATCCATGTATGATGTTTTCAATTCAAGTTCAATGTTTGAGGTAGGATGTTATTTATTTCAAAAAGTTGATTGTAACAAGCCCAGATTTGCTGAATTTTGCACTTTAGAATGAAAAAGGAAACAAAAAATTAAAAACAAATTTCTCATTCAAAAAAAAATTCTGTCTATTCATTTTTTTCAGAAGCAATTTGAAGCTCGTGATTAAAATTGTTATAGCATATAAAAGTAATATTGTCATAGTGAAAAAAGTAAATATAGTCTAAATATTTTGTGGTATTTTGGTGGAAGCAATTCTGGAAATCTAATCAGTAGAAATTGTCTTATTCTGATCTTTAGTTTAGAAGCAATATAAACTTGATTGTTGACCTTGAAAAATTTCACCCCCCCCCCAATTAAGATTTGAAGGTGTGATTATCATGCCTATATTACTGATATAAATATATTATCTTAAACCTGAATATAAGCAGTAGGGCGTGAATGGAATGGCATTCCCCTCATGTTTAAAAGAAACTTGTCTTTGACCAAGTCAAAAATTTAATTGTTTACAGAAATACATTTAGGTCAAACCAGAGTGTTGGTAACAAACTGTAAGTCAGGAGCAACTCAGCCCAATAGTAACCATAAATGTAAAAAGTGGAATTTTGACAACAATAAATACATTCAAAGAATTGACTTTTTTGCTGATTCCAATCATATAACAATCATTAAGTTTAATGCATCAATCAAAGGTTACAAGCTAAGGTAATTTGCCTTATTTTTGGAAAAGGGAGGAAGCACCTATAATAAATCAAGAGACCTTAAGGAGAACTGCATCATCAGATTCAACAGATAAGAACTGAAGAAGTCTCAGGCTATCTGCAAAAATGTAGACTTTTGTATTTTTGCCAGAAGAAATATCATGGATGTGCATTTATTTATTTTTAATTTTCTCCAAGGCTGATGGCATTGAGCCCATGGTCCTAGAAGATCAGGACAGGGCTCATTTAAATAGAAATTAAAAATTATTGTGACATAAAGAATTGGAGGGTAACTAGTCCCTCCTCGAAACTACTTTTTCCTGAAATACATTTCATCAAAATTCTAAAAAGAGATGTTGTTAAGCATAGTTGACAAGTCCAACAACTACTCCTCTGGGGATAATATGACCTAACACAGCCCCTAGGGAAACAGCCATTGTTTACATACAGTACTTTTTCTAAGGAAATATAAAGACATTTTTCAGGAGGGGGGATGATTTTTGGCAGGGGGTTATTTTCTACAGGGAGAATTTTCTATTGAAAGGGAAGTTTCCTGGGAAATATTCCAGGGAAAAATTTAGGTAAAATTCTAGTTAATTGACTTCTTGCTATCTTGGAAAGGGTTTAGGTTAGGAAAATGAAACTTTCGGGGATGGGTCTACAGGCTAAAGTATGTCCCAAGAAGGTATTTAAAAGTACTCACCTCCGCTCCTTCTCCCTCTAGAGGGCCCTGAAATTTGCCTACATGACAGGTCTATACCTATTGAAATTTTGACAAAACAACATTTTACTTTAATTTTCAGTTACTAGTTTCTTTTTCTCTGCCTTTGGTTCTGAAAATGAGATTCCTGTTAGTTGAGTAGAGTTTTGAGCTATATCAATGCTTTTTCAAATTTTTGGAATTGTATTAGCATATCTTAAAAAACCCTATAAAATGGAATCAAGCAAAGTTATCAAGCTGAAAACAATTTTGTTGTACTTCAATTAAGCAGATGATATATTTTGCAGGGTTTCACTTTTATAACACACATATTTTTAAAGGTTATCAAAGGTCAGGGCCTTCTAGAGGGAGAAGGAGTGGAGGTGGTTGCTTCAAAATACCTTCCCAGGTCTGTAGATCCATCCCTGAAAGTTTCATTTTCCTAACTTAAACCCTTTCTGAGATATTTATAAATATAATTTTCCTTTTTTTGAGGGTAGGGATTTTCCACAGGAGAAATTCACTATGGAGGGAACTTTCTGCATGTGAAATCTTTCCATTGGGAGGGGTGGATTTCTGGGGAAAATTTTCTGACAAGGGAGAGATTCCAGGCATGATTTAAAGAACAACCAAAATTAATTTTTAAAAAAGTTTTTTTCAAATCAGTGTAAGGAGAATCTTTGAGGGGAAAATTGTCTGTAGGAAATTTTCCTTGGAGAATTTTCAGCAAGGATGGATATGTCCTGTAGGATTTTTATTTAGGGGGGAATGTCCCCAAGTGTCACATCATCATAGTTGATCATGGACCCTATAGGGGGTTAAAATTGAGTTTCTGAGTAAAGCAATTATCATATTCAGAAAGCACATGAAAAAGACATCAAGTAGCATGTCTACCTAGCCTACGCCTTGTTTTTAATTCAGTAATGGAAACATCTCCAATATTGCCCTTGCCAACAGGCTTGCAGCTAATAGAGAAAGTAAGAAAAGAAAGCATGCTGAGGAATCACAACAACAGCATGAAGGAAAAAGAGAAGTTGAGGTCTAAGTACTTCAAAATTCCTCCCCAAAGAACCATTAAGGATCTAAATCTATTCCAGGAAGTTTTACTTACCTAGATCAACTTCTTGCAAAGATCAATCAAAGCAACTAATTTAGAATTTTACTGCAGTCCACATTTAGAAATGATACAAGTAAGTAGCCTAGCCTATTTTAGAGTATTTCATTGGTTTCTTTTCTGGAATTTTATAGCATTTCCTGCAGGAGAGTGGAGGCACTATACTACTTCATTTTTCTAAGTTTTAAAAAAATGTTCTGAAAAGCAATCTTGGTCAATGTTTGTATTACTGGAACAATTTTTTGGGATCATGAAACTAGGGTGGATACACAGTTATCATCAATGCGAACAACTTTTTATGTAGCAAATCCTTTGCCAATTCACTGTTATGGAGTTATTCAAACTGAAAGTCGTAGAGTTCTCCATTTAAAGTGATCAGACATTGATTTTCTTACTGATTTTTATACTTATTTTGTAGGTGCTTGGGTCACAATATAAGCTTACTTACTTACGTGATTGATATTTGCCTGCTTGCCGCATACCTGCTTGATGCATAAGAGAAAACTCCACATGGTGTCAGAAGTCTGAAGAATACAAAATGGAATTTGGGCTTGTCCATCAATAAATTGGGATGCAACAAACTTAAAAGTTGCCTGGTCACACTTCAAACAGCATGCAGAACTTATGTTTACAGGACCTCTAAGTGAAAAAACAAGTGCAGTGAAATGCTCATACTTTCTGATATGGGCTGGTGAAAAGGGCAGAGACATTTTTAATACATGGACATTAACTGCCGATGAAACAAACAATGTCGAAACATATCTAAGGAAGTTTAGTGAACATGTTGAACCCCTTGCAAACCCTATATTTGCAAGATATCAGTTCCACAAACGTAACCAGAGAGACGGTGAATCCATAGAACAGTACCTCACTGAGTTGCGCATCACAGCAAAAGAATGTGCATTCGGAACGATCAGTGATGAAATGATCAGAGATCGACTAGTTTTTGGAGTGAAGCAAGACAAGATTCGGGAACGACTACTTAGTGAAGGAGCAGGACTAACTCTAGCTCTTGCAATAGCTACATGCAGAGCTGCAGAGGCGACCCAAGCACAGTTGATAATAATGTCCAACCAGGAACATTCAAAAGTGCATGTAAAACAAGAGATAGATGTGGTAACAAGGCAGGGACGAAAATGCTACAAATGTGGTGGCAGCTTCACACCTGGTCATGTATGTTCCCCAAAGGACTCAGGTGACTCAGGGCCAAAGTGTTACAATTGTGGTGGAGTGTTCAGCAAAAGCCATCAGTGCCCTGCCAAAGAAAAAAGCTGCATAGAATGCAAGAAGATGAATCACTTTGCAAAAATGTGCAGAAGCAGTCAAAGGAACATTCATAGAATTGAAACAGAAGAAAGTAGTACAGATACATCTTCACAGTATTTTCTTGAACGCATCCAAACCAAGGAGGAAAAGAACAATGAACCAGTGGCCAAACTGTATCTAACAAAAGAAGGAATCAACATGGAATTCAAAATTGATACAGGTGCAGAAGCAAATGTCATACCAATGAAGACCCTTAACAAGATGCATCCACAGCCAAAACTCAGGCCAACACCTGACATACTTACAAGCTATACTGGTGAATCCTTGAAAGTAGCTGGTACCTGCCAGCTAGAGGTTCAGTACAAGAACAGAGAGTTGCAAATACACAAGTTCTATGAGGTGGATACGGACAAGAGACCTATACTTAGTAGGCAGACCAGTGTATTGCTGAACTTAATCAAGCTCATATACAACATAGAACAGACACCAGTAGCTAGTACTACAGATGAGATTCTAGTAGAATACAAAGACGTGTTTGAAGGCATTGGTGAAATGCCTGGAAAATGCAAGATACACCTGAAGCCTGGAGCAATACCATCAGTACAACCACCAAGAAAAGTACCTTTGGCAATCCAGGACAAACTGAAAAACGAACTGGAACAACTGGTATCCCTCAGGACAATCGAAAAAGTTACTGAGCCAACAGAGTGGGTAAACTCTATGGTCGTAGTGCAGAAGCCCAATGGCAATATCCGGATATACCTAGATCCTGTAGAATTGAACAAATGGATACAGAGACCACATTATCCAATACCAACGTTTGACGACATTGCAAACAAATGTCATGGAGCTCAAAATCTGTTCAAACTAGATGCCAGAAATGGATACTGGTTGATGGTACTTGATGATGCATCATCAGATCTGACAATGTTCAACACCATGTTTGGGAGATTCAAGTGGAGAAGATATCCATTTGGAATAATCTCAGCTCAGGATGAGTACCAGCGCTGGATGGAGGAGGCTTTTGAAGGATTGGGTCTGGGTTTAATAGTGGATGACATAGCAGGCATAGGAACAAGTAAAGAAGATCACGACACGTAATTGAAAGCAGTCCTCCAAAGAGCAAGGGAAAAAGGAGTCAAGCTTAATCGAGACAAATGCGTATTCAATGCAACAGCCATTCCATATTTTGGCCATCTTCTAACCACAGAGGCTGTCCAGCCAGACCCCAACAAAACAAAAGCAATTTCTGAAATGCCAGAACCAAGAAACAAAGAGGAACTGCAGACGTTATTAGGGATGTTCAACTATCTCTCCAGATATATACCAAACTTATCCAGTCTGAACCAACCTCTAAGAGAGCTTGGAAAAGCTAAGGACTTTGTCTGGATGAAGAAACACAGCAATGCATGTCAAACTATTCACAAATCATTGCGCAAACACCTCTCATATTTCAATACTCACTGCCAGGAAGTTGACATAATCGTCAATGCATCACAACATGGGTTGGGAGCCCAGCTACTAGTGGAAGACGAAACAGTAGCATGTGGTTCAAGATCATTGAGTGACACAGAACAAAGATACTCTCAAATTAAGAAAGAACTACTCGGCATCATGTTTGCATGCAAACATTTTCACCAATATATATTTGGAAGAAAGGTCTCAGTCATTACAGATCACAAACCATTGGAAAACATTTTGAGAAAACCCATCAGCAAAGCTCCACCCAGATTACAGCGGATGATGCTAGCCATCCAGCCATATGACCTCAGGTTCACATACAGACCTGGACAAGAAATTCCCATGGCTGATACCCTATCATGTTTAAACATGGAAAACACAGACCCAGAAGAAGATCTAAAGGCTGAACTGCACATGCATAACGTTATGAAACACATCCCAATCAAAGACCAAATGGTGCAAAGCATTGCAGACAATACCAAACATTACCCAAAAATGCAAGTTCTAGCCAACACCATCAAAAAAGGATGGCCAGAGCACAAAAAAACAGTGCCCAGCTGAAATTTAGGAGTACTGGAATTACAGAAACAAACTGGCACCATACCAAGGAATCCTCTTTAAGGGTGGTTGAATCATAATACCAGGGTGTATGCGCCAAGAAATCATGACCTGTCTTCACACAGCCCACCTAGGCATTGTCAAAACAAAACAATGTGCACACTCATGCGTTTTCTGGCCGAATGTCACTGCGGACATCACCAAGTATATCTCCAGATGTGAAATATGTCAAAAATCCAGCAATTGCCAGCCAAACATACCTCTCATGAATTCTGAAATTCCTGAGTGCCCATGGGAACATGTGGGTACCAATCTACTGTTCTGGGAAGGAAAAAATTACTTGATAACCACTGTCTACTATAGTAGATACATCAAACTTGACAAACTAGACAGTACAAGCTTGGGAGCCATAACAACCAAGCTGAAAAGCCAATTTGCACAACATGGGATCCCACAAATACTTACCTCTGACAACAGCCCCCAGTTCACAGCAGACAAATTCAAAAAATTCACAGAACAGTGGACAATCACATACCACACATCCAGCCCCAGATACCCTCAGAGCAA
The DNA here is from genome assembly GCF_032884065.1 of Artemia franciscana. Taxonomy (NCBI): domain Eukaryota; kingdom Metazoa; phylum Arthropoda; class Branchiopoda; order Anostraca; family Artemiidae; genus Artemia; species Artemia franciscana. The sequence continues at coordinate 24,625,465 of NC_088867.1, read as the reverse complement.
CAGCCTCAGTGAAAAAGCAGTCCAAACCATAAAAAGGCTTATGCCAAAAGCACTGACTGACAGATTAGACCCATACCTAGCTTTACTTGAGTATCAGAACACTCCCGTAGACAATTTAGCATCACCAGCACAACTTTTGATATGAGTTGCCAGTTAAGATCAGTTACGCCATCAGTAGAGCATAACTTCATGTCAAAAATTGTGCCCAAAGAGGAATACAAGGCAGCAAGACAAAAGCAGCAGGAAGCCAAGAAGGAGGCTTATGACAGAGGTACAAGCATGATCAAACCTTTTGCACCAGGCCATCAAGTATGGCTCAATAAAACTGGGCGGGCAAATGAAAGATGGATTAAGGCCACAGTAACCAGTATATACAAAGAATCAAACAACTGCTCAGTGACTGTAAAGACAGAAGATGGAGCTGTATATAGACGCAACAGGAAGTTTATACAAGCTAGACCCACTACAAACAAGTGCACCTACCTGCAAAACAATGTGATGCCATTAATGAACATGGAGGTGCCCATGGAACCTGAACCATTGTGCAAATCCCCCCAAATCACAAGCCCACCAAGTGATATCAGTCAGAGGTTTAGCCGCCTGAAGAATCCTTTCAGACACCAAGAGCAAACCAACAACCAAATGTTACGGGGTGGTTTTGTTTGTTAATTAGCTTGTGTTGTTCTTTTATCTTAAGGGGGGTTGGCGTTGAGTTGCTTGGGACTTTTCTAAGTCTTAATAGCTTGATGTGGATATGGGAGCTAAATTATTAATAAAATAAAAAGGCTTCGTATATAATCCCCGGTAACCTGGGAGACAGAAACATCTCAGTGTTGTTTGAGGTCTCCTGAAACAAATATAGATTCCCTTGGGACCGTACCTGAAAGCTAGAGGAACTGTACCTGATGCCCTAATACATAGACAAAAGATGATTAAATACAATAAGGTTTATTTACTTACAATATACAACTATTGACAAAACAGCTTCAATGACTTATTGCATGAAAAGGTGAACATGAGCAAAATTGATCTTGACAATTCGAATCCTTCCTTAAGACTCACCATTCGCCCTTGCGTTGGGCTCATATATCCAACGCGCGATTTCTCTGAACAAACACCCGCCAGACAGGCTTAGTGACCTGTGGAAGTTGACCTCCACTACTATTGGTAACATTTAATCATGTGACTAGTCTCGCATCCAAAAGTTGTTTTTATGGCAAGGATTTCCCTTTTGGCTTTGAGTTGAAAAACCCATGGGTCAGAATAACTGGTTACTTAACTTGTTAAGTAACTTTTGACTTATCTAAATGCACGTAGTCCAACTGCGTTGGATTATGCAGACTGTTAAATTTAGCAACTGATAAATTCTAAATGATTTTATTCAAACCTTTTTCTAATTGAAATTTACTAAAGGGGTGTGACTGAGAAATTTAGTCCTGAATTTAAGAGTTCCTAGATGAGTATGGATGAGAGATTTGGTCCTATATTTGAGGATTTCTAAGGGGGTGTGAATGAGGGATTTGGTCCTGGATTTTGTAGAGGGGAGGGGGCTGGTCTATATGTTACATATCCCCTTTCCCGTTGTAGATTGATGTCCCCATCAATCAGTCTAATCTCTTTCTTTAAATATTGTATTTATTCCTTATTGTCTATAAAAATTTTATTATAATTCCATAACCTTGTAAATGATGATTAAAATTTCAGAAATATTTTCCTACACCTTATATATATATGTCCTGCACCTAGCACTAAAAAAAAATTGTTTAACCACAACACTTGACATTAACTGTTATTACACTCGAATACCTGGTTCCAATTGTTCATTTTTACTTGAAGTTTTAACTGTTATATCTGATTTTTAATTGATCCCAGGTATTTTAACAATAAGAATAAAAATACACGACGTAATATAATAAGATTTTCACTGGCACTTTTATTTACTTAAATTTATAATTCACTATTTGGCACTTTTTTAAATGTTCATCACTTATTAGTTCTGGATATTAGTTTCACACCAATCACAATTTTCGTGTCCTTGCCCTATTTACTGATTGAACAAATATATTGTCATTTTCTAATTTATCACCATTTAGCAAAAGTAAAGATTTTTTGTTTTTACGCTTTTACAAAATGGGAAGCGCGGGACTCAGAATCACCTATCCCCAGCAGTTTAAGTACAAAGGTACGGCCGGTACTACAGTTCTTCTGTCCTGCTCCCGCTCTCTTCTGCATTTAAGCGTTATCTTAATTGTCTTTGGCGTTATCTTAATTTAATTCAATAGACTGGAGTACTATCTAACACCTTACTTGTTTGTTGATTCCTAAGTTAAAAAATTAGGACTTAGGATCTCCTGTTCTAAAACTTCATTAGGTCTGTGAGGGTTTCCATATTGAATTGGGTTCACTAATGGTGTTTTTGCGTGGGTATGTTGTCGTACCCGCTGGCTGGATGTTTCGTCTTCTCTAGTCTACATCGTACAGTCAGAAATGAAAGATGGGTGATAGTTGTCCGGTTGAATCAGATGTGTCTCGGGCATTCTTCGGTGGTTGATAAATCATGATAGGTGTTTTGTAGTCTTTGACCATGACGTTTGTTGGCCAATGTTAGTAGTATGCCAAATTCTGTAATAAAAGTTTCCAAGCAGAATCATGTTGTTCACATATAGAAAATGGTACTAGTGATACGATAATATAAAGCATTATTTTAAATTGCATAATAATAGCACATAATTGCATAACAGTAATATTATTTCTTTTTTTCGAACATTCAAAGTGAAATCGAATGTACGATTTTTTAAAAGAAGTTTTAAATTCTAATAACTCTCAGGTACATTTGAAGTAACGTGAGGTATATTTGGTCATATAGCAACTGAAAATAGTTTTATTGGTACTACCTATTACAATATTATTATGATTACATGTAAATTTAAAAACACGGCACTAAAGAGGGTTATATATATGTAAGATTATATAGAGGTCTTAATGTTCTGGATCATACTTTAATCGAAAAAAATTTGAACCTTCAATGCGTGATTAGTCGAAAAGTAATACATTTTGCATCATAGCCTTTCAATTATCACGCCTTGGAACGTTTTTTTTTTTTGAAATAGATCAGGAAAATTACAAGAGATGACTTCTTAAATCTCTTGCACATAAAAAGATAGGAACGAATTTTTTCGTGCTTGTTAGAGGTCTATATTTACATAAAGATTTTCTGCCAAGAGTATTTTTGATGTATATGCCAAAAAGTAATACAGTATGTTGTATCATAGCCTTCTAGCTGCTATACACCAACAATATTTCTACAGTAGGGAAAGGATGTTACGTACGGAGAAAGACCTCTTAATTTCCCCGGATTATTACATCCTCCCTGTTAAAATGGCTTAAATATCATCAGGAGCAGTAGGGTTCAATTGATGCATCTCTTGTGCCTCAATTGCATCAGTATTTATCCTTTTTCTCTTCAGTATTTTCCCATAGTTAATTGTTAGTAGCGCTCTTATTGTTAGTGAAATAAGAAATACCATGAATATTGTGATTATAATATTATACCATGAGTTTGGTGAGAACAAACCGTATTGGCTCTCCACATATTTCAATCTTTGGTCTTCGTTAATGAATAAGGGTATTTGCATATCTAATGCTTCCTTTATTTTTGTTAATTGCATGGTACCTTTAATCTTTTCTATTTTTGGCCATATGGATGTTTTAGATTCTTCATCATTTATATTTGGAATCGTGAAGGACAAGTTTATTCCTTGAAAATTTATTATTTTTGGGCTCATGACGTTAGTGCTGGTTGTGATTAGAGGTGTTTGGACGGTTGTTTCTTTAGTTACAAGTCTGCAACCTTGTTTGATTGTAATAGTCCCAACATCCTGTAATAATATTTCGGTTCGATAGCTGGGGTCAATTTTTTCTGTATTGTTATAGCAGGATAGGGTTCCTATTGTCTTTTTAGGTACTGTAAATAACCATAAGTCGTTCCGTAAATTAATGAAAGTTTCTCTTTTGGTATTTCCTATTAAGGCTTCACAAGAATCAGGAATTTTTTGTTGCTGCGATTCCTTTAGGAATAGATCTAGCATGCATGATCCTATCTTTACGTTATATATAGGTAGTGTAAGTTGGCAGACCAAATTTTTAAATGACACGCATTCTTTTAATTCTTCGGTATTTGCTAGTGCGTATTTTCTTCTATCTTGATCTATTAACATATATTCCGCTTCTGGGATGATGCTCATGAAGGAGTTTGTCTCTTTAATGTTGATGGGAAATGTAGATATTTTGTATAGGTCGTATATGGATGATTAATCAAAGGAATTGTGACTACAGCAAACAGTTGCTCATTGATCTCGGTGATATGCACCTTTAGTTTGGTATAATATAAAAACAAGTTAGCGACTTCTGGTTCTACTGGTAAGTGGAGACCAAATGTTAAGTGAGTTTTTATCTCGTTTAGGATGTTCTTAAGATCCGAGGGATCCACTAAGTCGTAAGAAAGAGTTCCTCCTGTTAACTCAAATAACGCGAATTCAAATTTACTGACGTCAGTGGCTAAGTTCAGCAAAGACATAATAACAATGTCGAGTGACACCATCGTTAGGCTGGAATCAGAGATTACTCTGTCTACTTCGTTTTTTAAATAGTTCATTGTTCTGACTGTTCTTGATATTTTTTTTGATATAGCCTCGATTTTGTCTTTTTGATAATTGGCGATACTTGCTTGTATTTTTTGGACATGTAGTGTTGTATTCATGGCTGTGTTGAGTCTTTTAACATTATCTCTTAGTATATTCAAATCTTCTTCGGTTGACAAACCGAATAGTCGGGAAGCAAGCTCCCCAACTATTGGGATTAGACTTGTTGATCATTTATATTTACTTCTTCGGAAAAATACTTCGAATATACGTGTAGTGCTTTGTTTAAGTTTTTGTATTTCCGTATTGAATAGTTCAAATAACGCCTCTAACCTTTGTCTATATAAGATAAGGAATGCCTGATGAGTTGATATTTTATGAGCATTTTCTATGGTTAATTCCGGGAGGGGTTCTAATTCATCCTTCGCTGGTTCGTCAGCCATGGCCAGTCGCGCGCAAGTTTTCTTACCATCTATTGTCCAACATTCTCTCCAGTGACCTTCATCTTGACATTTTTTGTTTCCATCCACACATCGTGTTCTACCATAGTCTGTCTCGACAAAAGGGATTTGCCATCTAACTTGTATTCTTCCCTTTTTCGAAGAAGTCCATATCCAGCTAGTTGATTGCCATGGTTGCCTTACTGTTATTAAAATTTCATCGTTTTTAATTGGCATTAGTACACCAGGGATAGTACTTGTAGTAATTTCTGATATTGAGGTGTCTAACTCTATTGGTTGTGGGTCAGTCGTCGTGGGGTTTGACGAGGGGAATGTTTCTTCCACTTCTGTTATTGGGGTATGTTCAGTTTCGATTGTTGTTGGAGTAAAATCAGTTTCTGCTGTGGTTTCCTCGTTCTGAGTATCGTATTTCCAGAAAGTAGTCGTTTTGTATTCTTTTTCGGTGCTTTTGGGGATTTCCATTAATCCGTTTGTGCTTTCTTCGGTATAAGAAGTAATACGTGGAACATGGGCGGTCGTGTTGATTTTGGTAGCTTCCGTTGTGACGTTTATTATTCTACAGAAATATTGACATTTAAACTTGTATTTTGGTTTGCTGGTACCATTAGTGGAATTCAATCCCACTTCAATATTTTCTATACCTCTTATTATCTCTGGTATTTTATTTGTTCGCGTTACGAGGTCAGATACAATGCTTGTTGCTTGGGTTTCAATTGTAGCGGTTTGCTGTGTGTATAGGGAAATACTGGTTATGTCTCTCGTTTCAACCTTTGTTGGTTTTATTTCAGATAAATCTATTTTTTCTTGTATTGGTCTGTTCTTAGCCCTGTTAATTTGTTTTGATCCATTCCATAGTTCTTTGAAGAAATTCCATACTGTGGGCAATTCGTTCAATAGCGCATATTGTCCATCGTAAAATTTTCTTTGTCTAAGTTGTGTCTTGATTGACTCAATTGTATCTTGGGTCTCTTTATCGATATCTGAGTTTTGGTCCTCGTTAATTGACCTTCGTTTTCTTTTTTCAATGGTTTTTCCGAATCCTATAGCTTTATCGATTTCGGCCATTTTCGCATCAAAATCATCTACTATTCTTTTTGTTTTGACCTTGGGAGAGTTAGGGGATGTTTCTTTCTTGTCCTTATGGTTGTTTTTGCTTGCTTGTAGTCCCTTGTCTGATTTTAAAAATTGAAAAATTGATTCTTTTAGGTCAAATGTATTTTTCTCCAGTCTTATAACTTGTTGGAATAATGTTTCAAATGGTTTAGGGTCTAGCTTCATAAAAATTTTCCAAGCATTGTTACTAGTTAGAAGTGAATTTTCGTGTTTGAATATTATTCCATGCTTTACGACATCTTGTGTATGGGCACTTATACACATGGTCATCAAAAATGTTAAGATCATCTTTCTTATCTGTAATTAATATTTAATCAATTATTTTTGACAAAAAATGATAGAAAGAAAAAATGGATTGCGCGACGCTGAGATTTATTAAGTATTATTGGAGTTTTGAAGATAGATTCAAGGGGCTAACACACTATTGTCATTACGATATAGTGTTAAAAAAAATCAATTAAAAAAATATCAATAATTTTAAATTGGGGGATTAAAGAATATTAAAGATGCTTCCAATGAAGACTTGTGTCTGAATAGACTTAAGTGTCATTACGGAAGATCTTTGGCACCGCCCATTTCAGAAAAGGGGCTATTTTAAATAGAGAAAAACAAGGATTTTTTGGAAAATAGGGGGGAACACTCCCTAAAAATCACAGAATCTTAACGAAAATCATACAATCGTATTCGGTGGATCCGAGAACCTAGTAGCAAAAGTCTCATGTATTTTTCTCAAAAATGTTGAATTTTTGTCAGAAAATTAATAATTGGTGTGTGTTTTTGGAAGATAAAATAATAATATTTCAAGGGTGCAATCATTAGGCATTTAGAAAATTAAAGTACTAGCTTAGTCTCGCTAATAATCTATTAGGGACTTTTTTTTTTTTTTTAAGTTTTATTTTAGGTCTAGGATGGAGTTAACTCAGGACCTATTAGATGTTCTCTACTCTCATTGGGGGGGATGGATAGACATTGGCAATGTTTATATTAAAGTTATTATATTTAGTTATAAAAATATTTAGATATATAAAAAATTAATAGCACTTGTATTTTGAGAGGATCGCCGTTAAACTTCTTTATAACTCTAAATAGACAAAAACTAAAATCGTTTAAAATTTTGCTAACCAAGGGGAAAATTTGCTTAAAACACATATAGTATGAAATAACTTGTGTCTTGATACTGCTTGAGGCTTAAATTACTAATTAAGTAGATGTAATAGAGGGATAGGCTTATTTTATTGTTAAGGTTTTGATTCATGGCATTAATTGGGTAAGATCTAATTATGGTTTGGTTAATGTAATTTGGAGTTTTTAAAGGTAGGGACAATTATTATATTATAAGATTGTAAGGCCTAGTAACTATGTTTCTAACCCATTACAGCCATTGTTTTATATGGACTTTGAGAAACAATCATTTTACAAAATCGGCACAAATTCGAGAGGGTGTCTTATTGAGGTATAATAGTTTGACTTTCGATAAGTTAAGTGTTCTTTTGTATTTAAACTCCTTCCAGCTCTAAACTAATTAGCTTAGTTGTAAAAAAAAAAAAAAACAACTTTTGACTTATGATTTAAATCGTCTTTAAATTTAGTAGGATCTTAGCCTAACTTAATTAATAAGTTGTAGGCTACTAGTCCTTTGTAGTACAAATCTATATTGTACTTATTTAAAATAAGTTAAACTTTAGATTAAGAATTTGAAAAGTTTCACAACTTGTTTCCTTTTTATTTTTTTTTTTTTTTTTTTTCTTGAAGAATACTTATTGTAAAGCATATTGTGATAATTTGTAGGGTAAGTAAGGTTTATATGTTTAAATTTATACACATATGTACACATGTACTAAGCATGTTGTTTAAATATAGCCTATAGTTTAAAATAATAGCCTTTATAATATAGCCTATATTTTAAAATAATAGTATTAAAGCTTAAAATGAGGGTTTGTAATTATATAATAAGATTATAAGGCCTATTAACTTTATCTCAAAGATATAGATCAGAGCTTTCCTGGCAAGTACTTTGGGGAGATAATTATAGCTATGCCAGACGGGCACAAATTGGCTGAAGGTGTTATATTGAGGTACAAGGGTTTAATTTCGACACGTAGCATCGTTTTATGCTTGGACTCATTCCGCTGAAAATTAAGTAGCCTAACTGGGAGAAAAGAGAAAAGAAAAACTTTTAACCACTTATTTAAATTCGGTTGAATTTTAGCCTAGTTTAAGTGAAAAAGTCGCGTGTTGTTAGTTTGTTTGTATATATAATCTTATATTGTATCATAATTAAGAATAGATTGTATCACAATCATAGTGTAATACGGCGCACTTTCATACGATTTATTAAATGTTTTTTCTCATTAAGTTATTCCTTGTATAAAATTTTCAGTTTAGTTATGAAATAGATAAGTGTGTTATTTTCAACTTGATTGAATAAGGAAAAAAAAAATAAGCATTTTTTCATTAGGCAGAAATACTTTCTTATCCCAATTATCTTGTCGATTGAAGATGTGCCGGATAATTATGGCTTTTCGAAAAACCTTTAGATTTGAGGTATTTACTTCCTCAAGTAGATGTAAGTAGATAATAATTGAGGGTTTTACTACAGCACTTTGCATTTGGAATGAGAGCTAGTCAAATTAAGAACAATGTATTACTTTGTAAGTAGCGATATTTCAATAGGATGATGCGACTATGTTGGCCTTTATACTAAAGGTTGCTTTCGTTTATCGTTATATAAAAGTCTCGTCTTACAATACATTGTTCAGTTGTTTAGATGGGAAGACTATATTCTGTTATCTAAGCGAGATACATAAGTATACTTTGTGAACAAATGTTTATCAAATATAGTTATTGTGTTTTGATATGTTTTCAAAGCTTGTATTTTCAAAGCTTGATATTTGAAGTATTTTTCAAAGTTCGGACCGTGTCATGAATCCATGTAGATCGCATAAGGTAAGAGATTGAATTTTGTTACATGCTCTTGTTAAAATTATGCGAAGAGAAAAAAATTTTTTTTTTTTAAGTAGTAGGCTAAAGGTTAGTAGGCTAAGTGTTAAGTTTAGATTTTTCGTGTGGTATATGCTATTACACTTATTTATAATATTTTGTAAAGTTCACAGGTCCGGCGATTTTGGTAATTTCTAAACATATTTATCTTACTATAAGTATATGAATTAAGATAGTTATACGGAGGTTATATATATTTTTTTGTAATGTTAGTTTTGGTAAGCGTAATTTATTTTGAAAAATCGTTTCCTTACCGCTATATATTTCCTGTTTCGTTCTCCTTTCTGTTCCTGAAACGTTTTTACTTCATTTGATTTTATTTTATTTTTTTTTTACTTTTAGCATTTAGGGGTGTTTTGTGCAAACACTACTTCTGCTATTATCTCGTAATAGTTTTCTTGGCTTTTGGGTCCGAAAATTGATAGTAATTGTAACCCGTTTACAAGTTCTCTTCCAAATTTCATGTTTTTAAAATTGGAAGTTAAGGAGGGGTGAAGTTTTCGTGCCTCTTTCCTTAGCTTTTTTACTTTTCTTCGGTCAACTAACGTTAAATGTGGCTTCCAGTTTTCTTGATTTACAATTTGTACTCCGCTTTTGGTAATTTCTCTCGAGATTTCTTCTATGATTGGATTTAGGCGCGTTTTAACTACCTCTTCGTTCTCTAATTTTGCATATATAATTTGCTCAAGGAAATCCCCGATGCCTTGAAAATCAAGATAAAGTTTTTCATTCGTGAAATTTTGTCTATATTTTTCTATGGTTTTGACAAAAGCACTTTTTACATGTTCAATTTCGGTATTATTTTTCAGATGCAATACTTTTAACGTTAGATGGAAAGAGTTTTGTTTGATTAAGGCTTTTGTTAACATAGGGTTTGTTTCAATTACGTGTTTTTGCATTAATGAAGCATTCATCCTTATCTGAGGGTTTTTAACTTGGATTGCGAGGAAGTAATTCGGCCGAGATTCCATTACTTCAAATCTTTAGACCAGTCCAATTTCTATAAAAAATTAAATTGGGTTATATTAAGAGTTAGGCATGTTTTCATGGATAATTTCGCGGGATTAGCTGTTTGTTACTCAAAGGTTTAAAATTTTTGTAAAGTAGACAGTTTTGTTCCACAGTTGATGTCGAAATTATTTTGCACGTTGAAAATTGGTCCGCCTATATATGATAAAAAATCTTTTGATCTAGGAATAGGAGCTGACCAAAAGGTTAATTCAGATATTTGACCTTTATTTTCTGAATTGTCTTCCGCGAACATAAGATATTTTTGTAAATTTTTAGGTATTTGAAGGCTCCGCAGGGTATAATTTATATTTCTTTTCCGCATAAGAAGTCGGACGTGCCTTCTGCACTGTTTTTTTAAGGTTAAGGGTCCTGACGCGTTATGGATTACTTTGAAAATTAATACTTTATGGAAAAATAGGGGGTCCCTACAGTTCATTAATTTTTCAAATACGATTATATCTGTTTGAGGCGCTATTTTTGACGCAAAGTTGTCATCGCATTCGCTACAGGTAAAGATTATTTGTTTCAGTTCATTATAATCTGGTTCATAAATATGGAATTTTCGACCGTTTCTTATCAAGTTACTAGCTGAATAATGGTTCTTGTAGTCTTTATAAATTTTGTTTAGTATGCTTGGTTTTTCCAACAAGACATTTGTATTTCTTTTTATCAACATTGACAAAAATCTGAGAGGCCATATGATTGTATAGCCTCCGTCATTATAGATTCTCCAAAAATTTTCGCTGATCAATGTTGCAACTAGAGGATATTTTTTGAGGGGGATTCTGTTAAGTAAGATCGTAAAAGTCCGAGACGCAAGTTGCTGTTTATACTGGAAGTTTTCTTTTCTCATCTTGCGTGTAAATGAACAAAATAACAAGATGAACAAAATTCTTGTTATTAGCTTATTAGTGATGCTTACAGGAATTTCGAGAAGGTTGTAGAGAGTTTGGTATTGTAATTCTCTTGTTGCTTTCTTAACGGCATTTTCTAAATCTTGGCCTGATAATTTGTGTTCACTTTCTGACAAATTTGGCAAACTTTGTGTTTTACATGGAAACCAAGCTGTTCGGTTTTTCAGGTATCTAGAGGGAGTTTTTATGGTTCTAGTTTTTATATCAAAACTTTCCCCATTCCTCAACCTGGTGAGGTTGGGATAACTTAAGGTTCTTTTTAATGGCATGATATTTCTTCTTCAACTTTTGTTAGTTATAAGCAGGTTAGTAAGTTAATTGGCGGTTACCTTGATACTGATTTCTTCTAGAATCGCGTATGACGTGTTTATTAAGGTATTGATTTCTATTCTTTTCCAACCAAACTTTTCTTTTATTTTACACGGTTCTTCCTTGTCTACAAATTAGAAAAGTTACATAAGGGGGGAGGAAAAAAAAGGTAAAGGGTAAAAAGGAACCGTCAATTTCATGATTTTCTGTTATTCTTAAAATTGGCCCACTATTGGCCATTAAATTGTACGCTGACTTCAAAAGGTAGGGGGTTTTAAATGTTAACTGGAAGTCCTTTTCGTTGATTTCGGGGCCGTTTTCCATGTACATTATGTATTTCTTTAGAAAAGTGGGAATATGGAGGCTTTGCATGGAATAATTAATGTCCCTTTTCCTTAATGTTTGCCGTATTTTCTTCCTGCATAGATCTTTTAGACTGAGTTCATCTGAGGTTGTGTGAATTATTTTATAAATCAATTCCTTACGAAAGCATAGGGGGCTAGCTGTGTCTAGGAATTTTTCATACACAATGATGTCCTTATCTGGCAAAATTTTTGATCCAAAATTTTCATCATTCATGTAGAATTTTGTTGTTACATTTGTTAACTCCATATACTGTTCATCATAAATATAATGGATTGAATTTTTTACAATTATTGGGTCAAAATTGGTACTGTATCTCAAATAGTGTTCATATATTCCCAACAATATATTTTCATCTTCCACTATTCTGTAATTCACATTTAGTAGTAAGTCTAGAAACTTTAAGGGCCATAGTATTTTGAAACCTGATTCTTGTTCTATGTGCCAAAAATTTTCGCGTATTAAAGATGCTATCAAAGGATACGCAACGGGGGGCATTGCTTGGAGTAGGGCTGCGAAGGTGTATGCAGCATTTTTGTGCCTATAATCGTAATCTTTGCTCAATATATCTAATGAAAATGATCCATATAATAGGATGATTATTCCGTGTATTAAGAGTTCCTCGTTAAAAATAACGGGAACTTTCAATAATGAATATAAGGTATTATATTCCAGGTTTCTTATTGCATTAGTTATTGCGGATTCGAAGATTATTTCCCGTAGTTCATAGTCTATTACTGAGAGGTTTGGTAAACTTAGGGTTTTATTTGAAATCCAAAATTCTGGTCTCGCAAACATCAGGTCTTGGTCGGGTTCTAGGGTGTCGGTATTACTTAAGGTTCTTTGTCGCGGCATTTTCCCGGTTAGTATTAGTCACACGTATAAGCAGGCTAATTATCTAATGAGTAATTACCTTTTTCCGCCTTGAGTCCTTCTGGTGTTTCATCTAAAAAAAATTGTAGATTTTGTTTATTGTTTGAATTTTTTTTTGATTTTAATTTACCTTTATATGCGTCTTTTTTTGCTTCTACCGATTTTTTTCTCTTTAAGAAAATGTTATTTCCCCTTACTGCGTAATCTTGGGACGTTGGATCATACATAAATTTGGCGTAATGTCGGATTTCATCTAAGGGGTGGTGAATTCCTTCGTACTTAATACAATTTTCATTTTCTTCGATCTTATAACAAATTTTAGGTGGTCTACATTTATTAATTAAAAGTAGATCAGTTTGATTTGGGCCCTTGCAAAACCAATAGCTTATATTAAATTTTTGTTGTAGTTTTCTTATTAATAGTTGAAGGCTTGTCAAGTTTTTTCCTTTCTTATTTTTATTTGAATATTTTATTTTTACTTCTCCTCTCGCGGGTCGATATTTAGGAGTATTCGCTAATTTTAAGCCAAATCTATATGTATGAGGTTCAAATTTTGTTAAATCGTAATTGAGGTACCATGTTTCAGCATACACCTCTTTACCATTCTCATCTTGAACTAAGATCGCTGCCGCGTATATAATGTTTTCCTTAGCATGGATAATTGAAATAAATTCTGTATCTATAACAGCTTTGGACATATTTTGGTGGTAAATGGGGTAGTAAATTAAGTTGAAAGGGACTTAATAACTTGGAGAAATCGGAAATGAAAAAAAAAATTCTTAAATTATGAATTACACTCCAAGTAATAAGCAGAGAAATACAACGTATATGGATTGAAGCAATGAAGAAATAGTTATTCGGGAAATCGCACGGATACAGCGTACGAACTTAGACACAATTCATAAGCAGTATCCGCACAAACTACCGACTACTGGCTCACGGAGAATTTGGTTTTGTCAAAATTCAATTTACAGTTTGTTGCAAATTACTTTTATTTGTTCACTTTACTGCTGGCTGTAACAATGAAGAAGTAGCTTTCAAGGAGTCCCCTCAGGTAGTACGCGGCAAAGCAAGTTGAAACACGTCAAGCCTTGCCACTACAACCCGCAAGGGCGCCTCGCTTTCTCTATTCAGGTTTCGTGTATAGTAGACTTCTTGTAATTTCGAATGTAATTCTAGTTTCGAAACCTAAATCGTCTGTCTATGCGTAAGGTTTAGCAATATTAATAAGCTTTCTAATCAACGTTTTGTTACAGCTGAGTTATACTTGTGGTAAGATAGTTTACCAAAGCTACGGGTTATATTATTAGATAAATTAAAGTTTTTAAGAATCAGGAAGTGTCTCGCCTACTTATCTGGCGAAACGTTTAGTCGACGGGGCAGTTCTAATTTTAACCCTTAAGATAATCCTTAACTTAAAGGAATTATTTTAAGAAAAATGTTAATGAAGCAGTTGCACTCTTGCGGTTAATCTTAGCAAAAATGTGATTTTGGACTTACTTAGAATAATGAGCACTTTTTGATAAGATAGGCCAATTTTTCACTTGGAGTCTTTCAGACTTCCTGAAAAGTACTTTCCTTTAAGGATGTTTTATTATTGGATGGTTTCTTAGTGTAACCAATTAACAATTAGCAAAAAAAAGACTATTTTATTTTTATTTATTTTATTTTTTTTTTATTTTATCCAGGACTGATATATTTTTATTTTTCTTTTATTAATAATCTAATTTATCTGGTTTTTTGACAACTCGGCCTGACCTTGTTGTTACCTTCTCTTCGGTAGACTCGGTTTTTTTCTTTGGCTTCGCTAGCGATATCAGGTCAAACTTTTTATATTGTTTTTTAAGAAATTTTTGGCCTTTAATTTGTGCCTTTTTAGCCTGGGCAGTTGCACTCTGTGGTCTTGTTCCTTCCACATCTTTGGGCTCATTTGTGCCTGATTCACTCTCAGTATCTGAGGAACTAGTTGTAGATTTAGTATCTGGTTCTCTTGAAGTGGAAGTTAGAGATTTAGGTGTAGATCCAGCTTGACCTTCGTAAATTTCTTCTCCTCGTGAAGTGGAGGGTTTATTGATTGACTCGTCCTGTTGATCTCTGGGCTCGGGAGAATTGAACGATTCTTGGGAGCTTTGGGAGGATTCAACTGTCTTCTTGGGGTGCCTCCACTGCTTGAAAGCCATGTCTTCCGGGGGGTGAGGAATAGTTTGCATTAAGGTTTCCTTCCAAGATACCCAGTCCTTTGGTTTTGCCTTTGAGACGGTTATATCGTGATACTGTTGCTCATCAGCAGATGGATCAGTATAAAATGTACTTTGTCTAGTCTTAATGGGGTAATTAATGATATCCATTGCTTTTCTTAAAGTTTGTTTTTGGGGTTGATTGTCTCTTTGTGACTCTATGTCCCTAGGAGTTTGTATAGCCTTATTTAATTCATCATGTAACGATAAAGGTCTGTCTATTGGTGAAATAGGTTTCACCAAATTGTCGGGGAAACGTTTTGGTGGAAAAGGTGTCGAAATTCGATCCGGGAAAAATTGCGTTTGTGGAGAAATTGTATAGTCTAACTCTTCTGATTCTTCACTGGAAGAGGAATCGCTATTCCTCCGTCTCCGCGTAACGGGGGTACTTTTTGGGGGGGTGACCATATTTGTCATGGTTAGAAATTCATCAAATTTTTCTTCATCACTACTGTTCTCAAAATATCCTTGTTTGAAATTAAAAGGTTTAAGCTCACTTAATCTAGAGCGAGGTGGTTGGTTTTCGTCCTCCGAGGTATTTGATGTTGAAGGTTGAGGGGTCCATGTTTCTGTGAATTTTGCCCTTTTTATACGACTAACATGGGTTTTATAAATTTTTCCTGTTTTTGGTTTTAATAGTTTAAATGTAACATTATTATCATACCTTTTAATTATTCTTAACGGTCCTAGGTACCGGTCCGAAAGTTTCTTGCCGTCTGATTTGTTTTCATTTTTTAAGTAAACGCAATCTCCTACTTGGAAATCGAGTTTACCTTTGACCTTAGGAATATTTCTTGCTTCTTGCTTTCTTTTTGATCTTTCTATTTCTTGTTTTACAAGTTTATAAGTTTTCCTCATTCTATTGATAAATTCTTGTTTATAATCTTGAGAATCATTATAAAATTGTCGTGACTCTATAATTTCATTATAAGGGATTCTAAAGTCTCGTCCGAATAATATATAAAATGGGTTATCGCGAATGACCTGGGAGTAAGCTGTATTTATTACATTTGTTAAATAAGGTAAGGTTTCATGCCAATCCCTGCGATTTTCTTTCGTATAAATACTTAAAATATTAGAGAATAGCTTGTGTCTGTTCTCGATTTTCCCATTGGCCTGTGGATGATAGGGGGTCGATACCAATTTATTTATTTGAAGGAAAGACATTAAATCCTTGGTTACTTTCGATACAAAATTAGGGCCGTTATCGCTTAATACTGTATTAGGGATACCGAAATTAAGGAATATTTTAGCGAGAGCTTTCGACGTTGTATAGGCGCTTTGATTTTTTAATGGTTTAGCAAAAGTGAAACCAGAAAAATGATCAATTACTGACAGTACACAGGTATGTCCTTCATTAGAAGTGGGTAATCCTCCACTTGTACCATATAAATCAAAAGAGACTATGTCAAATGGAAACCGGGCCGTAGGCGTTCTTCCTATCGTTGGATTCGGGTAGACTTGAGGATTTTTTCTTAAATTACAGGTTTCACAATTATTAACATAATTCTTTAACTTTGTTAAGGCTGAAGTAACGAAAAAGTATTGTTTTAATCTATGGAATGTCTTATCTAATCCCAAGTGACCTCCTACGTCAGAATGAAAGAATTCAAAAGCGGGTTTTTCCAAAATTTGGGGTAAAACTGGTATAACGGAAGTTTGATTTCTTTTATCAGTATCGGTTATTATCCTACATAGTATTTTTTCGTCGAAATCATAATAATAGTTATCAATTTCTTTTTTAAAAGATTTCATTTCATCAGGTAACTCTTTATCATATAAGAAATATTCTATTAGAGCGGCACAAGTATCATCTTTCTTTTGATACATTTTTATAGAATTTAAGGAAAGTGGGCTGTTTTTCTGTTCCTTCTCAACCGAATTATTCTCAACCGATTTCATTTTTAAACCCTTCTTTTTTGGAACATACTTGGCTTTTATTGTGTTGATTTCTTCGTTTTCATCTTCTACTGGGGTATTATCTGGAAATCTACTTAGATAATCACATGGGGCATTTTGTTTTCCCTTAAGATGTTCAAATTCATAATCTAAGTCTTGGATTTTCAAAATCCATCTCGCGAGTATTCCCGTTGGCTTTTTGAAAGTTTGCAAATATTGCAGACTTTTGTGGTCCGAACGCAGTTTAAATTTTCTGCCTACCAAATAATGTCTGAACTTGTCCAAATGGTGGATAATCGATAATAATTCAAGCTGTGTAGCAGAATAATTACTTTCTCCAGAAGTCAGGGTGCGAGAAGCGTACGCTATTACTCCTTCTTCCCCATTTATTATTTGGGAGAGGATCGCCCCAATTCCCTTGTTTGAGGCATCCGTTGTAACAACGAATTGTCCTGTTTGGAAGTCGGGTAGCGATAAAATAGGTTCTGAGGTTAGAGCCTTTTTTAAATGATCTAATGCATTTTGAGCTGTATTAGACCACACAATTTTTTGTGGGTTGCCT
Source organism: Artemia franciscana (assembly GCF_032884065.1). Taxonomy (NCBI): domain Eukaryota; kingdom Metazoa; phylum Arthropoda; class Branchiopoda; order Anostraca; family Artemiidae; genus Artemia; species Artemia franciscana. The sequence goes on along the minus strand of NC_088867.1, from coordinate 24,608,083 downwards.
CTCGTGAGGTCCGTTAAAGGTTTTGCAACTTGTGCGTAATTTCTTATAAATTTTCGGAAATAGCTCATTAATCCTAAGATTCCTCGTAATTGTTTAATTGTTTGGGGGGGCTTTATATTTTTAACGGATTTTATTTTTTCAGGGTCTGGGGAAATTTGTCCTTGCGTTACAACTACTCCTAAAAATTTTAGTTTTGTTTGAAAAAGGTTTACTTTTTCTGGTCTACATTTTAAATTGCCTTCTCTAAATTTCCCAAACACTTTTGCTAGTGTCTCTAAATGGTCCTCCGCGTCTTTGTCCATAGCTATGACGTCATCAACAAAATGAATTATGTTATTTAGGCCTCTTAGTAAATGAAGGAGGGGTCTACACAATGCACTCGAACTGGTTTTTAGTCCAAATGGTACTCTTAAGTATTCATAAGAACCACATTCTGTTGTTGAAAAAGCTGTTTTAAAAACATCGCCCTCAGCTATTTTTACTTGATGATATCCTTGTGTCAAATCTAGGGAAGTAAATATTTTATTTTTATTTGATATTGAATCTAGAATTTCGTCTATTCTAGGTAGGGGAAATTTGTCACTTACTACTTGTTTATTTAAGGCTCTATAATCTACCACTAATCTAAGGTCATTATTCTTTTTCGGGACTAAAATAACGGGGGCAGAGTATGGGCTTATGCTTGGCCTTATGATCTGATTTTTTTCGAGTTCATGTATTTTGTTTATTAGCCATTCCTTATGTTTATAAGGAATTCTGTATGGTTGTTTTGCAACTGGCGGCCCCGTGGTTTGTATTGCGTGTTCATAAAATGGGATAAGTCCTATGTCATCTTCAGATGTCGAAAAGACATCTTTATATTCCCATAATAAGTCGCATAATTTTTGTTTTAATGACACGTCGGTTATGTGACTTAGTTCAAATTTCTCAAGGAATTGAGATCGCGTCAGTGGATATTCTCTGTCAACATAAACATTAATATTATTCACGAAGTTTTTTTCCAAATTTTTCCAATTATTAATATCGGATTCCGATACTACTTGTATCTCTACTAAACATGTACCTTTACTTAGGGTAATTAGGTCGTTTTCGTGGGTGTTTGTTACCCAAATGTAACCTTCTCCCTTTTCGTAATTTATAATTTGTTCTTCACAAACTACATATTTCGGGAGATTTTTTAATGGCGATGCTACCCAAATTTCATTTTTATCATTAACTGGTTCTAACATTTGTGATATTTGGACCCTCTGCATTGATTTAGGGGGAATTTTTGTCTTACGCACTACAAATCCATAATATTTTTCGTTATTTTCTTCTTTTATTGAATTTAAAAGATTCTCCGCTGGTTCTTTTCCTGAAGTTTCTATTTTTTCAAGTTTTTTCCATAAATAACAAATTTCTTGAATTTGTTTGTTTCTATACTCTTTCATGTTACCTATATTTTCCCTTACTTTGTTTGCTTGTATGTTATTTATCATTGATGTGGTGTCCGTTGGGTAGATAAACTTTGAATTTGCTACATCTAATAATATTTTATTTGATTTTAAAAAATTTGCGCCTATTATTGCTTCGTATGGAAAATTCTTACAAACTATAAATCGAGTATAGAAATTTCTGTTATCCTTGCGCAAGGCTAGATACACAGTGCCTTTCACATCCAGGTCGTGTCCGGTTACACTTGATAAATTGGGACAGATATTGCTCATTCGTCGTTTAATATAGTTTGGTAATTTATTAAATACTGATGAATTTATCACATTTACGGTTGCTCCTGAATCTATAAGGGCTGAGAAATAAATATTCCCTGCGTTGAAATTCTCAAATACTGGTAACATATTATTATTATTTGCACTTAAAAATGGTATTATTACTGGAGGGGACCTATAAATTATCTTGCCACCAAATTTTGGTCCTACGAATTTTGGGGGCTTATATCGTTTCCCTGGGACTCCCAGATGTTAGATGTAGAACTTTCATTTGTTCTGTTTTGGGTTCCTTGGTTATTATTTGAGATGGAGCTATTATATGGCTGCCGTCGGCTGATGTAATTTCCTCTTGTACTTCTGTTCCAACTATTATTGGGTTGATTTGTCCTTCCACGATACCCTCCTCGATATTGATATGTATTGCGTTGGAAATTTTGATTTTGGGTGGGGTAATTATTTCTTGTTACAAAGGTGTTCCCTCGATTGCCTCTAGGGGCGTACCCACTATAGTTTGTCCCCCTGGACAAACGGTTACCCGTTCCCCTAATATTTTGGCGATAATTATTGTTTGCGAAACAATTTCTTGCGATATGTCCTAACCGGCTACAGGTGTAGCACCTTAATGGTTCATTGTTAGTTTGTGCCCTTAATTGATTATTGGGGGCAAAACGTACTTGTCTTGGAGGTGTAGTTGTTCGAATTTGATTTCGAACAGGTTTGGGCGATGATTCTCGTGAGAAAAATCGCGGAGAGGAATCTCTCGACTTTACATGGGCTTTGTTTTCTACAGCATTTATTGACAGTTTTTGATGCTGCAGGACAATCGAATCAATTTCTACGGCTCTTTCTATTTCCTGAACCGCTAGTTCTAGGTTATCAATATTTTTAGCTATCAAAAGGCGGTATAACTTTGGGTTTAGTCCCTGTTTAAATGCATTTAGTATGATTTTTTCATATAATTCCCCTTCTCCTGGACCGTATCGCGCTTCTGTTGCGATTCTAACCTTATGCAAGTACTCACGAACGTTTTGTGTCTGTTCGAAAGTAACTAGGCCATGTTTCAGTTTATTCAATGAACTTGTGTCAATGAATCTTTTCTGGAAGGCCTGTTGCAATAATTCTATTGAGTTAATGGTTGAGGTTGCTTCTGTACCTATCGAGTTTTCTATTTGTTTTAGGAATGTTAGCGCCTGTCCTTTCAGTCTTAAAAGTAACATATTTTTTAATACTTTTAGGTCAATTTTTGTCATTTCCACAAATTGTCCTAAATGGATGTTGAATTGATCAACGTCCGTATCTCCTTCATATTCTGGTAATGATTTTGCAATTTCTACCGAAGTTGCAATAATTTGCTGCGCTTTTAATATTTCATCTTGTTCCTGGTCCATATTTATTGTAGGCTTTTTTTTTTTAAATATGTGGTTTAAAATTTTCTCAAAATTTTTTTTTTTTAATTTTATTACTGTTTTATTCTAATTTCTTAAAGATTTTGATATTTTTTGAATGGGGTATACCTATATACAAAAAATGCAAAATAGAAATAAAATCGCACTGCACCTAAAAATTCAAAAAGCTAGGTAAAATTGCACTGCACTTAAAATCAAAAAATAAATGTAAGTAATCATACTTGTCTATGTTAGTAGGCATTTATTGCGTAGGTACTTTCAGTTCCTTTTTCTGATTTCTTTTCCCGACCGCGCCATATGTTACGGGGTGGTTTTGTTTAATAATTTGTTTGTGTTGTACTTTTATCTTAAGGGGGGTTGGCGTTGAGTTGCTTGGGACTTTTCTAAGTCTTAATAGCTTGATGTGGATATGGGAGCTAAATTATTAATAAAATAAAAAGGCTTCGTATATAATCCCCGGTAACCTGGGAGACAGAAACATCTCAGTGTTGTTTGAGGTCTCCTGAAACAAATATAGATTCCCTTGGGACCGTACCTGAAAGCTAGAGGAACTGTACCTGATGCCCTAATACATAGACAAAAGATGATTAAATACAATAAGGTTTATTTACTTACAATATACAACTATTGACAAAACAGCTTCAATGACTTATTGCATGAAAAGGTGAACATGAGCAAAATTGATCTTGACAATTCGAATCCTTCCTTAAGACTCACCATTCGCCCTTGCGTTGGGCTCATATATCCAACGCGCGATTTCTCTGAACAAACACCTGCCAGACAGGCTTAGTGACCTGTGGAAGTTGACCTCCACTACTATTGGTAACATTTAATCATGTGACTAGTCTCGCCTCCAAAAGTTGTTTTTATGGCAAGGATTTCCCTTTTGGCTTTGAGTTGAAAAACCCATGGGTCAGAATAACTGGTTACTTAACTTGTTAAGTAACTTTTGACTTATCTAAATGCACGTAGTCCAACTGCGTTGGATTATGCAGACTGTTAAATTTAGCAACTGATAAATTCTAAATGATTTTATTCAAACCTTTTTCTAATTGAAATTTACTAAAGGGGTGTGACTGAGAAATTTAGTCCTGAATTTAAGAGTTCCTAGATGAGTATGGATGAGAGATTTGGTCCTATATTTGAGGATTTCTAAGGGGGTGTGAATGAGGGATTTGGTCCTGGATTTTGTAGAGGGGAGGGGGCTGGTCTATATGTTACACAAACCCTAAGGAACCACAAAGCTTACCTCCTGGTTCCAAAGCTGCAGCTACAGCACACCCAGTACAACCAAATCTGAAGACAACAAGGTTGGGAAGGGTTATAAAGGAGCTGGCCAGATTAAACCTTTAGCCACAAAACCCCTGTTGGATCACTTGAAAAAGAACAAATCCTAAAGAAGGAAGATGTAGAGTTCTCCATTTAAAGTGATTAGACATAGATTCTCTTACTGATTATTATACTTATTTTGTAGGTGCTTGTGTCACAATATAAGCTTACTTAATTATGTGATTGATATTTGCCTGCTTGCCGCATACCTGCTTGATACATAAGAGAAAACTCCACAAAAGTTGGTCATTTTTCTGTCAATTTCTATTGTTTTTTAGTCTTTTTTTTCTGTAAGATTGATTGCACTATCACTGGTATTGAGTAATTATAAAATCCTTAAGACATACTTGAAAAATTTCTCACAAGAAAAAATATCCAAATCTAAAGTTTGCACAAATTGTCTCTAAAAGCCACAGAGCAATTTTTGGTCTTAAAAGGTTAGCAATTTCAAATTTCCAGTCAATAAAAATGGAAATGATTGTGATTCTATATGTATAAATACAAAAATATTTGGGCTGGAATAATGGAACTCACCATAATGGTGAGTTTGTGGTAGTTTTGCAAGAGAGAAAAGATGTTCAAAAAGTCAAAATGCATCTAATAACAATAGTTTCATGGGTAGAAATCTAGTTAATTGACTTCTTGCTATCTTAGAAAGGGTTTAGGTTAGGAAAATGAAACTTTCAGGGATTGATCTATAGGCTAAAGTGTGTCCCAGGAAGGTATTTTAAGTGCCCACCTCCACTCCTTCTCCCTCTAAATTTGCCTACATGACAGGTCTATACCTATTGAAATTTTGACAAAACAACATTTTACCTTAATTTTCAGTTACTAGTTTCTTTTTCTCTGCCTTTAGTTCTGAAAATGCAATTCCTGTTATTTGAGTAAAATTTTGAGCCATATCAATGTTTTTTTCAAAATTTAGGAAATGTATTTGCATATCTTTAAAACTTTATACAATGGAATTGAGCAAATTTATGAAGCTGAAAACAATTTTGTTGTACTTCAATTAAGCAGAAGATCTAATTTGCAAGGTTTCACTTTTATAACACATATATTTTTAAAGGTCATCAAAGGTCAGGGTCCTCAAGAGGGAGAAGGAGTGGAGTTAGTTGCTTCAAAATACCTTCCTGGGACATACTTTAGTCTGTAGATTCATCCCTAAAAGTTTCATTTTTCTAACCTAAACCCTTTCCGAGATAGCAAAAAGTCAGTTAACTTGAATTTTACCGTTTCATGAACCAAAAAAATTGTTCCAGTAATACCAACAATCTTAACCTGAATAACTTCAATTCCTACAACAGCTTAGCCTAGTCAAATGTTTTCAAAACTTACGCCTAACCATAGTACCCAAGATTTCATTAGTTTATTCTGTATACATTCACCTTATTTATACAAAATTTTAAATGCAAACTATGAAATTTACCTAATACCTTTCAATTAGCTTCGTAACACCATTTCATACTGTCAAAAAGTTGTCACGTTATCAGTTTTTAAGTTGAATTGCGTACACGGTTGACTTCCAAAAATGATGAGGTGCCTCACTAAAATTAAGCTGCGATTTCCTGCCTGTTGAAGCTATGAAGTAGAGGCCTTTTAGGCCTTTTTTCGCGTCTACCAAAGAGACTGTTTGATCTCAACCACTCGGTGTGGTTGAGCTCAACCGCTGTTTTTGCGTGAAACAGTGACAAACCAGGTTGTCATGAAAAGTGTTTTTGCGTGAAACAATTGACTGATTGAACTCTAATTTAATCAGAACTGTCATTGTTTTTTACCGTAAGGTTCTACCATCCATAATTTTTGGCTGAACTTTTCAAGCGTAGATTTCGAAAAGAAGAATTTGTAGGCTATAAATAAGTCTACATAAAACAAGAATTATAAGCCGACAAATAGAATTCTAGCTACGCAAAAGTAAGGTTTAATTTTGTTTTTTCGTACTAGGGCTATTTGGATAAGTGTTGGGTTATATCCTGCAATTTAATTCACATAGGCCTTAAGACAGCAAGTCAAGAGTTTGCTTTTGAAAACTTATGTAGATACTTGGAAATCTTTGTTTCATCCTTTTGATGCCCTAGGCTTGACCTTAGCTTGGTAATTTGGGGTCAGAGATAAAACCTTGATGAAGCAAGACCCTAGTGGTTATAAAGCATTGTTAATCCAATTACTATTCTTACTAGATGCTTCAAGATGTGTTGCATCTTCGTCAGAACTCTTTACATTTTAGCCTTACCCTATAGGGCTATGGATAAATTTTCAGTTCAAACTCTATTTTGGCTACAGTTTGCTATCTTAGAAATGGGTTTGGTCAGGAAAATAGAACTTTCAGTAATGAATCCAAAGCAAAAAATATGTAAAATTCTAGTTTAGCTAATTTTCACTATCTTCCACAAATATTCAATTTTAATTCAAAATCAACCTTTGATATATGTTAAAACCAAAAAAAGAAGAAAAATAACAAAACAGGAATAAGATATTGCTTTAAAGAGCTGCTTGGGCAAGAGTGACAATCTTTGAATCACCAGTCTTCAAAATACCCATATTAATATCAAATCCCAGCACATCCCCAGCAACCAAGACTTAAGCGAAAGGTTTGTGGTTCACCACTTTTATGTTTCGGCGAAACTCTTTCTTTTTATGATAGTTGCCCTCTTAGGTGCAACACCGTAAACAAAGAACCTTACCCTATAGTAGCCAAAAATTTAAAAACGCGTTTTGAAAAAACAAACTGTCGAATAAGGAAGGACCTTTATTAAAAGCTGATCCGTTAATTTTAACTATGATTTCCATTAATCTTAATGGCAATTTCAAACATTGAACAGACTCTAGCCCATAGTAACCGATATTTAAAAAAGTCATTTTGAAAGAAGTATATTGTATCTGATCAAAATAGAAAATACACCCGTAGGATCAACTGAACCGAAAACCCATACATCAACAACAAAGAAAATTAATTTTCTACACTGGATTTTATTGAAAAGAGAAAAATGAGATGACTGAATGTATTTGTATATTTTGTAGCATATGTTGGAAGGTTGCAACTATATCAAGGTTGAGAAAGTAGGTCTGGACCTATTTTATACAATCAGACTTTTAGTTTTCTGAAAACCTTAAAGGAAAATTAACCGTTGTCGTGGTTAGATATTAAAAAACTATGCAACCATTTATGTAACGAATTGGTATCCCCTGGGTATGCGAGACCTACGGATGTCCTAATGAGATAAGAAACCGCGGAAAGAGAGTTGTCGAAAATGGGTTCTGGAGATCTGGAATAAAAGGCAGATCTTGAAGAGACTTAAAGGAGAGCAGATATCGTTGAGACTAGAGTATGCCAGGCTTTGCTACTTTTGCCGAGTTTTGGTTTCGCGGTCATCATGCCATCCTTAGTATAATCATCATGTCATCCTTAATATAATTTCAAAAAAAAACTTTTACCGGTAATAATAGTCATCAAATTAAAATTAGCCTCAGGAATATTTTGAAAATTTAAAAACTAATTTTGAGTCAATATAAAAATGGCTGTTGCAACCCCTTTCTCTTTATCTGAAATTTTAAAATCACTGAACAGGTTCCTATTTTTGAAGGATCTTCAGATGTTGTATTGTTTTCGGAAGGAATTGCTAGGTTGGGACAATGGGATGAAAGAATAAACGATGAGGTTCAGGTTAAAATTGCTTTCATGAGAACATTGGGCGAAGCGTCTAGCGTTTTAAGTTCAATAAAACCTACAACAATGGTTATGGTTTGTAAATTGCTAAAAGGAAAATTCGGTCATAATAGTAGTCAGTCAAAATTTATTCATCATGATCTTATTTTGTGTGAAGGAGAGGATCCATACCCTTTCATTAAAGCAGTTAAGCAAAAGGTGCTTCAATTATTATCGATGTCAAAGATACCAGATTCAACTGACGTCAGCAGTTCCGTTATCTATGACAATTTACTGAAAAATTTGCTTTTGAGTAGTTTATCATCCGATTTGGGTATGAAAGTTATGCCGAGAATGCCAAAATCGGCTAATGAAATTGACACTATTTTAGTAAATGAATTCACAATTCGCAAGTATGGTAGGCTCAGGTCGCAAAAGCTAAATGTAACGGAAACCCCCAGGCTACAGAAGTTCAGACGCAGGTTCCGTCGGGTGATGAATCGCGAAATGCCAGGACTAACGTTGCTAGGTCTAATAATGGGAACTTTGGGCCAAGGTCTTCTTGTTCACAATTTGTTACTAGATCTAGGCCGTGGGCACAATTTTTAAGGAGGTCCTCTGCATCATTTTCGGATCGCAGGTCTCCGTCAACAAATTATCGCAGGGCAGATAATGATCCTCAAAGAAATTTCAGGGAAAGGTTTGATCAAAATTTAAACAATGGGGAAAATTATCGCAACCCACACTCTCAATCGACCCCAATTAGAAATTCCAATTGGCGTCCGCGTCCAACCAGTCTGAATGATCAAGTTGAAAGCAGAGGTATAAAAAGATGCTTTCGATGTGGACAATTAGGTCATTTGGCTCGCATGTGTCGACTTAGTAGGGTTTTTGATCATTTAAACTTGCGAGGGAGCGAAGGCCAAAACTAGAAACGCCCCAAAATCCGTCAACATCGCGTTGTAACGTACCGAGATTATTTCAGGCATAGAGATGCACCTTATATTCCAGTTGTTGTATGTGGAGTTAGAAGTTGCTGTTTGGCTGACTCCAGGGCTACTTGTTCATTAATGAGTTGCGAATTCTTTTGTAGACTCCCTAAACCAATTCAAAACTATTAAAATCAGAATACGTAGAGGTTACTAGCGCAACTGGCCAAAATTTAAAAGTTATTGTTTCGCTCAAAGAAGAAATCTATATTGATGGTATCCCCTACAAAGAGAAATTTTTAGTAAATCAGTCTATGGAAATGTCAATTATCTTAGGCTATTCTTTCATGCGTCGTTATAACCTGATGATTGATCTCCAAAATGACAAATTCATTCCCAAAAGAAATACATCCAATTCTATGTTGAAATCGCCTCAACAGAAACAAGAATATTTGCTTCAAATTAAAACGCATAGTATCCAATTATTGAACAAATGTACGATCCCGTCAAATAGTGTTGAAAGAATTATAGCTACGACTTCATTAGGATCGGTAAATTCAAATCTAGATTTAATTGTTTCACAGTCATCAGAATTCTCAAATCTTGATTCTGAATTAAATATTCATGAACAAATTGTGTCGCCAATGGAGGGTCTAATTCCAATTATTATTGAAAATAGGTCGTCCAGGGATATCAAAATGCCGAAAATGGTGATTGGTTCTGCTGAAATTGTAAACCGTAATAATCCGTCACTAAAGACATTTGTTAATACTGTTTCTACTACTGAATCAGATTTTAAGGATAGAACAAAACCTTTGCGCAAAGAAGAAGTAAAAGAATTTCTAAATAGGTTTCGATTGGATAATTTATATGGCGAAAGACGCATACAAATGGAGAAATTGTTGATTGAAAACCATGACGTTTTCGCAAAATCTGCTTTTGATTTAAGTTCTTATTCAGAGGATCCATTTCACATCGAGGTTGAAAATAGCATTCCCGTTCGAATTCGCCCTTATCCCATTCCATTTCATCTTCATAAGGTGGCAAAGGACGAAATCGATAGAATGTTGGCTTGTGGCGTAATTGAACCATGTAATTCACCCTATCTTGCTCCTTTATTGCTGGTCAAAAAGAAGGATGGAACACATCGACTGGTGACAGATTATCGTGAGCTCAACAAGGTCATCAAGAAGGACTCTTTTCCAATGCTGCTAATTTCCGAAATTCTTGACAGTTTGGGAGGTTGTTCTGTATTCTCTAATTTGGATTCCATTTGCGGATATTGGCAAGTATTGGTGGACGAAGATTCACGAGATGTTACTGCTTTTTCGGCTCCAGGATTCGAAACATATCGATACAAGAAAATTCCACAAGGGATATGCTCAGCTCCAGCTCATTTTTCTCGTGTCGCAAATAGGCTAATGGCTTTGCTTCTCCCGAAAATGTCAAAACTTATTTTGATGACACCCTAGTTGCTTCTAAAAGGGATCGTGAGCATCTAGCTACTTTGAAAAGGGTCCTCAATGTTTTCAGGAAAGCTAATATTAGGCTTAAACCTCAAAAATGTGAATTTTTGAAATCCGATATTATTTTCTTGGGTCACAAAATCTCTCAAAATGGAGTTCAGCTTGATCCTGGTAAAATAAAATCGATTGCAAATCTTCCATATCCTCGAAATGTTAACGAAATAAAATCTTGCTTAGGTCTCTTTAGCTATTTTAGGAAATTTATTCCAAATTTCTCTGGCATTGCAAGTCCGCTGAATGCACTTACTAAAAAAAATACACCTTTTAGTTTTGGCCAACAACAAATAGAAGCTTTCGAACAACTACGGTCTAAACTCATTAAAGAACCAATTCTTGGATTACCTGATTTAAGTCCGGATTCCGAACCTTTCCAAGTTCATACCGATGCTAGCGATTTTACATGTGGCGCATTTCTAACACAAATTCAAAATGGGTCAGAAAAAGTTCTTCAATATATTTCTCGTAATTTCAATGATGCTGAAAAGAAGCATTCTGTCACACAAAAGGAATGTCTAGCTGTTATGTTTGCTGTAAGATCTTTATGCCAGTATTTATTGAGAAAATCATTTGTTATAGTATCGGATCACAAACCTCTTCAGTATTTATTACAAAAGACGGATCATACAGGCAAATGGGCTCGATTTCAGTTAGAATTGTTAGGCTATGACTTTTCTGTAAAATACATCAAAGCTGAGAAAAATTGTGTTGCGGACGCATTATCTCGGTTGCCAGTCAACCCTTATCCAGAAAATTTAGCCACGGAATTTGCTTATGCGGTTGGGACAAATGGGAATAATCATGATATGCAGGCAGGATACCAAACCCCAAATTCCTCACATGTTATCACTAGAAGCGGAAAATCAACCGACCATCCTGTCCAAATTTATGAGTCTCATAATGAAGGAAAATTGTCTGGGAAATCTGTGGGTCCGAAAGGAGAAATTATCACGTCGTCTAAACCTTCTAATTTTATTGGAAATCAAATTTCAAGGGATAATGAGGACATTTTCCACGGTAAAATCAGAGAGCATAAACAGAAGGATCCCTTTTGCATGGCCATTAGCAATTATATAAAATTTGCCAAAGGTATGCCTCCAGACGCTGCTAGAATTGTAATAAAAGAAATTGACAATTTTGTAATTGATGAAGACTTAGATTTTTTGTGTCATGTCACTATCCCCTCATAGAGATATAAAAGCTCCGATGTTTGCATACTACCTATAGTTCCTCAGTCTTTGATCAAATCTATTCTTGAAATATACCATGATTCTTCTATAGGTGGTCATTTTGGGTTCTTGAAAACTTATATTTGCATTCGCGAGAGATTCTATTTCAGAAATATGTATGCAATTATCAAAAAGTACGTTCAAAGTTGTCTAGTTTGCTGTCAACGCAAAGGGCTTAATTATACTCCAAAAAGCCCATTGGGTAGTTTACCTGAAGTTAGTCGACCATTAGAGTTGGTTGTAATTGATTTATTAGGTCCATTTCCAGAATTGGTAAATGCAGGAAATAAATGGATTTTGGTAATATCTGATGCTTTTTCCAAGCATGTGACGCTATGCTTGGTGCACCATTGAATATATGATATTCAATGGTGCATTAATACTGCTTATCATGAGAGTTTGAAAGATAATCCACATTTGATAATGTTTCTCCGAGAGCCAAGGTTTCCTTTCAAAGATATTACGAGTAGTTGCATATTCTATAACGTTGAATCTAACTACAAGTCCGAAATGCTAGCACGTCAGAAATTATCTTATGATTCCGTAAAAACAAATTTAGAAAGTGCCAAACTAAAACAAAAGGAAAATTATGATCGGAATGCAAAAGATATTCGATTCAATGTAGGAGATTTAGTTTTGTTGCATGTGCCTCCAGTAGCCAGGCACAATAAGCTCGATAGAATCAGATGGCTTGGGCCATATCGTGTCATTCGTTTAATGGGAAATGGGATAAATTTTGAAATTCGTAGAGTTGCTGATGGAAAAACAGAAATCATTCATCCTAATAGGCTTAAACTATATGTAGCTTCTCAGCCATGGGACCACCTAACTACTAAACAATTTGACAGGATTAAAACTGACAAACCTAGGAAAGAAGTAACTTGGACAGATGATCAAGGTTATAACCTCACTTCTTCAAACACAAATATTTTGACTACCCCTATCCTGACTAATTCTATAACTGCACCTTTATTGGATTCCCCTAATCCTAATATACAGACTCCTATTTTACCTGTTATCAACTTTTTACCGCCTAGCGATCGAAGAATTACTTTTACAGAGACGATTGACAATGAAAATTCTATTGGTACCCCTGACACCAGTACGCAACCTCTTACGCCTTTACCTAGAACTCCTAGATTTCCAATACCCGACAATCTTCGTGACGGTAACTATTCTGATCAACCCAGTCGTTTTGTGTGGACACCCCCACAACAACGTCCAATGTCGCTTCCCCCTAGACTCGAAAGTCAAGACTCAAGCCTCACGCCAGGTATATTGAAACAAAGTATTTCCATTGGTTTCGAAGAAAGGTTAATGTGGGATGATTATTTAGGACCTGAATATCCAGATTCTTCGCCTCTAACAGATAGTCATGCTTTTGAACCAAAGCAACTATCCGTTCCAGTAAAATGTTCATCTCCAATGGCAAAAGCCGAGGTAGATAAACCCCCCCCCCTAGAGCTTTTATCGGTGGTCAAATTAGCGATGAAAATTACACGCGTCCGGCCGAATCGCTTGATTCTGAATTGCCGGATCAATTGAATTTTTCTGAAGAGAATGAAACTGATGACTCAAATCTTAGCTTGCGTAGTAACGTTTCAAATCGAACAGTTATTGAGACACCTGTTTCTGGGCCGCCAGTTGTCGATATTTTTCAAGGGCAAGGTGAAGTTTCTTCGAGTTCGGTCGCTCCACAAATTTCGGCAGACAAGGTATCTGAATCGGAACCCCCTGTCGATTTGTTTGCTCCAATTGAATCTTTAATTCGGGATCGAGCAGGATCTTTTCCCCAATCTTCGCAGGTACGGGCGAAAAAACTGTGGGATCGGTCAAAAGTAATTTGTGAGGAAAATTTGCAACTTTTTGACGAGGCAACGCAATTTCGTAAACGTAGTGCAACAGAAACCGAATGTGAACTTACACCATCGAGGCCAAATAAGGTTTTGAGGCGATCAGTTAGGGATATAAGGCCAGTTACAAGACTTAATTACGGTCGACTAGTAGGTCTATAAATTGAAAGAAAATTCTTTACAATATGACAGGGCATAATTTTAGATTTTATCTTTTGCTCCATTAGTTTTGCATGCTGCAAGATACAAATTTATTATTTAACTTTTGTTTTGCATGATACATAATCTTAAGATCGGAAACGATGAAAATTAAGCAATTTCGTTTTAGCATGCTTGCCATAAGCAGGAAAACTGCAGAGGAGAATAGAAAAATTAAGGAAGAGATTGAGAAATGAATAAGGGAAAGCGAAGTATTAAAAGAAAAGCTAGAGGCAGAGCAAATAAGAAGTCGCCTCTTGGAGGAAGATTTGGAAAAAAACGCGATATGAGTTAAATGATACAAGAAGAACACTATCAGAACTGGTTGAAGCAGAAGAGGAGATCAGAAAAATTGAAGAGACACAAAAGAAATTAAAAGAAGAAGAAGAACAACAAAGAAAAAAGAAAGGGAGAAGATTAGAGCATTTGAGTTTTGGATAAAGACATTATTAACTGTGTGTCTAAAATTCTACTTACCATTTATTAGTTTCTTTTTTTTTCTTTTTTTTTTGGACACATATGAATATGAAGATCCTTAATCAGGATACAATACACTAATTATTGAGTTCTTTGAATAGGTCACATATGGTAATAGTTTGGTTACCATTCTTTGATTAACCAAATAAGAAAATTTAATGAGAAGAATTTTGAAGTTTGCATTTGAAGGTGCCTCAATGTGAACTTTACAAAAGTTTCGACGATTTTATTTTATTTATTTATAGTTTCCTCTAAACAATTTTTTTTTTGAAAACTAGAATGAAATACCAAGTAGTCATTTTTTTTTTCAGGATGACTTCTTACACTGCATATCTAACGGATCGTATATGATGACAAGCAAGCCCAATTCTCAGGTTTTAGATTGCTTTGTAAAATCACCGCTTAGAATGTTGCGGATTTTAAATGTGTCTAAGATTTAAATGTCTTCTAAAGATTTTCAAAAAATATTTTTTTCGGTTCAGGATAGAATAGAGTATGTTGTAGAAACTCGCCAAGACGCACACTTTGAAATCAATCTTGCTCCTCACTAATTGCATTTTTCATTGGTATAACTTTTACAATTTTTATTTGGATTTTCATACGGAGTTATAGAAAAGTTAGACGCATTAACGGAAATGTCTCCGAATTGCAATATTTAAGTCTAACCACAGAGGAAAGGCGAGCGGTTAGAGAATATTGTTCTTAGGTAGGAGTATTAGACGGGAATCTGATATAAACCGCAAATAATATGATAAATGAAAGCTCCACATTTTTCTTTTGTTTTATTTTCAAGAAAATTAATTAGTAGAATTCAACTAAACAGTGAGAAAGTAGTGATAGAAATGGTTCTTGGAAGTTCAGCTTGATTACAACGTTTCAGATAGTGCATGCACTAAATGAAGTCAAGCTAGGTCTAGGACATTTAATTGTTCCATATGAAGGACTTCTGGAAGTCACTTCTTCAACTTGAACCATAGCAGGAGAATTTTCGTTCGACTTCTCCAAAGAAATTTCGGTTACAACCAGGAAGTATATAGGCCATCTCCAGAGATATGAAGCCGAACGTTGGCAACCCAAGATTCCGAAAAATGTTTCAAATACCCAGCAGTTGGCCAGCTATAAATTGAAAGAGAATTTCGCAATTCGTTATGGCTATGAAAATCAAGAAATACTTTCGCTAGCTGATAAATTAGAAACTGAAGTTAAAAGTCTTATTACGTTGCTTTCCAGTAAGAATAGAAATCGTTGAAGGTGACCTATTACAATATGCTCGGCTTCATATCTCTGGAGATGGCCTATATACTTCTTGGTTGTAACAAGGATTTGAATTTGTCAAATTTGTGTAACGGTTTGGCGAACATGACATTAACGAAAAATAAAATAGATCAAGCTGTGGATTCTATTTTGAGGAAAGCTAAGGATGAGCATCAAAAGAGAGCTTCATATTTGGGACTATCAATGTTGTACTTCCAAGTTAGTGACATTGACAGCTCAAAGAAGTACTGTTTAATGTATATGGATGGGAAAGAAACTGTAGAAGGCTTAGCTCAATGGCTTTACATGGCTGGAACAGCAGCTGCACTAGGAATGGGAATAGAGGCGTTTGAAAAGTATATTAAGTGTTTTCACTGGGATCCCACAAAGAAGGAAATCATTGTAAAAGAGTCTCCAGCAAAATCGAGATATAAAAATGCATCGGTTGCTAGTGAAAACGAGCTGTATGAAGAAGATGAACATGAAAAAAGCATCCATTTTGAGCCCACCCTTCCCCTACCTGATAAAATAGAGGTGAGAACAGGAGAAGAAGAGGAAGTGTCGTATTTCGTCCTCAAAGCTAAATTGTTTCGAAGGGCCAAGGTGAAGAATGACAAAGGTGTTGAAGTAGGCGAATGGAAGGAGAGGGGATTGGGAGAGATGAAAGTACTTAGACCCAGATTAACAGGGAAATGCAGGCTTTTGATGCGACGGGAGCAAGTGCATACGGTATGCTTGAATCATGGAATTACGAAAGAGATGAAATTAATAACAAAAATGATAAGAAGAGTGTTATATGGGTGACCAGAGATTTTAGTGAAGTCCATGAAGGGACCCAGGAAACACTGTTTCTTAGATTCAAGACACCTGAGCTGTTGAACAACTTTCTTGATGCAATCAATAAGGCCTTGGAAGAAGCGGATCCTCCGAATGAAGCTGAGGAACTAGGGGTTGCAAAAAAAGTTGAAGAGCCAAAAAAGGACGATAATATTGAAATTGTGTACGAGTATAAGCCAACGGAAGAAGAGAGGAAGCATGCAACTGAGCTGCAACTCCCTGCCTCTTTTCAATTACAAAAATAAACCTCCCTGTCCTGGTTGTATTGGCTGCAAAACTGATGACCAGCTTTTAGATGTGGAAAGTTAGATAAAAGCTTGTTCTAAAAAGTTTTTTTTTTGCTAAGTCTTCCGAAATAAACATCCCTTAGTCAGAAATTAAAAATAAGATTAAAAAGAATAGATTTAATTTATTTCTAACAATAATCAGATCACAGTAAATAACATTTCCATTGAAGTTTCGGTTTCAAACGTCACTTTCATTAGTTTTAACTCTCGTAAATTGTCCTGTTTGTTTATCATACTCATAAGTAACTTTGGACAATCCACCCTCGTCTTCTCCTTCGTCTTGCTCGTCATTTCGCTCAAATTGTTTTGAATGTCTGCCTGAGATCAGCGTCTCCTGTTCAGGCTGAGGGTCATTTAGATAAAATGAACCTTCACAGTCAAGAGGGGAAATAGGCTTGGACGGATGCAAGATTCCAGAATTAACATTCTCAATAGCCTTCCGTAACTGCAATAAAGTGTTTTAGGTTAAAAAATTAGTCAGCTGCCCATTGAGTCTAATTTCAGATCATAAAAACCGTCGTGTACATTTTTGAAAGAAGGATTTTTAGATTCACCCATTGTAAAATTCCTATCCAACAGTACATGAACTGAAATTTAAAATTCTTCATTTTAAGGTTCGGATTAATTTTGTAGCACGAAGGTATTCCATAATTTTGCTCATTCTCTGTAAAGAACACTATAATAATACACACAAAAAATAAACTGTTGTTAATAAGAAATATGACTCCACTGGCTTTAATTGATGATTTATTCTGAGCCAAGGTTTTTTTCTTTTTAGCAGTTGCTTTATACTTAATTCTTTATTCTTGCTGATTTTTTGCTTACTTTATGCTTACAATCTATGTTTTGATTTGTATATTTATCAGATGCTGACATATGTTTCTTGTATGTTTATTTTTATGCATTTTTATTTATTTTGTCTTGTTTTCCAACAATTTATTCTTATTATATTTTATCTCTGATTTGGACGCAATCTTACTGTCATTATTAGGCTAGGGTTCACGCCACTGAGTTGAGATTAAGTAAAAACAAAAATTTAAAAGTAGTAAAAAAGGCAAAAAGTAAAATGGGAAATTTTTTTCAAAAAGCCTCGATGAAAGTGTTCTGTAGCGCACGAGGAAAGACTTACGAAATTACAAAAATACAAAGCTTTAACAAAAAGAAAAAACTGTAGAGGAAAAAACAATTAGGATATGGCCAATAAAAAGCAAAATTAGAAACTGAGGATTGGGGGAAATTTTTCTTTAGACAAAATGTGGTGTGAATCTATTTCAGAAACCATGAAAGTGGTTGGGGTGAGTCAAATGCTTAAAATTCTACAATAAGGACAAGATTTTCCTAATCCTGGGAAACGAGAAAAATGGATGAACTAGAATAACAGATTTACCAGTCGTAGCAGTTTCTATCAGTAGCTTCTTTTACTTGTTATATAGCTTTATTTCTGCTCATTGTGTGTTTAATATTGCTCTTCAATTTTAACTTATCTTTGTGGAAGACGTTTTCTCATATATTTGGGGCGTGTCCAGAAGATGCTTTAAGCGAAAACCCAATACAAAATCCTATTAGATATCCAACGTGATAGTCCGAAAGCTAATGTACAGAATGCGCAGCTTCTTCTCCAAACCATAGCAAATATAATGATTTGCATATATATAATTAGCGTTAAACTGCATACTAAGTGATGTTTTCATGTTTAACCTAGCAAAGTAGTAAATTTGTTTTAAATTTACCCTTTTCACTATGTCCCAGCTTTCTCTTAATGTCAATTTTGGCATTATTTGGTATTATGTGCCCACTGTTATCGATAAATAGTTACAAAATACCTAAAACCAGCAAAACTGCAAAGCTTTTGTCTATATGCTAAGGCTATACAGCCTACAGGCGCATGAGACGGGGGAAGGGATTGGAAAATAGATAGAATATAAACTACAATGCTACTAAATGAACTCATGTTGTTTTGTATTTAATGAAGTAAAACTTTGCTTCTAATCATCTAGCTCAGAAGAGGGCATTGAGAAGACTTTGAATGAGGGACGAAAGATAACTGTAATTATCCATGCCAAATTGTTATTCTTGATTCTTTCTTTCAAAGATTCTTTGTCCTTTTTAAATCTGTGTAGATTTTTATAAGAAGCATCAACTATGATTTGAGGAAAGATGTGATTAAGGATTCTCAGATGATTTTCTGTAGTAGTTTAAAAGAAAAATAAACTATAAGTCCGAAATTTATTAAATAGTTTCCTTTCTTTTAAAAATCAAGCGCAAAATCCTTCACTTTCAATGGATTTTTAGTTAGCTAAATTTGTTGGGCTATCCAACCAATTATCCTAGTCTGAATGAAAAATCCAATGAAAATCCAGCAACATATCTAAGATCAAATAAGAACGTGGAGCTTTCGGACAGGCCCTTGATAAAGGCTGGTATATTTCAATAGCAACCGAAGCATTAAAAAAAGAACAAATTGATTACAATATAGAATATATACATAAAAAACTAATGTTTTACACTGAATCAAAATAAAAGTATTTAAAGTTGATTGATTTTCAACCTACTCGTAAAAGTAAGTAATTGAGTTTAAGAAAAAGGGGAAAAACAGACCTGAAAAGAAGTATAATGTCGTCGTTTAGAGCTTTTATCAACACAAATAGAAAATTTTGTATTTTTCCAAGCAGAATAGTCTCAGATACGTCTTAATTTTTTTGGTTTTCCCCAGGGGCCGTCATATCGTATTAATGGTAGTAGAATAGCAAGAGAAGACTCACTCTTCTCTTGGCAGCAAAAGAGATGATACTGCTGCACAGTGACAGTTTCTTGCCATTTTACAGCAAGAACTAACCGTTTGGTAAAAATAGAGATAAAAAGGCTATCGAGTGACAGTTGGAAAATTGCCAATCAGCTTAGAAGCGTGTGGATGACTAATTCTATTACTTCTTATTTTCAGAGGAACCGGACGATGACCCTAGACCCTACCAAACGATGATGCATTTTTCACTGAAACACTTTGTTGTCCTTAAAAAATTAATGGTTAATACAAACTGTTTATCCAATATCGTTAACAGCTATACAGCATTGCATGGTTGGTCCCCAGCTATTAAGTGAACTCACTCTCTTACTCCTCCAGACTTATTGTTTTGCTTTTGATGTTTCCTTGATATCGGACACTATAGAATTAGTCGTTGCTCAAAAGTAAGTCATGAATTAAGTCATGCATTTGGAAAAAATACGGTTGTTTGGCAAGGAAATACTTGTCACTGCAGCTTTGTGGTAAGCTTAGGACCCAATTTAGTGAAATTTTGAGTAAAAATAGTAAAACATTATTACCTGGATTATCTTTACATACAAGACACTATAATTTTTGAAGAAAAAGTGTATGAGATTTTCAAGGGATCATATTGATCTTTATAAAAAATAGAAGCCATTTTTAACTAACCATTGACTACTATAGCCGGTAAACATACAGGAATGCAGCGCTACGTGATAATGCCTTTGTTGATGGTGAAATATTTAGCAGCGTGTCTGGTAATGTGGATTACAAGATGTATTCTGATGCGTAGTAAAAATAGGATAAATTAAATTTTTGTCAAACAGTTTTTGGTAACGAACTGGAAGTTAGAAGCGACTTGGCTCAATTGAAATCGAAACTCTAAAAAACGAACCCATTCAAGGCTACGAACCTGATAAATTTTGCTAGTTTTTCGTAAAAGGGGGAAATGCCCCCTAAAAGTCAAAGAATTTTAATGAAAAATGCACCGTCTGACTCAGCAGATCACAGAGTCCTGTAATGGAGACTCTAAACTCATAGCTGCAAAAATAGGGAACTTTGTGAAATCACGGATTTTTGTTTTTTCGTTTTTATACTTTTTTTATTTGTTTGTTTTCGTGTTTTTCCCAGGGGGGATTATATCAAACAAATGGTTCTAAAAATAGTGAGAGGGCTCATTTAAAGGGAAATCAAAAAATTCATTTTGATGAAAACTGGTACTATAATTCTAAAAGTCGTAACCAATTCAAACCAAGTACTTTGTACTGGTAAAACCAAAAGTCAAACCAAGTACTTTGTTTTTAATCGATCTTTCGTTTATGCTGACAGCAAGGCAATCAAACTCTAGCTTTTTGGAACGTTGGCACTCTAAGCTCTAACACTCGATCAGGTCACCTTGAGGGTGCAGTAAGAACCCTCAGTCCTGTAAAATTGAAATAGCAGCTCCACCTGAAGCTAGGTTGAGTGGGTTTGGTTCAATGTACGTTGATAATTATAAAGTATTCTTCAATAAAAATAGTAGAGAGGGTAAGCAGGTGTTACCTTGGACATTATTAAACAAGCAAAGAAGGCGATGCTTCAGTTTGTATCTAAGAACAAAAGAATGCTTAAGGCTTGATTTGCAAGGTTTAAATCTACACTGACAGTTATTGCTGTTAATACTCCCACAAATGAATCTGATGATGCTTTTAAAATGGTTTTCTCCAATATATAAATGATCTAATCAATACACTACCTAAGGATCAGGTTCTAATTGTGCATGGCGATTTTAATGCTAAAGTGAGTGGTGACTATAGCTATGCACCTGATGTGCTGGGCTGGCATGGTCTGAGTGCTATTGATGAAACTGGAATTTACTTCGACAATAAAAGTGCTAGTCACGTCCTAAAAGTCATAATTATTGGTGGGTCACCGTGCCCCCATTGAGATCTCCATAATTTTGTGGTGGAGATAGATTATCCAAGCACAAACTAGTTTTTTCCATTTCCAAACTGAAGTTAAAGGGGTTGGCGAAGTAAAAAAGGCAACTAAGGCATTTTATGTTCAAAGTCTTTGCGACACAAATTTCTGACAAGCTTACTGTGTTAGTCTTACCTGTGATGGTGTAGTTTGTGCTGAGTATGGATGAAGAAATTATTCGGCTTGTGAAAAAGAAAATGGTGAATCAGTATTAGGGACGTAGGTGCACCAACAGTATTACTGTGGCACATAATATGGTCCAATTTACAACTATTGTGGAGAGCCCTACTGTAGCGGTTCTAAGCTCATATCTGCAAAAATATGCAACTCTGTGTAATCAAAAATACATATTTTTCCGTTTTTTCTGTTGTTTTTTTTTTTTTTGTTTGTTTTACCAAGGGGGATTGTATCGAAACAATGGTCATAAAAATTGCAAAAGGGCTCATTTAAATGGAAATTATAATGCCCTTTTAAGTGACCAAAATATTTAAGGGCAACTACCCCTTCCCCTATTTTTCCCAAAAGTCTGATCAAGATCTTGAAATAGCTATTTTGTTCAGTATAGATGAAAGGTACAATAACTATGTCTTTCGAAATTACATGACCTCTTAAAACCATCGTAAGAAGGGCCACAAGTTATGAGATTTACCCATTGTTTGCATATGTATTTGTCATAGGGAAGTATACCAACATTTTCATGGGGGCGGGGAGAGATTTTATGCGGATGGATTATCTACGGGGGGAATTTCCCATGGAGATGGAAGTTTCGAGGGTTGAACTTTCCAGGGGAGATTTTACACGGTGGGAATTTTTTTAAATTTGCATTCGAAATTCGTCTTGTTTGTTCTTAATTTCTCATTGGTGACTCCATTTACATGTCAAGATGTTTTAGGAGAATTGTCTGGGGAGAAATTTTCAGCGAAGTTAGAATTCTCGCGCGGGGGGCTTCCCATGAGAAAAATTTTCCATGGGGGAACTATCACCAGGTGAAATTATTCATGAGGAAATTTTCTGCGGAAGAAAATTTTCATTGCGAGGGGGGGGGGGGGGTTGTGATTTTCGAGAAAAATTTTCCACAAACAGGGGATTTCCCAATGACCTTTCAAAGGATTTGAAATAGATAATAACAAGTCTTTCTTCGAATTAAAGTATACTAAGCAGTATTTTTCGGGCGTTTTCGTAAGCAAGAGATAGTTTGCAGCGAGAATGGAACCCTCTTAGATACAAAATAATATCTGTTTGCTTTAAGTTTCAATGTCGCTCTATATTTTCATTTAAAAGAAAATTTGCTTTTATTTACTCTGTCAAAAAGATTCCATTTCCAATAACTGTGGTTAACAGCTTGTAGTAGAACCACTTTTTTATACCATCTTTTTAGGTAGATTTTATATTGATGCTGCTGGAGGGAAGTGAAAAGAAAAAATATTTTATTCTTTAATTCATTTAAACTGTTCTTACGTCAGGAAGAGCAACAACTCCAATTAGACGACCCACAGCAGTAACGTAGGCATAATTAACACCCATCATGCTGAAAAGGGCATGAACTTTCATCAGTGAAGTTCTCTCAACGAGCTGAAAAGGTGCTGGATCAATATGACATTGAGCAAGATCGCATGATTTTTCCATTTCGGCTTCCTCCCACAATGATTGTTCTTCCAATGACATGTCAATAACTCTTGCTTTTGGCTAAAAACAAAATGTTTAATCGTTAGGGTTCTATTGAAAAACGGAGTCCAACTACAATAAAATTGCATTCTAGACTGGATAGTCAAAATATCAAAAATTGTAGCAGATGAGTGTGACTTTTGTCTGCAGTGACTTTTCATTATTATCAATCATATATTTCTGAATATTAGAAGTAAAATAAATTCAAGGGTGGCCTATGGCAGGAAGAAGGAGTGGGCTGAGAAACAGTAAGGATTATTTAGCGCCCTCTCCCTCTTCAGAGACAAAAAAGGTGTAAAAATGTAGGTTTCTCTAGTAGTAGATAAAAATATAACATTTGTACGATTTTCTTTTTCAAAGTTTACCCCTCTGGAAAAAGTTTTTCAGGCCAGCTACCCCTTTTTCCTTGAATTATTACGAGTATCTTCTTCTATCAAACAGTTTATCATCACGAAGTGCAAGTAAAGAGTGACCCAAGCTGAGAGTCATCAGTAAAAGTAACGAATTTTGATATCAAAGCACGCATCAAAGGTCTGCAATAAATCGTCTGCTGAGAGCGGTTTTGCTGAATATAATAGTTTTTGTCAAAAATGAGTTACCAACTCTATCTTATGCAAAAAAAAAATTTCTTGAGTGGTCTAATTAACATTGTTGTAAGACGTCTCTATCTGTCTGTGTTTTGCAATCCTCCTTTGCCGAATTACATATTGTATTAAGTGGTTTTGCCGAATCGCTTTCGCACGGTCTGTTTTGCCGAAAGCTGCTGATTTGCTGAAAGCGACCTTGGAGAAATAAAAATCGGATCTTTCTTATTTTGGTGAGCAAGATATTTATTTAATCATGAAACCCGATAAAATGAAAATGTCTATTTTCCAAGGCATTTTTGACACAGACAAGTAAGAATTAAGTATTCTGAGACACGTTTGTGCAGCAGTATGAATTGTAATTTGCTTGAAATGTTACAATGGGAATGTTACATGGTCAGATTCATGTGTTCCTAAAATCGCAATCAAATAATTATCTAGACTATGCACGACATCCTGAGGAAGCATTCGCACGTCCAGAGTACAACAATGAAGTATTCTGAGCCTGGCCACTCCATAATTCAGCAGGTCGATGTTGTTCCCAGCGTCATTGAAGGGTCTTTGAAGCACAAGAAAGTCGTTTCGCTACTAGAATTGACAAAAAGCTTTTGAATGTTTGGCCCCGTGACCCGTTTGTCATTATTCAAATGACCAAGCAGAAGTTTTTGATCACGCCAAAATGTCCACGTGCTATGAGTATAACTTAACGCCATTTTCAAAGGTGAAGTTTAATCAATGACTATACAAAATGGTGCTCTATAAAACTTCGTTTACAGGAGCTACTCCTTCTGTAGCGCTGATTGCACCAGAAACTAGCCCAAAGAGACCATTGCCCAATCAGCAGTGATTGTTGTGGAAATGTTGCTTCCTCCTGTACCTTCTGGCACAGCAGTTTCGTACCAAACAGCAAAAATTAAAGACGTAGAATCACTTTACCATTTCATGCCAACAATATATGCGGCATATGTATAAAATCTTATTAGAGTTTACAAGAGAGCTTGGTACCCAGGACTTCAGCTGAAATCAAAGACTGACTCAAAGCAGCATCTTCCTCCAGATGTTAAAACTTGAAATTCTAAGGAGCGTCTTGCTAAGTGAGACCTCTCGCAGATATTTTACTACGTTTTATTGTAAAACTACAGTTAATTGTCGAAATTAAAACTTGTCTATCAGATGAAATACGTTAAGCCGAAAGTTTTATTTCTAATTCACGCTGAGCCAAATCCGTTTTGCCATATCTTACCTGTGTTCCTGAATTTTAGTGTGTTTTGACGAAGCTGATATTCATTCTGTTTTATCTCAGGAACGGCTCACCTAAGGCCAATGAAAATAAGCACAACAATATATGAAATATGTCTTCTTAATTTAAAAACCAAAATCAGTGCTCTAGTGATAGCCGATTCTGAGATAGAAATGCTAAAATCTTCAAACTCATTTTTCTCGGAATTTTGGAAAATTAGATTTGGCAAAACTTCTCTTAGCAGACAAAATTATTAAAATTCATTAAGTTTAAGGTCACCCTTCAACTGTTTTAAGCATACTAGAATTTGAAGAAAAAGGCAATCATCGCTAAATAAAAGTGTTCAGCTGATCAAGCTGCCCAGGGCAGCGGAGCTGTGGGAGTCATGGCCATTTTTTTAGGTGACTACATTAGTCGTTATGCAGTTCAAAAAAATTTTTAGGCGAAGAAGGTAGTCAAGTTTAAGTTTGTTTCAGAAGCGGCCAATCCTAGGCGTGGTCCTGCTGTAGATAGAGGTAGCCCGATATAGCACTTGATTAAATTTATTGATGGACATTTCGCTCTGAACAATAAAAATGACAAAAAATATGTCTCCAGAGGTAGAAGACCCATGTAGTAAGACGAGTGAGGTCTTGTTTAAACGCCTGAACATGGATAAGGTATTTTCTATCTTATTTAAACTATGGAAAATTTTCAGTTTCCCTAAAAATTCCAAGCCTGGAACTAAGTTGGGAAAAATTAACTAAGCCGTAATTAAGTAAAATAAGAAGTCAAGTCCCAACTTGGTGAGAAAACAAGCTAAGTACTCTAACGATACACGCCTTGTTTTTTTTACAATTTATCTTTGTTAAAGAATAAAACTAAAGAAAAGTTTTTAGCCTTTTTTACTGAAGGTTATAGAAGATTTTACCCTCTTTACTTTTTAGCACATATTTCTAGCGATCTGCACTACTCGAGGAGAAGGGGCATTACTCTTCTTCGGTGTTCCTTGACTATGGTCATTTAGAATCCCTTATAAGGCAAGTACTATAGTTCTATAACACCTATTCAAGATGCATGCAACTTAAATATCATAGTGTTTTATCATGATTCTACATTTGCTGAATCAAGGGAAAATAGGAAAAAGAAACACCGTAGCTCAGAGTGACTTAATTCGCTATTTAGACGTATAGGATGAAACTCCCGAGACCCCCCCCCCTTCCGAAAACAATGCTTTAACGCCAATATAATCAGTTTTTGTGACCAAGAAAAGCTAAGCCGATCTAGGGGGAGTTTTGGAACTAACTGTAATCCAGACATTATTTGTCGTGTTCGTAAATTATCAGTAGCCTATTACGCTAAACTAATTGCACGTAGTTTTGACATTTTTTTTCTAAGTTGGGCAACTTTAAAATATACATTCACTAGAACACTGGAATATATTACCAGCTGGACCTTCTTTCTGGGCCTTCTCCCAAAGATCGTTGGCCCACGAGGTCGACCACTTATAACGTCAATTGGGTATCCATCAAAGAATGACTGTTGGCGAGAGAGTTGTTCTACCGGTTCATTCCCGTTTGCTGCCACAGGCAATATAGGATCTGAAGCTAGTGAGGAGTCAAGCGGTAACTCTGTTTGTGGGGTTTCTTTCGCAGCACGCGAAGCAAAGTTTGGTGGCTGGTCTTCATTTTTCTCTGTTTCGGGAGAAGCGCCGTTACCAAGCAAGCTTCCTTCATTTTTCGTGCTAAATAAAAACAATACAGTCAAAGAGCTGCCAAAAATTTAAAACATGTAGCTTTATTTTTGATGCCAGAGATAAATACAGTCTTTACATACTATATGTAGCCCAGGGACGCGTCCAAAAATCGAGTCATGGTGAGAGGACTGAAACCCAAAATTTGTCTGGATTGTGGTCCAAAGAACCAAGTTAGGGCATCCTTAGGGCCTGTCAGGTAAGGCCCGACTTCCCTTGACGCACTAACTGTAAGACAGTTGACAAGAGTGTGGATTTGCCACTGAGCTGCGCAAAAGAAAATAAAATACGACAAACCAGGACAAAGGCTCCCATATTTCTGACACTTGAAGGAGGGGCATTTTTGTGGTGGGAAAAGGAGAAAAAGACAGTCTTGGGCCACTTTTTTCTGTTTTCTTCCCAGGGGAGGTCCTTAGGACACATAGTATAAGGAGACCGTGATCCATGATGTCCTCTCCCTCCTTATCTGCAAATTTTATCCCAGGTGGGAAAACAGGTTAAGACACCATAAAGCAAAGTAACGACGATTTCAAATTAAATAAATTAAAGTAGTGAATGTTTTTACACTCTTGAACATTTTATTATAAAAAAAAATAAATAGATATTTACACACAGGAAAATATCAAGCTTGTCTAATTAACTTGTTTTTATGTTACCTTTTTTTAAAAGCTGGACCCCCTAGAATATTCAGCCTTCCAGCCTTAAGACCCATGGGAATCAGTCTGCTACTTAAACACATCGGGAAGACCCATAATTTTTTCATTATTTTAATACCATCTGTAATTTCGAGAAAAAAATAATCGTTGCAATCGTAACCATGCTTTTTCTAACATTGTGGCATTGGTTTAGACTTATTCAAACAAGTGCAATCTTCTTAACTAGAAGTAACCCAAATCGTTGAGGCCATTTTGAATAAATTTAGCTAAGGCTTCTTGATAAGTAGCAGCACAAACTGCATTAAATGGAGCGATCTAAGACCTCCCAGAGATTTTGTTGAAAAAAGGCCAAATTACTACTATTACTGTCCGTTAAAGATTTATTTTTGTAAAAATAAGAAGTAGTCATACAACTCTAGTGGGCCACCTAAACATACGAAAAAAAAATCTTCAAAACAAGCAAATATGGCGTAAATATCAGATGATTTTTTTAAATATAACCACATCCATCGCCGATTTCAGTGCACCCTAAGTGCTTTTTTCACGGAAGTAACCAGAACAGTTTTAATGAAGAAGGGGAAAGGTTGGGTGGTTTAAAAATATTAAAATTTATGTAAAGTTGGGCTATCCGTCTATATAAAAGGGCTCAAGAGTGATGTTAAGGAGTATTCATTTTGACGGGGTCTTGTTTTTTATATAGGAATTTCGAATATTAACAAAGGGTCATAGAAAGTCGAATTGTCAAGCCTTTTGGGATCTTGAAACAGCACTGTGTTTGTGACCCTAACTTAGAAACCAAAATCAAACTAAACGCACATGAGCATACCTTGCTTCTTCTTGCCACTGAACAGCAACTTGTTGTCTTCTTTCTTTCCCTAAATGTTTGTTTAGTACATGAATTAGCTCCCAGCGTTGAATTGACCCGAGCAATATCTTATTACCTGTAAGAAATAAGCTTATCAGTCGTGTCAAAGCATGTTATCTCAAGAATTATTTTTATTTTCTTTGAAAGGTAACAATATCTGGGTTTTTCTCATTGTTTTGGGTCCAGAATGAAAAAACAACAAATAATCAAAATTTAGATTCTGAAAACATATAGGAAAGTCTGCTTGTAGTGGTTAAATCCTTAGAATTTTCACTGCAAAATTGAAATATTCAATTTTTGCAACATTTTGGGGCTTACTTCCACAAATGTAAATACTCTTATAAAAAAAAATAAATGCATTTCGTAGAGTCTCTCTCTTTAAGGATTTTTCTTACGCAATCTATTTCTACATAGTAACTTAAAAATGAGCAAAACCTATTATAAAAGGCACTTTCCAGCCAATTATCTTTTGATACACTCAAGCAGCCATTCTGATCGTTGTTTTAAAAGTACATAGGGGTAAAAGAAGCGCAGAGCCCTTCACACAGGCAGATCGCCGCTTTCGATTATCAATCTAAAATGTAAGACTTCGTTCATTTTTTCTTAAGGGATATAAGTTAGCCGTCGGGAACAGAATAATACAATTGAACAATTTGCTCGTTCGAACAAAAAAGAAAGGCCTTTAGATCCACAACTCTCACCATGATCCGCATTCTTACAATGCATAAGGCTCTTACCTTTATAGTTCAATTCATTGTTAATTTTTTATTGTGTCAAACAACCATTACTGCAAATATAATAAAACAGTTCGTGGTAACGAACTGTAGTAAGGAAGGACCCGGCTCAATAGTAACCGAAACTCTAGAAAACAGAATTTTTATGCTAATAGTTTTTTTTTGCATGCTTTAGCTTCAATTTTGTGCTTAATCTTAATGTTGTTAACTAAGCATTCATAAAGAGTTTTATCCATTCTCTTGCCAAACTTTTTTTCATATTTTGTAAAACAAAAATCTGTGACAGACAATTTAAATCAACTCTATAAAAAATCTTGACACATTGCTTCTTTTTTGTTCTTGTTCTGTCTTTTTTTCTAGTGGTAACCTATCTAATTCCAATTCATCTCATAGCCCAGGATTTTCAAAATCTTTACTTACTGCTTGTGGTATTTCAGTATGTAAAGTAAGCATGATTCAAATTAAAGAAAATTTCACGTGTAAAGTTTTCGAACATGGAGGTTCAAAAAGTGCCTTTTTGTTCGACACGAATCATTTTAGGCTCCTTTTCGAATTTCCTATTAATTTCTTTTTGTACTTACTATTCAGATTAATCAAAATAATACCCATCATTCCTGAATTAGCTGCAAATAGTAATTTTTTGTTACTAGATATTTTTTTCAAAACAAAAACGAACAGAAATTAATCCATATATAAAAGGGGCTGTTCCCTCCTCAACACCCCGCTCTTTGCGTTTGACTCTTTATCTCAACTCTACTTTTTAAAACAGAAAAAATAACTTTAGCATAGAGAGCGGGGCCTTGAGGAGAGAACAGCCCTTTTCATATACGGATTAATTTCTGTTCGTTTTAAATTTTAATGTCACTCCTTACTTTCAGTTAAAAAAAACTTGTTTTTTTTATTTAATTTCTGAACGTTTTTTTAATTAATCCGTGTTTTGATTTTGGCTCTCTGCAGATGAATGATTAAAACAAAATTTCATATTATTTTTTTTTTTGCTAAATGGCTTTCTTGTAGTTTTGATCAGACGATTTTGAGAAAAAGGGAGTGGGGGAGAAGGCCCAGTAGCCCTCTAACGTTTTGGCTACTTAAAAAGGCAACTAGAACTTTCGATTTTCTACGAACATTTTTATTAGTAAAAAAATATACATAACTTACAAATTAACTTACGTAACGAACTTCCATATTCGTATGTTTTTATTACGTATAAGAGGGGGTTCGCCCCCTCACCAATACCTTGCTCTTTGAACCAAAGTTTAAATTTTCTCCCATTCCTTAAGAATGATCCCAAAATCACAAAGGCCGTAGAATAAATCTTTGAAATTACTAAAATACTTTAGAGTAAAGAGCAAGGTATTAGGAGGAGGTGAACCCTATATGTGCAATAATTTCTGTTCAATTTAATTTTAATGCGGCTCCTCACTTTCAGCTGAAAAAACTTTTTCATATTTATTTTTTCATTGTTTTTTTTAAATGCTAGAAAATCCTACACATCCCTTATGGATATTCTCTTCCCCATTACATAATTCCTCTATGGAAGGATCCCCCACATAACCCCCTCCCCTCAACCCCCCTGTCCCCAACCAAAAAAATCCCTCTGAAAACGTTTGTACACTTCCCAATAACTATTACTATATTTAAACACTGGTCAAAGTATATAACTTGCATCCCCTCCCACGGGGACTGTGAGGGATTACGTCGTTCTCAAAGATATATTTATCAGGTTTTTAGACCATGCTGAATGAAATGGCTATCTCAGAATTTTGATCCAGTGACTTTAAGGAAAAAATGAGCGTGAGAGGGGGCCTAGGTGCCCTCCAATTTGTTTGGTCACTTAAAAAGGGCAATAGAATTTTTAATTTCCGTTAGAAGGAGCCCACTCGTGACATTCTAGGACCACTGGGTCGATACGATCACCCCTGAAAGAAAAAACAGCAAAAAAAAGCAAATAAACAAATAAACACGCATCGGTGATCCGTCTTCAGGGGAAAAATACAAAATTCCATATTTTTGTGGATAGGAGCTTCAAACTTCTACAGTAGGAATCTCTGATACGCTGAATCTGATTGTGTGATTTTTGTTAAGGTTCCGTGACTTTTAGGTGGTGTTTCTCCCTATTTTATAAAATAAGGTAAATTTTTTCAGGCTCGTAACTTTTGATGGATAAGACTAAACCTGATAAAACTTGTATATTTAAAGTAAGCATCAAAATGTAATTCTTTTGATGTAATTGTACAACGATGCAGATGTGATAGTAGAGACTTGTATTATAATTGACGGTGGCTTATGTATTGCAAGCTATGGCAAGAGGTATGCCACATTGTCGGATTGCGGAGTTGTTATTGGTTTTCATTTGAAATTTCAAAAAGTTATTTTTTGAACTGCCTTCAGTGTGTTGAGTTTGGAATTGGTCGAATATGAAAATCAAGTTGACTTCAGGGAAACTGCATTGACAACAGGTGGCTAGAATACATGAAAAATAAGATAACTGACTCCGTAGCCGAAACAATTTTTAAAAAAACGAATTAAGACTGTTATCCCGTTAAAGCGCCGACCGCCTTATTTAAAAACCGTCAGACCAAAGCAGGGAAAATGGTCATATATCGAAGAACAAATCGCTGTAACGGCTTTTGGAAAAAGGATTTAGTGTAAATTGAATCATGCAGGTCTTCTATTTATTGCTGAAAACAGATATTTTGCCACCAGGCCGGATGAAAAAGCGGCTTTTTGTCCGGTAATACAATGGTTTTGTAAGTAAAATACCCTCTTAGTACCAAATTTTAAATGTAGAAGAATAGAGGTTGTGCCAGATAAATACTTGCCTTGGAAATAAAGACAGTGACGCGTTACTGCTCAAAGGATCTCATAATTACTATTATTAAAAACAAATGCAATTAGAGTGCTGTGATAAAGATCCTAGCTCTTTGGTTAATTATTCTTTAGTAAAGGCGATCCATTTATTGAACAATTTTGCAGTGAAAATAAAAAATACTGGCAGAATAGGATGCCACTAACGTTAAAAAACTCTTATAGAAATGGTTAGATGAATTCGTTTTATGGCGAAACATAGGGGGGTTTTACATAGGTAGGTTTTACATAGGTAGGTTTTATATTACATCTTTAAAGTTATGGGGGAGATTTTCATTATATTTCTTATTGATGCGTAATCTATTGCAACAGATTTTGTTGGGGTGGATGCGAAATTGTATTATCAGTTTAGTTCTTACTTTCTTATATGCATTTTTTTACTCGCAATTTCTCTTTTTATAATTTAGACACATTCTCAAGATTCTGCACTGGGTTTCATCGGCATTTTTAAGTTTTAGCTACTTTTTTTTATCCATGAAAGATTCATGCAATAATCTTTAATGTTTGAAACAATATTCTGGCATTACTTGATTTAGTTCACTAATCTTAAACAATAAACCTGTTTCTAATCAATTCACCAATCTATGATGAATTAAATAAAAAAAAAACTAATTTTTTTAGCTGAAAGTAAGGAGCGACATTAAAACTTAAAACGAACAGAAATTACTCCGTATATGAAAAGGGTTGTCCCCTCCGCAATCCCTCGCTCTTTACGCTAAAGCTTTTAATTGTTTTAAAAAGTAGAATTGTGGCAAAAAGTCAAACTTTAGCGTAAAGAGCGAGGGATTGTGGAGGGGACAACCCATTTCATATACGGAGTAATTTCTGTTCGTTTTAAGTTTTAATGTCGCTCCTTACTTTCAGCTAAAAAAATTAGTTTTTTTTATTTAATTTCTGAACGTTTTTGAATTAATGCATGTTTGGTTTTGGCTCTCCGCACATAAATTATTAAAATGAAATTTGCATATTAATTCCTTTTTTGGCTAAATGGCTTTCTCTTAGTTTTGATCAGATGATTTTGAGAAATAAGGGGCGAGGAAGGAGGCCTAGTTGCCCTGTAATTTTTCGGTAACTTAAGAATTAACTTACGTAACAAACTTTCATAACCTTATATTTTTATTATGTATACGAGGGGGTTTGTACCCTCGTTAATACCTCGCTCTTTACACTAAATCGTAAGTTCTGTCCCAATTCTTTAAGAATGACCCCTGAATCAGAAAGGCCGTAGAATAAATAGTTGAAATTACTAAAAATACTTTAGCATAAAGAGCAAGGTACTCCTCCTAAATACCTCGCTCTTTATGCTAAAGTATTTTTAGAACCCCTCATATGCGTAATAATCTCTGTTCGTTTTAAGTTTCAATGCTACATCTTCCTTTCATTTGAAAAAAACGTTTTGATGTTTATTTTTCATTGTTTTCTTATAGTAATGCTAGAGAATCCTGCGCCCTTTTCATTGAATTTTTCTTCCCCCATGACAGATTCCTCCAAGGAAAGATCCTCCAACATAGCCCCCTCTCCTCAGCCCCACCCCCAAATAAAATAAAATCCCCCTGAAAACGTCTGTACACTTCCCAATAACCATTACTATATGTAAACACTGGTCAAAGTTTGTAACTTGCAGCCCCTCCCCCAGGGATTGTGGGGGAGTAAGTCATCCCCAAAGACATAGTTATTATGGTTTTCGACTATGCTGAACAAAATGGCTATCTCAAAATTTTGATCCGTTGACTTTGGAAAAAAATGAGCGTGGGAGGGGGCCTAGATGCCCTCCAAATTTTTTGGTCACTTAAAAAGGGCACTAGAACTTTTCATTTCCGTTAGAATGAGCCCTCTTGCGACATTCTAGGACCACTTGGTCAATACGATGACCCCTGGGAAAAAAAACAAACAAATAAACACGCACCCGTGATTTGTCTTCTGGCAAAAAATACAAAATTCTACATTTTTGTAGATAGGAGCTTGAAACTTCTACAGTAGGGTTCTCTAATACGCTGAATCTGATGGTGTCATTTTCGTTAAGATCCTACGACTTTTAGGGGGTGTGTCCCCCTATTTTCATAAATATGGCAAATTTTCTCAGGCTCGTAACTTTTGATGGGTAGGACTAAACTTGATGAAACTTATATATTTAAAATCAGCATTAAAATGCGATTCTTTTGATGTAGCTATTGATATCAAAATTCAATTCTTTAGAGTTTTGGTTACTATTGAGCCGGGTCGCTCCTTACTACAATTCGTTACCACGAACTGTTTGACTGTGCTATTTGATTACCAACTTCGAATGGACTGCTTTATAAGATGCTCTTGTTCTGTATTTTTCAAACAGTTCGTGGTAACGCATTGTAGCAAGGAGCGACCCGGCTCAATAGTAACCGAAACTAAAAAAAAAATGGAATTTTGATACCAATAGTTACATCAAAATAATAGCATTTCAATACTGATTTTAAATATATAAGTTTTATTAAGTTTAGTCTTACCCATCAAAAGTTACGAGCCTGAGAAAATTTGTCTTATTTTAGAAAATAGGGGGAAACGCCCCCTATTTTCACACCATCACATTCGACTCATAAGAGAACCCCACTGTATAAGTTTTAACCTCCTATCTGCAAAAATGTGGATATTCGCATTTTTTGACAGAAGACCGATTACGGTGCGTGTTTATTTGTTTGTTTGTTTTTGTTTTTTTCTTCTTTTTCCCAGGGGTGATCGTATCGACCCAATGGTCCTAGAATGTTGCAAGAGAGCTCAACCCAACGGGAATTAAAAGTTCTAGTGCCCTTTTTAAGTGATCAAAAAATTGGAGGGCACCCAGGCCCCCTCCCAAACTCATTTTCTCACCAAAGTCACCGGATAAAAATTCTGAGATAGCCATTGTATTCGCCATAGTCGAAAAACCTAACAGCTATGTCTTCGGGAACGACTTACTCCCCCACAGTCCCCGTTGGAGGGGCTACAAGTTACAAACTTTGACCAGTGTTTACATATAGTAATGGTTATTGGGAAGTGTACAGACGCTTTCAGGGAGATTTTTTTGGTTTGGGGGAGGGGAGAAGTTGGGGGGATTAACAAAGCAAGTTTTTTAACTAAAAGTAAGAAGCGACATTAAAACTTAAAACCAACATAAATTACTCCGTATACGAAAGGGGCTTTTCCTCATCAACGCCGCGCTCTTTACGCTAAAGTTTGACTCCTTCTCTTAACTCTACTTTTTAAAACTGTTTTAAGATTTAATTTCGGTCCTTACTTTCAGTTAAAAAAAAGTTGTTTTTTATCTAATTTCTGAACGTTTTTGAATTAATGCATGTTTTGATGTTGGCTCTCCGCACATAAATAATCAAAACAAATTTGTATATTAGTTTTTTTTTTAAACAGAGGCGAGGAAAAGAGGCAAGATTTCCACCACTTAGTCTGTATTATATATATTCTTCCAAAACAAAACTTCATTAAATAATTCTTTTCAGATACTAAGTTAAAAACAAATCCTAACAGCAAAATTTTTGCACTATTTTTGTATTTAATCTCTGTGCCATTAGTTTCCAGGAAAAGGCTAACCAGGAATCAGTAAACCGGAAATTAATCCGATAAAAAGGAACCCACAATAAACAGACGCAGAAACACTGCACTCATTAAAATACCTGCTTAAAGTCTGTCCCTTTTTCGAATGCATGATTAACCATGTTTCTAACAGCCTATAGCTCATTAAACTATCTTTTATCATGATTGATTCAGAAAAATAAAGTTTTTTGAGGGAAGTAAAGAGGGAAGTTTAAACTTAAAACGAACAAAAATTGTTGCTTCACAGTCTACCTAATATATATCAATAAAATTAGTACAAATAATCATATTTCCCTATGTTTCTAGGATTACTGAAAAGTAGCGCTTTACTGAAAACACGAAACCAAGTATAAACAACAAGAATGTTGATTTATTAGTTAAAAGTGAGTGCGTAGTCTGAAAACAACAAATTAGTCTATAAAGCTTTTTATAGTCTTAAACCAGTTGTGATATCAGTAACTTTCAGCAGTACAATTAAAATTATCTGAATAACAGAAGTATAAACATCAATACTTTTTTTATAACCACAAAGTCACTAAACAACATACAGAAATATTGGACTGGTTTATCAGGTAACATTTTGGTGTCACCAGCTATAATACCTATTGTGAGTAATAATCAATCTTGAATTGTAAGAACTCCGCTTTTGCAGTACTCAAAATTAAGCTCAAATAAGCCATACTATGAATTTTGGAAGTCTGGTAATTTCTCTTTATAAAACAAAAAATTTCAAGCTATGAATTCTTTTTTTTAATATAATTCTAACCTAACATAAACTGGTCCTAATACTATCAAGATGATCTCACTTTAATTTGTCTACAAACTAATCATGACATGTCCTTTTTAGAGCCAAAGCGAGATTCAATCATTGGACTGAACCATCCTTCAGGAGTGTTACCAAATTGAACGAAAATGAAAAATTAAGCAACAGTCCTAAAATGCCTTTTTCTTATACTGTAAAAAGTGTCCTTAAAGGGTTTGGTTTTACTGTACCAAAACTCCTATATTGTTTTGTGTTTTCAGTAAAGCGCTAGTTTTCTAGGTTCCTAAAACATAGGGAAATATGATTATTTGGTTGATTTGTAGTAGTTTTATTGAAATATGTTAGATAGGATGTGAAGCAATAATTTTTGTTCGTTTTAAGTTTTAACTTCGATATTTACTTCCCTCAAAAAACTTTGTTTTTTTTCATTTAATCTTTGCCAGTTTTTAATTTTAATTTATTTTAGAAGGAACGCTGCAATGATCCCCTCATATACGGAATAATTTATGTTCGTTTTAAGTTTTAATGTCATTCCTTTCGGTTGAAAAAAAAGTTTAATTTCTGATTGTTTTTCAAATAACGCCTACACTAAATGGTGTACTCGATTTTTAAAAGGCGGGCAACCTCAACAGTTATGAAAGAGTAACTATTTTTTTAAAAATATCTTTAAGGTTTTCAAAACCAAAGAAAAATGTTATTATGCTGAATTTATTTCACTAAACATCTCCCCTCCCCCCTGATAAACACCAAAAAACTTTAGACATGCAGGTGTAGAATAACAATAAACAAGAAAAAATTGGAAAATAACCTGACAACTGGAAAAATATCACAGAAAAAGATGTATATAGGTTCTTAGTGCTATAATTTCTCTATGAACATTACAAATAGTTCTATTCTGTCTATTAATTAGTAAAAAAGGGATGTAATATGAATAAATAGAGGTAACAAAAAGTAATCAAATGAACTACGGTGGCTGATGATTGAATTCAATCTATTCGTTTTTGTAGGACCATAATTCTGTAACTTACAGCCCTCATCCCAAAGACTATGGGGAGTTATGTTATCACCAAAAGCATGGTTATTGAACCTTATTCAGCAAGTACATTTGTAATTGACTATTATAAAACATTGAGTTAATAAAACTTTCTATTATAAAGAGTGAGAGTATTAAACTATTTTTGGTGAAGCTTCACTTTTGCGAAGATGTGGAAGGGAGGGGGTCAAGGGATAGTTATTTGGAATTTCAAAATTCAATTATTTGTTATTCTATGAGTTTCTTCCTCTTAAGAAAATTCGATATTTCAAAATCATTTTGATAGCCTCAAGGTCGCCTGACTATGATAAAGAGTTCAAAATGAATTGTCCCAACGGACTAATGGGGCTTACTAAGGGAACTGGGAAGGGAAGCTTTCAGGAAGGGTTCTTATAAATCTCCAGTTAAGGGTTTTGAACCATAATTATTACAATAGTGCCGTTTTATACTTCCAAGCTTTTTCACTTAAGAAGTTGTACCAAAACTGCCGTTTACAGTGCTATATGGCACTTACAGATGGTAGAACTGATAAAAAGCGCGTAGATATGAACAATTGGTTTCAAATGAGCCACTAAACACATCTCTAAGAAGATCTGGTATCCCACTAGCCTTAGCTTTTTTACTTGAGACATGGCACCAATAATGCCATTTTTAGTGACATTTGGCACTTGCAGATGGTGGAATTTATAAGAAAAACGTAGATATGATTAATATCTTTTTGTGTGAGCTATTAAACATCTGTCTAAGATGTTTTGGTAGCCCGCTAGTTCTACCCCTTGAGAAATGGCACAGAAAGTAACTTTTGGTGCCATGTGTCTCTTGTAGATGATGCAATTTATAAAAAGCACATAGAAATGGGAAAAATCACTTAAATGAGCCATTAAGCATCACTCTATGATGTTCTGGTAAACGGCTAACTCTGGAAAAAAAGGAAAAAAAATAAATCGGGTGACACATCAGTGCTACTTATGCAAAAAAATTAATTTTCCTGGTTGTTCAATGTTGCAGACGGTAATTTCCATACATAAGGTTTTTGACTGTGCTGATTTAAATGGTACAATTGTAATTTTGGTCTGACGCCATTTCTAAAGGGTAGCAGGCTTTTGTTCCAAATCACCAGAAATTTCTTTTCGCAGTGCACTTTTACTTTTAAGATGAACCGAAATAATGGTTACCGTTCCTGAATTAGCGTCAGATGGAAATTGTTTTTCAATGGGCAGTTTTTTAAAAGTGTTTTATTTTTATTTTTGGCTACTATGGGTGGTTGTTCGCTCTTTACTAGGTTGCAGCTACCGCTGCAACCGTCATATGGTATTATAAACAGGCTCCCATATGCACTCGAATTTGCCCAGCCTGGTTCCACCGCCAGTTTTTGGAGAATTACAGTCCGAATGGTGAAAATGATGTGTTAGGTGAATGAAAGCTATGGACCACGTCCACCAACCCTGATAACCCTATTCCAGACAGAATTAGTAATGGCAATATATACAGTAATAGAAATAGATGAGAGTTTAATTTTTCAAATAATCCATCTTTCAGTCAAAATTCATGATAGTCATTATGGGAGACAGTCTTATAATCTTATAGCTTTATTATCATTTAACATCCTTTATTGGCATTTTATTTTTGTATCTTGGATACAGCTTGTCATGAATAATCCTCATGTTCCTAAAAATTGGAGCAACTTGGACAGGAAAAACTTAATAACCAGGATCGGGGCAGAGCTCTCAGCTCCAGCATAGCTTATAAACTGTCTAAGTCCTTCTGAGGAATTCGGGTCTGAAAGCAGTAAATGCAATTAAGATACCATATATTACCTGGAGTGTCCACAATAGGGAAAGCCCTGATTTTTGGATTTTCTTTCAAAATTTTTTTCAGATGTCGGAATGTAATCCCATTCCAAATATGTCTAACATCCCTCACCATAAAGTCTTGCACATAAACGTTGTATGCGCCTATAAAAAATAAAGAAAGAAAAAATAATAACTCAATATACACATAACATGTAGCATAATAATGATACATAACAATGTAATTCTTTTAACGGATTCACACAAAGCTATGTTGGTAACTTTACTTCGGACCTATTCTTAACGAAAACTATTACTTAATTTCATTATGGTCTAGGTCAGATAAGTTACGCTATATTTGATGCGAAAGAAAACATTAAAGCTTAAGAAAATATATTCGTTGAGGTCCCAGAGACGAACTAAAGAATATTAAATTCTTATTGAATGGTGTTTCCTTTAGAAACGAAGCAAGGCCATTAATAAATAGGTGATTACAATTAAGTTTCACTTTGTATAAAAATACCCAAAGAGTATGACAACAGTTAAGCAGAATTTGGCTAGTAATTGATATAAATTCTTTATTTTCCAAAGCTAGGACATGGTCGTTAATTTATTAAGAGTATTACTACTTGAGCCCAGTGTAATCCTGTTGTCATATAGATATTCACCCAAGAGTAAAATTCTCTTGTCATGGCAATTTTATTACCGACTTGAGCGATTTCACTTATGTTTCAAAAGTATTCGCTCAGATGAAAAAGTTAAATTTTTATCAGTAACTGGGTTAATCCTAAGCCCATCTTTCTCCCTAACAGCAGCAACCATTCCGTTTCTTTAAAAAAGTGTTTTTAAAGTTTGCTTTTTTGGTTCTACAAAATTTGCATTTGAGTATTTTCATTATCCTGGGCAAAAACTTATAGCTGATGGCCCAAAATGGCAGAAAACACTACTTTGTTACGGCAAAATTTCTTTTGTTACTTAAATTTGACATTAAGCATGGAAATTTTATCTCAAATTAGCCCACTCCCAATTAGCCATTCTACCACCACTAGTTTCAATATGATCAATTGCGGGAAAATGGAAATATATCAGTGCTCCACTCCATGCAAGAGGTGATTTTCCTTCTTATTCAAGGTTGGGGGCTATAATCTCTGAGTAAGGTTTTCAGTCATGATGATTTCAGTGATACCCCTTAGATTGAAAAACTGGAACCCTCTTTCAAAGCTGTTAAAGGCTCTATTCAAAATTCATGTAAATTCTTTTTCGTGGAAATTTTTTTACTATTAAGATTAATCAAAACAATAGTTACCATTCCTGAATCAGCTTTAGATGACAATTTTTGCTCAATAGACAGGTGTTTTTAAAACATGTTTTTATACGTATGGCTACTATAGGCTGTGGTTAGCACTTAGACCGGGTTGGGGCTAGTGCTACAACCATAATGAAGTCCTGATTGTCCGCTGGCTCTTCACGGCTCAAAATATTTTGCAGAGTGGGGTTAATATTAAAAGAAAAGTAATTCGACTCTCAAAAGTGACAGTTCTGTTAGGAGTAAAATACACATTCAGATTCAACCGAAAAATTACCAGTTTTTGATGGTAGAAAATCAGGGAGATACGGCAATTTCTTTATCAAGATCATCGAATCATAAAAAGAAGGTTGCAAATATTTGGCGACGAGGTTGGCAGAAAGAACAGCAATCATAATTGGAATTATATGTTTGATCTGACCTGTCATTTCACTCACGACGACACATATGGAAACTGAGTGAGTTACACCCCCAGCAAAAGCTGCAGCGCCAACAACCGAGTAGCCACCTGAAAATAAAGAGACCTTAGGGGGGCAGATTAATTTTCGATAAAAAGGAGTTAGATAGACATTTATGGTTTGTTTCCACCAAATTATCAATATGAAGGGGAAGTATTTCGAGACTATATTTTTATGTATTTGATTTAGTTAATTGAAAGAATCAAGTTAATATTTGGGCCCCAGACGCTCAAACCAGAATGATTATTTGACTTCTTAGAACCAATATGAACTGAAAGTTCTTCAGAGATTTATTTCTAGGTTCAATAGGTTCAACCGGGTTTAATTAAAAAAAAGGATATAACTAAACTTAAAGTACACTGCTCTGTGACAAAACTCAAGTTGAGACTATTGTGAATTTAGCACTGAATAGAAATTCTAGATAATTTTTTTTTTACTGTTCTGAACAATTTGAAAATAGGTAGACACGAGTTTTCCACTATCCGCTGACAATATGATGGATATAACTGAAATACCTTGGAACAAAATTAGTAATTTTTTGTTTTTTGGTTTCTGAAAGCCGAGATAGTTGGACATAGAAAGCACTCAAACTATTAAAAAAAGGTATGACTTTGAATTTACCACAGTTGCTCAGCTTGGCAATATGGGATCTGGGATTTAATTCCAGCTGCCACTAGGCAGGGCATTAGATTTGCTACACATCCCTGCAAGAGAGATTCACCGATTGGAACGTTGATTTGATGTTCGATGCACCATGAAGGACTTTGGAGGATCATAATCTTTGTCCTTTTTTGTATGTTGAAATGAAAGGCGTGTCTTTATCATCTAGTTTGGCAACAAACTTTTACTATTAAGGTTAATGAAAGTTATGCTAGCCATTCCTGATTTTACATTTAATAGTAATTTTTTTCACTTCATATTTTTTTTCAAAAAGCGTTTTTAAATATTTGGTTACTATGGACTGTGGTCCCTTTTGTACTAGGTTGCAGCTATCGCTGCAAACACGATCCTGTATATTATCAAGCGTAAATACTATTTCCTTTTATAAATGTTTGCGAACTTTCTTCCCATTCATAATTATGAGAATTGATTTCAGCAAAAAAGTTTTTTCCGAGGGAAGTAAAGAGCGAAGTTGAAATTTAAAACGAAGAAAAATTATTACTTCCCAGTCTATTTAAAATCTATCAATAAAACTAGTGCAAATAAATCAACTGGTGATATTCCCCTAACTCTGTTAGGGGAATATTTTTATTGCATATAACTAGCGCTCTGCTGAAAACACAAAAGTAAAGTATAAAAAAACAAGAATATTGATTTAGGAGTCAGAAGTAAATACGTAGCCTCACAACAACAAACTAGTCTATAACGCTTTTCATAGTCTTACAGGAGCTGTGATATCAGTAACTTTCAGTATATCTTAAAAACTTCTGCATAAAAATTATATGTTTAAATTCATTATACAAAATAATGGATTGATTTATCAGGTAACATCTTGGTTTCATCTAGTATTACTCGAAATGAAGGACATATCAACCGTAATATGAACTCTGGAAATCCAGCTATTATATTCTAAAAAACGATGGATTTAAAGTTGAGATATGAATTCTAAAGCGAGTCTGTAGTATTAATACTAATAAGATTCCTTCACTTCGAACTTGTCTACAAAAAAAGTCATGAAATGTCTTTTCCAAACCCAAAACGCCAGTCAATTATTGAACTGAGCTCATTGTGCAGAAGCGATGCCAAATTAAGCCAAAAAAAAGCAACAGTCTAAAAATGCTTTACTTTTATACAGTTAAAAGTGCCCTTAAATGGTTTACATTTACTGTAAGGAAGTCCCTATATTGTTTTGTGTTTTCAGTAAAGCGCTAGTTTTCTGTAATCCTACAAACATAGAAAAATATCACCAGTTGATTTAGTTGTACTAGTTTTGTATATGCATTTTTGATAGGCTAGGAAGTAATAATTTTTGTTCGTTTCAAGTTCTAATTTCGCTCTTTACTTCCCTCGAAATAACTTAGTTTTTTTTTTAATTAATCTTTTCTGGTTCTTGATTAGAATTTAATTTAGAAACAACACTCTCCTGATGTTTTTTTATTTACACTGAATAATTTCTGTAAGTTTTAAATTCTAATGTTGCATCTTAGTTTCAATTGACTCTAATCATTTCCAATCTAGGAGAGAAAAGCCACCTCAACCCTTATTAAGGAGCTGAATAAAGAAGCCGTGCAAGAATTGAATGAAAAAGTAAGCTTAGAGTGGAAAGAAAAATAAAAACACAGTGTCGATAATTTTTGTAATTTTTTAAAAAGAGGAAATAGATCTTTAATTCTTTGTTTGAAAAAATTAAATTTAGTAGCACTTGAGAAAGTAGGTCTAGACAAGTAACTTCAAGTAACTCTAGACAAGTAAGGTTAACAAAGCGGACAGGTTGGCATATTGACATACTTGTGGAAAATTTAGCTAGCTCAACAGAAATGTGCCTTTAGGCTCAGAGAGTTATTTAACCTTTTCCCATATAAAAAAGCCACTTATTACTTGGAAATGAATCGAAATTTCAAAAAAAAAGATCTTTTTTTGTAAGTAAGATAAATGTTGTTATAAACTAAGTTTGTTTTCATTTTAAAAATTTTGGGAAGAATTACCTAAATTCTCCTACAGTACATTTTTCAGTCCAACACTGTACTGACAGAACCACGTCTCTAATAATATAATTTAATATATTGGCGTTTGTATCTTAATTTGCTTGGAGGAGGAACTCACGGGAGGTGTTCTTGCAAACCTCCAGTTAAAGGTTTTGGACCATAATTATTTCAATAGTGATACTGTTTTATACTTCCAAGCTTTTCTACTTAAGAAGTGATACCAAAAGTATTATTTTTAGTGTTATATCACATTTACAGATGACAGAATTGATAAAAATCACGTAAATATGAGCAATAGCTTTCTAGGACCCATTAAACGTCACTGACACAGGTGTTATTAATTTTCTTCGAAAAGCGGGTGCCTGTTCAAATTTTTTTGGAAAAATGTTCGAAAAGCGGGTGAGGTATGAAAATTATTTTCATACCTCAAGTAATAGTGGACCATGAACATTTCAGATGCATTTGCTTAAAATATATCTGATTGTATTACTATTGTTGGAAATCATATAATAGTTCGTGAGTTGAAACTCTGTTTCTTTATTTTATCATTTATGCTTTGACTGAAGATTTGCCTCTAACTCTTGAAAAAACCTTGAAAAATTCTATTTCTATGACTTTCACCTTTTTGAAAAAAAAAGAAAACATTCGGATAATACCAAGTGAGATTTTGCTAGTACTATGCAAGCTTTTTTTTAACTTCCAAGATTTTAATAACCCCATTAAGAATTTGACAGGATTCTTATTGTGTCTGACAAGACTTGCTAATAGTTGACGAGATTTTGGTAATGTCGCACATGATTTTGATAATACTATATATGATTTTGATCATAAGAGACATGAAGGTGATGTCACAATGCTAGATTTTGACAAAATAAAATAGTACCAGAAAATATTTTGTTAATGCCAGGTAAGATCCTTATAATATTATGCATGATTTTGCTAATAACTTCCATGAGTTAGTTAATATCAGAGAAGATTTTCGCAGTATCTTACAAGACTTTGATAATGCAAGACAAGATTTTGTAATATCGAGCAAGATTTGGCAATATAATGTAAGAATTTGTTATTGCAACGGTAGTTTTGATATTTGGTACTATCAGACGTTTTTTATAATATTTGACAAGAGTTGATAATCTTGATATTTGCGAGCAGGATTTTGAATGCACTAAGTTAAGTTTGTTAAATGTGGATATGATTTTGATCGGAAAATATCAGATTTTAGTTTTGACAGTATCAGAAAATATTTTGTTAATTTCAGGAAAAAAATTTGGTAATATCATACTAGATATTGTTAATAACTTACGAGATTTTTATATTGCCATGAAAAGTTTGACAATATCATAGCAGAATCGCATTATACCAGTCGAGAGTTTGACAATGTAGCAAAAAACGTTTGGTAGTATCAGACAAGATTTTTCCTAAAGCGGAAAAAATCTTGAAGAAAAAAACACATTGAAAGAAAAAAAACACCTTGAGGAAAATGAAATCTTGAAGAAAAAAAAAATCTTAAAGTATCATGTAACATCTCACGTGTGCACCGTCATTACGTAACACTCACGTGAGTGCCACCATTACATAACACCCACGTGTGTGCCGTCTTCAGTTACAAAAGGGGGTTCCCCACGGACCTGAAGAAACAGGTCACGC
This sequence comes from Artemia franciscana, assembly GCF_032884065.1. Taxonomy (NCBI): domain Eukaryota; kingdom Metazoa; phylum Arthropoda; class Branchiopoda; order Anostraca; family Artemiidae; genus Artemia; species Artemia franciscana. The sequence goes on along the minus strand of NC_088867.1, from coordinate 24,563,148 downwards.
GAGAACGTGTCATTCTCAATAAATCTACCAAGTCCCGTAAAATTGCGCCCTTCTCAACATAGGTAAACATTCCCTATTACCTAGGCTTCCGCGCTTGACTAGCGGACCTTGAGATCTATCAATTCATGGAAGATTACATCACCCTCAATAAATTTAACAAGTCACGCAACTCCTTCTACTTAGCAAACACGTGTATCTTCAAGAAAACATTCCCTATTACGTAACAAACACCTGCATCTTAAAGAAACTTTATAACACCTGCGTTTCGAGGGAATCACCGTTAAACTTCTTCGTGAACTTGAACCATTAAGAAAGAACAGAGTGGCGGCTATGTGTGTCGTAAAAACCATCTTGGCCTCACTACTATCATGCTACCGAACTACTCACGCTTCTTAGACACCTTGAATTTACAAGGAGTGTTGACAGACTTTCTGTTTGGCAGTATAAGTCACTTTTTCCCACCTTTAAAAAATTCATTTTCCTTCTCCAACGGCTGAGAAGGCCTTGGCAATCCATGGATTCAAGATAATATGTCTTTTAGAAATGGAAGCATAAAGTGTCATAGTACGTAGATCAATAATTCAATTTTTAGCAATCATATAAAAGATGTCGAACTGTGAGAAAAATCAACACCCTTTACAGAAAGCTGCCATGAATTTTCTTCTAACATGAATCTGAGTAGTGTTAACTCCTCTTAGCTGAATTTGAAGGAATCCGAGCACGACGTAATCAAAACACGTTCACGACATACTGAAATTTATATTGCTTTTTGGTTCATATTTGTTTTTTTGATTATTATGTCTACTCAGTACTATCCTAGAAATTGTTTACTGTGAAAATTGCAGTTTAATTTTAAGGACCAAAAAAGGCCCACAAAACTTGAGGATTAGGGAGAGAGTCACATAGTCCTCAAAAAAATCTATAGCGTCTTTAACTTTTTTTTTCTATATGACCTTTATAGCTATAAAATCAGTTCAGTCTCGTGGAACTAATTACCTGGTATAATCTGGCATATGTAAGAACCAACCCGGAGACCATCTGGGAACATCAAGGCAACAATCTCACCCACAAGTCGTCCAAAAACAGCACCAAGCTTAAACACTGGAACAAAGGTTCCGCATGGAACTGGCAACGTCACTGCTGCTATTGTGAAAAAGAACTGTAAGAGATAAAATATTTTAAATTAGGTTATCTATTCTGATGTGTCGGACTTTGAAAATGATATTGAAAAGTTCAACTAAATTAGCGTATTCCGTATATTAGGGGGGTTGCTCCCTTCTCAATACCTTGCTCTTCCCGCTATATGTTTTAAATATTAAAAAAATCTTATTCTAGTTAAACCTCAATTGTGTTTCAGATGTTGTTCTTAAGGAATCAAGACAAAAAGTCAAAATTTAGTGTAAAGAGCGAGGTATTGAGGAGGGGCTAATCCCCTTATTTACGGAATAGTTTCAATTCCTTTTAAGTTTTAGTGCTGGTCATTTCTTTAATTTGAAAAAAAAACTTTTGTTTTTTTAATTTCTGATCGTGCCTCAAACACTGCATGGAAATCCTCCTCACTACTTGGTGGAAAATCCCCCTCTACTGAAAATTATTTCTTGGAAGTGTATTCTCATATATAGTCACAAACCCTACCTACCCCCACACAGACAATTCCCTGTGAACAATTCCATCCCCGCTGACAATTCAGCTGGAAAACCTCCTTTGGACAATCCCACTTAGAAAATTTTCCTTAGCCTACTTCTATTTGAAAAAAGACTTATTTTGTATTTAATTTCTGACTATTTTTCAAATCAAGACGGAAAGCCCACTTCCGTGTAAAATTTCAGTCAGAATATCTCTCCCTCTCTGATAGAAAGTTAATCTCGCGGAAAATCATCCCCATGGAAATATTCCAGAAACAATTGCAACCCTATTGAGAATTTCCCCCCCAGAAAATCGTCCAAGACATCTCCATGGGTAAAATTGAGCCGCCAATGAGAAAGTAACACAAATAAGTAGAATTTTATACATAAATTCTGAAACATTAGCCCTGTGTAAAATTTCTTCTGGAAATTTCCTCCCCGGAAACTTTATTCCCATGCAAAATTCTCTTTAAGGAAAATACCCCCCTTATACCCCCCTCCCCCCCCCAAAAGTCTGTATACTTCCGAATAACAAAAGTTATATTTCAACAATGAGGAAATTTCACAACTTACAGCACTTTCCGTTGGGATTGTGAAGGGTCATGTCATCCCGAGAGGCATAGTTATTGGACATTTCAACTATTTTGAAGAAAATAGTTATCTCAAAATTTTGATCAGATGACTTTGAGGGATAGTTGGGTTTGGGAGGGATCTAGTTGCCCTCCAATCTTTTTGGTCACCTAAAAAAGACACTAAAACTTTTTAATTGTCCTTTTCTTCGTTATCGTCAATCGGCATCAGTAGAAATACTCAATGCGTTTCTACTAATGATAGTCACTATATATGTGATCGAAATATCTTGACTTTTGTACCTATTTTCACTGTCTCAATAAATGGATTTGTCACGATTTGAACGATTATTTATTTGACAGGAACTACCAATGCGGATCATGTGTCACATACATAATACGCGTTTGTTGACAGCCTCGATTCCGTTTATTTTTGAATTAAAATCATCCTGGTGCACAGCTTAGATGCCCATACAGTTGTGAAAACTCGATTTATTTTTGGGACAGTGCGCGTTAGTCATGCTAGCGGCTGGAGATAGGAAACTGGCACGTATTCAACAAAACTGTTCAAGCTTCTCATGGGCAAGATAGGAGTTTTCATAACTGGATTCCCACCTATGGTGTTGTAGTACGATTTATGCATCGGAGTGCGGGCTTAGAGGAGGCGCCGAGTTCAGAGCTCTGTACCAAAAGCTTCTCATGGGCAAAATAGGAGTTTTCGTAACTGAATTGGTATCTAAGCTGTGACTTGGTGGAAGAGATAAAATTTTTGAGCTATAGCTAATTCGAGTAAGGCCAAGACAGCTGGTTTAATCGAGAGGCAAAGCTGGCATAACCTTTCTTCAGAATTGTTTACAAGTGATTGTAAACAATCACTAAAGGTAGAACTTCAAAACCGCGTAGAGCAGAGATTTAAATATTGTAATGATTTTCCGTCCCCGCCGAACAATTCTAGCCCCGCCAAAAATTTAGGTAGGTTAGAAAAGCCTATTAAAAAAAATATATATATACAATCAATCAGTTCGCGATAGTGAACTTTAAGTAAGGAGCGACGTGGTTCAACAGTAATCGAAACTCTGAAAACCGAATTTTGATATCAATAGATTTATCAAAAGAATTGACTTGTTATGTTGATTCCAAATACATATATTTATTAAGTTTAGTTTTACCTATCAAGAGCTACAAGCTTGAGATAATTTGCTTGATTTTTGAAAAAAGGGGAAAACACCCTAAACGTCAAAGAATCTGAATCTAAAGGAATCTGAAAGGCAAAATGTGGAATTTTGTATTTATTTTTGCCAGATGAAAGCTTGTGTTTTAATTTGTTGTTTTTTCTGTTTGTTTTCCCCAGGGGTGATCGCATTGAATCAATAGTCCCAAAATATCGAAAAGGGATTATTTGAACGGGAACTAAAACTTCCATTACCATTTTTAAGTTACCAAAAAGATCCGAGGGCAATTGTCCTCCCTCTCATCCTGTTTATATTCACAGTCGTCCGATTAAAATATTGATATAGCTATTTTTGTTCAGCAGAGTTTAAAAACCCAGTAACTATGCTTTTGATGACGGAAAGAAAAGCTCCTTCGTTTTCTATACCGACAAAGAAATTATAAATTCAAGTGATAGATTCAAAATTTAAAATGAATGGATTGAACATGTTTTTGTTTTTATGGCACTTGGTATTAACCAAGTGACATATAGCAACCGCCAATTCTGTCGGTCTGTCTGTCTGTCGGTCTGTCTGTCTGTCGGTCTGTCGGTCTGTTGGTCCCGATTTTGCTACTTTAGGCACTTCCAGGTAAGCTAGGACGATGAAATTTGGCAAGCGTATCAGGGATCGGACCAGATTAAATTAGAAATAGTCGTTTTCCCGATTTGACAATCTGGGAGGGGGGGCGGAGTAGGGGACCGGTTAATTCGGAAAAAATAGAAAAAATGAAGTATTTTTAACTTATGAGCGGGTGATTGGATCTTAATGAAATTTGATATTGTGTCTCAGAGCTCTTATTTTAAATTCCGACCGGATCTGATGACATTGGGGGAAGCTGGAGGGGGGGAACCTAAAATCTTGGAAAACACTTAGAGTGGAGGGATCGGGATGAAACTTTGATGGGAAAAATAAGCGCAAGTTCCAGATACATGATTGACATAATCGGAACTGATTCGCTCTCTTTGGGGTAGTTGGGGGGGGGAGTAATTCTTAAAAATTAGAAAAAATGAGGTATTTCAACTTACGAAAGGGTGATCGGATCTCAATGAAATTTGATGTTTAGAAGGATATCGTGCCTTAGAGCTCTTATTTTAAATCCCGACCGGATCTGGTGACGGGGGGCGGGGAGTTGGGAGGGGGAAACCTAAAACTTTGAAAACACTTAGAGTGGAGGGATCGGGATGAAACTTGGTGGGAAAAATAAACACAAGTGCTAGATACATGATTGACATAAACGGAACGGATCCGCTCTCTTTGGGATAGTTGGGGGGGGGGGTATGTCTGAAAAATTAGAAAAAATGAGGTATTTTTAACTTACGAACAGGTGATCAGATCTCAATGAAATTTGATATTTAGAAGGATATCGTGGCTCAGAGCTCTTATTTTAAATCCGACCAGATCTGGTGAAATTGGGGGGGGGAGTTGGGAGGGGAAACCTAAAACTTGAAAAACACTTAGAGTGGAGGGATCGGGATGGTACTTGGTGGAAAAAATAATCACGAGTCCTAGATACATGATTGACATAACTGGGACGGATCCACTCTCTTTGGGGTAGTTGGGGGAGGGGTTAATTCTGAAAAATTAGAAAAAATGAGGTATTTTTAACCTACGAACGGGTTATCGGATCTCAATGAAATTTGATATTTAGAAGGATATCGTGTCTCAAAGATCTTATTTTAAATCCTGACTGGATCATGTGACGTTGGGGGAAGTTTGGGGTGGGGGAACCTAAAATCCTGGAAAACGCTTAGATTGGAGGGATCGGGAGGAAACTTGGTGGTAAAAATAAGCAGATGTCTTACATACGTGATTTACATAATTGGAACGGATCTGATCTATTGGGGGGGGGGCTTAATTCTGAAAAATAAGAAAAAATGACGCATTTTTACCTTACGAAGGAGTGATCGGATCTTCATGAAACTTCATATTTAGAAGGACCTCGTAACTCAGATCTCTTATTTTAAATCTCAACCGGATCAAGCGTAATTGGGGGGGGGGGGCAGTTGCGGGGGGGGACCGGAAATCTTAGAAAATACTTAAAGCGGTGAAATCAGGATGAAACTGGATGGGAAGAATAAAAACCTGTCTAATATACGTGACTGACATAACCGGACCGGATCTGCTTTCTTTGGTGGAATTGGAGGGGGGGCGTAATTTCGAAAATTGAGGTGTTTGTAACTTACGAGAGGGTGACCAGATCTTAATGAAATTTGATATTTAGAAGGATCTTGTGCTTTAAAGTTCTTATTTTAAATTCCGACCAGATTCGGTGATGTTGGGGGGAATTGGAGGGGGAAACCGGAATTCTTGGAAAACGTGAATATTGGGGTATTTTTATCTTACGAATAGATGATCGAATCTTAATGAAATTTGATTTTTAGAAAGAATTCATGTCTCAGAGCTCTTATTTCAAATCCCGACCAGATCGTTTGACATTGGGGGGAGGTGGAGGGGGAAATCTTGGAAAAACACTTGGAGTGTAGGAATCGGTATGAAGCTTGGTGGATAGAATAAACAAATGTCCTTGATACGTGATTGACAGAATCGTACTGTATTCGCTCTCTCTGGGGGATTTGGGGGGAGGGGTTCGGTGATTTGGCGAATTTGGTGCTTCTGGACGTGCTAGGACGATGAAAATTGATAGGCGTGTTAGGGAGCTGCACAATTTGACTTGAAAAAGTCGTTTTCCCAGATTCGACCATCTCGGGGGCTGAAGGGGGAGGGAAAATTAGAAAAAATTAGCTATTTATAACTTACGAGTGGGTGATCGGATCTTAATGAATTTTGATATTTAGAAGGACATCGTGACTCAGAGCTCTTATTTTAAATCCTGACCGGCATTAAGAATCTTATTTTTCTTTTTAAATCAATCTATTGATTCATAGAATTTTGTTAGAGCTCTTACCATATGATCGCTTGGCTCTTAGCTCTTCTCGCCTCGTCACAAGTGCCTTATGAGCTCTTAGCTCTTGTTGTTTTAGTGATGGTTTGTTTGTGCCCATGAACGATAAGAAACATCAGAATCAATCAATTAACTGAATAGAATCCGACGGTTAGTTCATTCACTATTAAAGAGTATTACAGAACTCCAAGTCGATATATAAAGCAACAAATCAGACGCTAAAGGGCGAAATGTCGACATTATGTCGACATCCTATCGACTTCGTAATGCTTATTCAAACGTAGGTATTGTCTTAAATATAATAGGCTCCAGTATGATAAATCGTTGAGAAATTACTTACAGTAACCACAATGTTGGCAGCAAGATTGAAGTAAATGGATGTGTGCTCAGATAACCAAGGTTCAACAATGGCTCTTTCTCTGACATTAAAAACACCCGTTCCCCAAGTAAAGTTTGAAAACAGAGACATTATCTGAAAAGAAAAAAAAGCATGTTTATAATGTACTTCTAAATAATTAGAAATTGTACCTGCACCAGCTTTCATGAATTGGGAAAAATAATATGTTTCATAACGTCTGTATTTAACCAATTTCCCTTGAAAGGGAACATGTTTAAAGGTCGGAAGTAATAAAGCTATCATTTTACAGAAGCTGAGTTCTATATTACCAATTTTCAACGAAACTAAAAGTACACCCTGGAATGATCTTAACAACCTGCGCTTAGCTCTCTCTCTCTCTCTCTCTCTCTCTCTCTCTCTCTCTCTCTCTCTCTCTCTCTCTCTCTCTCATTTCAGATGATAGCTCTTATATTAAATCGATACAATAGTCGAACAATGGAAAAGGTAGAAACTGGTTAAAAATAAATATGGAATTAGAACCCTCGGTTTAAGACCGTTATTCAGTTTATTGCAATGCCCCTGTTTTTCTTTATTTAGACCAACTGTCTGCTGGATCTAACTAATTGCATGCCTGGCCATAAAACTGCCGGAATCCCTGCTCTAACATTAAAAATTTCCTTCAGTTCTAAACTGGTACGGGTCGATACATTTAATGGAATTTCGAATAATTTAACTTCCAATACGGAATAACCAGGGAAGTTTTCGTGGGCCGTTGGTTTTTTTTTTCACAACAAGTCTTTGTTATTGAAATAGAACAAACAACATAGAACAAGATTTTCGTGATGACATTTTTAATAAAAAAAACGCCACTGCAAACGTCATTTTTTTAGTTATAGGAAAAAACATCATTATTAGAATGTTTTTTGTCTTACAAAAGTTCAAATACGTCACTTTTGGTTTCACTGCAGGGATACCCACATTTGTCCCTATTTACCATTGCCACAAATATAAAAAACGGACAGCATAGCCAACAGCCGCACAGCTTTTTTGGAATTGGGGATTGATGCGTATTGTCCAAGTATTACTAACAGAGTACTATTAACAGATTAATGTGTATATTATTTCTAATTTTTATTTGTACGTTACCTGTTGTCTCTGACTAAGTCTTGATGCTAAGAACTGTCCTGTACCTGGTGGAAAATACACCGCAGTTATTGTCAAGGAAACCAAAAAGGGATAGATGAAACGACTGAAAAGAAATACAAGCATTATGAACAAGTAGAAGTTGAATAACCATAGAAAACTACAAACATTTCTGTTTTGGATATGCTAACAGTTTTGGTTCATGATGTAGTCTTGTTTAATTAAGGTCAGTAGTGATTACTTAGTCGAAACTAAGTGAAAACATTTCTTTATTCTTCAGGTAAGGCAGGGCTAAAAATTTGGCTAGTTTTGGCTAGATTGGACCATAAGTTCTTATATATATATATATATATATATATATATATATATATATATATATATATATATATATATATATATATATATATATATATATAGTTTCTCTCTTATTCTTGTATTGTGCTGAAGACGGCCCTTGGACATAGGGCCGAAATATCTACAGAAATAATTTCCACTGTCTTGAAATTTTCCCTATTGTCTCTACGTTGTATTTGTTTGTTACGGCAAAATCCTCTCTCTTCTATGCCTGATTAAGTCTAATATTCCCAATTGAATAGGATGCTAAATGCGGGGACCCTTTAATTCAGGTGGTGCTAAGAAAGAAAAGAGGGAATGCTGACTAACCAACGTATTAAGAACTTAGAGTGTTGCTCAACTTAAATTTCTCGACGCAAAATTTCGTAGGAACCAATTTTCTTCTTGAATGAGATTATACTAAAAGTACATCTAATAGTTTTAAACTTCTGACCTCCCCCCCTTAAACAGACGTTTTTGTTTTAGTAAATTTTCCCTCTTTTCAAATTTAAGGGTACTAAAAATCATAAAGAGGCGAAAAAGGTCACCAGAATCATAAGTTCCACAAGAGAAGATCAACTTATCATTTATGCATACCAAGCTCGTATCTTCAAGAATGGAACTGGGATTTCATTTTCTAGGATCAACCCTTACAAAAATTAAATTTTTTTGGTAAGCCTGATAATGATTTCCAGTAAGAAGCTGATAGGAAGCGGATTTAAAATTTTTTTTTTTAGAAGATGAGAATTTATACTAAAGAGAAAGAAAAAGTCCAGTAATAATCCAATACAAATACGCCACTGAGGCTTTTAAAAAATTTGAATTCATTTGGAACATTGTTGTCTCCTTGCCTGAATTCCGGCTAAAATCATAATTTGTGACATCAAGAGCAACAGTAGACATTCCATGTTATGTTATTTTATGTTAATTATGCTCTGTTATTGGGCTCGGACCCCACGCTCCCCCCTGGCAAAAAATTGTTATGCCCTTTACTTTTCCCTTTTGTCTGCTTACTAGAGAGAAGACTAATTCTAAACACACTGTAAACAACTGCAAAGGAAACAAGAGCTAAGAGTTCATATGGCACTTGTGACGATGTCGGAAGAGCCAAGAGCCAGGAGCTCATATGGTATGAGCTCTAGTAAAATTCTAAGAATCAATAGATCAATTTAAAATGAAAATCAAAGGCTTAATGCCAGTCGGGATTTAAAATAAGAGCTCTGAGTCACGAGGTTCTTCTAAATATCAAAATTCATTAAGATCAAATCAACCACTCGTGAGTTAAAAATACCTTAATTTTTCCAAGTTTTCCTCTCCCTTCAGCCCCCCAGATGGTCGAATCGGGGAAAACGACTTTATCAAGTCTATTTGTGCAGCTCCCTGACACGCCTACCAATGTTCATCGTCCTATTACGTCCAGAAGCACCAAACTCGCTAAAGCACTGAACCCCTAACTCCCCCAAAGAGAGTAGTTCCAGTCCGGTTGGTCAATCAAGTATCTACGACATTTATAAGCGTTTTCCAAGATTTCCAGTAATCTACTCCAACTCCCCCTAGTGTCAACAGATCTAGTCGGGATTTGAAATAAGAGTTCTGGGACATGAGTTCCTTCTAAATATCAAATTTCATTCAGATCCGATTACCCGTTTTTATTTTAAAAATACCTCAAATTTTCTAATTTTTCCAAGTTAACACCCCCCAGCCCCCAGAGAGAACGGATCCGTTTCAATTATTTCAATCATGTATCTATAGCTTGTGCTTATTTTTTCCATCAAGTTTTATCCCGATCTCTCCACTTTATGTGTTTTCCAAGATTTCCGGTTTCCAATATTTCTTTTTCCTCCCTCAGCCCTGGATCCGATTCGAATTGAAAATAGATCATCTGAGACTTAAGGTCCTTCTATATATAAAGTTTTGTTAAGATCCAATCACCCATTCGTATGATAAATATACCTCAATTTTCACATTTTTCCAGAATTCCGATTTCCCCCTCCAGCTCCTCTAAACGTTACCGGATCTGGTCGGGATTTATAATGAGAGCTCTAAAGCACAAGATTCTTAAAGCACTAAAGCACTATTCTAAAGCACTCTAAAGCACTAGATTCTAAAGCACTAAATATCAAATTGCATTAAGATCTGATCACGCGTTCGTGAGTCACAAACACCATATTTTTTTCTAATTTTTACAAATTACTCCCCCCCCCCGCCAACTCCATCAATGAGAGCGGATCAGGTCCGGCAATGTCAGTCATGTATATTGGACTTGTGCTTATTCTTCCCACCAAGTTTCATCCTGATCTTTCCGCTTGAAGCCTTTTCCAAGATTTCGGCCCAATGTCACCGGATTCGGTCGGGATTTAAAATATGAGCTTTGAGACACAATATGCTTCTAAATATGAAATTTCATTAAGATCCGATCACCCGTTCGTAAGTTAAAAATACCTCATTTCTTTCTAGTTTTTCCGATTTAACCGTCCCCCCACTATCCCCTCCCCAGATGGTCGAATCGGGGAAACGACAATTTCTGATCTAATCTGGTTACTGATACGCCTGCCAAATGTCATCGTTCTAGCTTACCTGGAAGTGCCTAAACTAGCAAAACAGGGACAGACCGACCGACAGAATTTGCGATCGCTACATGTCACTTGGTAGATACCAAGTGCCATAAAAACATGCGTATTTTGTATAGCAGTTAATTATACTTGTTCCCTCAGGACAATTTTTAAAATTTTGCTTAGTTGGTTCCTATTTAATAAAGTTTACTTTTTTCAGTAAATCACATAATTCTTCAACGCATAAACGATAATAAAACGATAATAAGCCTAATAACTTTCGGAATTTATCTTGATTGGATCAAAAAGTGAATGGAAGTAAGTTTTCTTAAGACTTATAAAACTAATTGTAGATTATCGAAAAATAGCTACATTGAGTGGTTATCAAAGAATCATATAAATTAGTACACAGAAATGTAGAATGACGCAGCATACTATGACGATAAACACTCCAATCAAACAGTCCAAATAGCGACAGTAAACTTAACTGTGTACCGTAAATATGTATGGAAATAAACCATAATTGCCCGCTATTGGCTTTTAAGCGTTTTCTTTCTCTCATTTAAAGGGACACTATATGGCCTAAGAAAAAAAAAATCTTTATTGCCAATTTGTCGTCAAGATTCTATATATTTTGACGATTCTATATCTATATATATAAAAATAAGTTGTCTGTCTGTGGATCTGTGGATCAGGTGACGTCATGTTTCTGTGTCGGCTGACGTCATGAAATTAGTTGTCGTCATTTTTGCTTTGACGGTGACGTCATTCAAGTTATATAAGACACATGTTCACGTAGAAATCTATTAATGTTTAAGTTTACAATGACTGATGAAGATGCTCAAAGAGTCTATGCCAAAGAACTTGCTGCTGATAGCTCCTCGGCACGCTTTCTTTTCTGACTTTCTCTATCAGCAGCAAGTTTTTTGGCATAGACTCTTTGAGCATCTTCATCAGTCATTGTAAACTTAAACATTAATAGATTTCTACGTGAACATATGTCTTATATAACTTGAATGACGTCACCGTCAAAGCAAAAATGACGGCAACTAATTTCATCGAGACCTTGAGGAGTGAACAGCCCATTTCATACATGAAGTAATTTCTATTTGTTTTAAGTTTCAGTGTCGCTCCTTACTTTCAGTTAAAAATACCTGTTTTTTTCATTTAATTTCTGAACGTTTTTGAATTAATGCATGTTTGATTTCGGCTCTCCGCACATGAGTAATTAAAACTAAATTCACGTATTATTTTTTTTTTTGCTAAGTGGCTTTCTCTTGGTTTTGATCAGACGATTTTGGAAAAAGGGTGAGGGGGAGGCCTAGTTGCCCTCAAATTTTTGTAGCTACTTAAAAAGGCAACTAGATTTTTAATTTCTAACAAACGTTTTTATTAGTAAAAATATATTTAACTTACGAATTAACCTACGTAATGAACTTCTATATTTGTATATTATTGTTATGTATATGAGAGGGTTTGCCCCCTCATTAATACTCCGCTCTTAACACTAAAGCTTTAATTCTGTCCCTTCTTTAAGAATGACCCCTGAATCACAAAGGCCATAGAATAAATAGTTGATGCTACTAAAAATACTTAAGCGTAAAGAGTGAGGTATTTAGGAGGAGATGAAACCCTCATATGCGTAATAATCTCTATTCGTTTTAAGTTTTAATGCTGCTACTTACTTTTAGTTGAAAAAAACTTTTCATTTTTTTAAATAATGCTAGAAAATCCTGCGCCCCCATCACGGAATTTTTCTTCCCCCTTGAAAAATTCCTCCAAGGGAAGATCCTCCCACGTAGCCCTCTCCCCTCAACCTCCTCCAAACGAAAAATCCTCCTGAAAACGCCTGCACACTTCCCTATAACCATTATTGTATGTAAACACTGGTCAAAGTTTGTAACTTGCAACCCCTCCCCAGGGGACTGTTGGGGAGTAAGTCTTTCCCAAAGACATAGTTATTATGTTTTTGACTATTTTGAACAAAATACCTATTTCAAAATTTTGATCCATTGACTTCGGGAAAAATGAGCGTGGGAGGAGGCCTATGCCCCCCAATTTTTTGGTCACTTAATAACGGCACTAGAACTTTGAATTTCACTTATAATAAGCCCTCTCGCAACATTCTAGGACCACTTGGTCTATACGATCACCCCTGGGGATATATATATATATATATATATATATATATATATATATATATATATATATATATATATATATATATATATATATATATATATATATATATATATATATATATATATATATATATATATATATATATATATATATATATATATATTGAGGGGGCTATATGGGAGGATCTTTCCTTGGAGGAATATTTCATGGGGGAAGAAAAATTCAATGAAAAGGGCGCAGGATTTTCTAGCATTACTATTAAAAAAAAACAAAAACAATGAAAATATAAACATGAAAAAGTTTTTTCAATTGAAAGTAAGTAGAAGCATTAAAACAAACAGAGATTATTACGCATATGAGGGGTTTAAAAATACTTTAGCATAAAGAGCGAGGTATTTAGGAGGAGATAAATGCTTCGCTCTTTATGCTAATAATTTTTTAAGTAATTTCAACTATTTATTCTACCGCCTTTCTGATTCAGGGGTCATTCTTATAGAATTGGGACAAAACAAGATTTAATGTGAAGGGCGAGGTATTAACGAGGGGACCAACCCCCTCATATATATAATCAAAAATATAATAATATAAAATTTTGTTACGTAAGTTAATTCTTAAGTTACGTATATTTTTTAGTAATAAAAACGTTCGTTAAAAATTAAAAGATCTAGTTGCCTTTTTAAGTAACCGAAAAATTGGAGGGCGACTAAGCCTCCTTCCCCACCCCTTATTTCTCAAAATCGTCTGGTCAAAACTAAGAGAAAGCCATTTAGCCAAAAAAAGAAATAATAAGCAAATTTCATTTTAATAATTTATGTACGGAGAGCCAGAATCAGACATGCATTAATTCAAAAACTTTCAGAAATTAAATAAAAAAAAAAACAAGTTTTTTGAAATGAAAGTAAGGAGCGACGTTAAGACTCAAAACGAACAGAAATTACTCCGTATATGAAAGGGGCTTTTCCTCCTCGACACCCTGTCCTTGCGCTAAAGTTTGATTCTTTCTCGCAACTCTACTTCTTAAAACAACAAAAAACTTTAGCGTAAAGAGCGGGGTGTCGAGGAGGAAAAGCCCCTTTTATATACGGAGTAATTTCTGTTCGTTTTAAGTTTTAATGTCGCTCCTTACTTTCATTTCAAAATCTTGTTTTTTATTTAATATATATATATTTATATATATTTATAAAGGTACGCGTCAAGGTGCTATTTCTTCGCCTGCTCTTTATAACAACGGTGTCCTAGATTCTCAATCTAAAATTTAAAATGCTTATCTTCATGCATTGAGGTAGCAACAAACATGACACTTGTGTGTTATGCGGATGATTTCCTTAATCTTAGCAGGTCATTACAGTGTATCGAAGAAAACTTCAGCATACTCGGAGAGTGATTATTCTACATTGGGGTTTGAACTCAACTCAGAGAAATTTTAGATTCTTTTATTTAATTGGGGTAAATCGGGTCCCACATCGTCAGTCCAACTGGGACGTCCTTTAGAAAAGCTAGTTGTAAAACTTGTTTGTCTCGGTGTAACAATTGACCCATTCTAAATCAAACCTGTTTGCTGCTGATTTCTCACCTTGAAAAAAGAAAATGTGGACGTTTTATGCTTCAGCTGTCCAAAAAAAAAAACAAAAAAAAAAACGTTTCAACCGAATAATCCTCGCTAAACTGTATAATTCAACTGCACTGCCACATTGTCTATACGCAACACAATTTTGGAAGATTTTATCACAAACAGATAAACGTAAACTCCGTTCAGTGTATTTAAACTTGCAAAATATTTACTTCATTTACCCCAGTGGACTTGAAATTCAACATTAAGGCAGGACGGACTCTCAATTAATCTTCCTATACCTCCCATGTTAAACATTTTGGGTTCGCCTGACGTTCCTGAATTAGTGATTTCGGCGGTTTTTATCTCAATAAAATAAAACAAATCTGGTGAATATTTTGATCTAATCAAATCTTAAAGCCGACAATTTTTTTTTATAATTCCAAAATAATTATAAAACCTATTTCGGGTTTGCATTCTAGATTCCTATACTTGAGACTGTTGTTGTGAGGTATCAAAAAATAGAGCAAAAAATTTTCTATTCAACAATCAGAAGCTTATTTCTATAATATATACTTCCTGGCTGCAGTCCCTTCAAATACTTAAGATACTTCTGTTCTAAGGTCAGAAATTCCCCTAAAAAGACTAGAGCCAGCTGTAATCGGAGCGTGTGAGAATGCATAAATTACACCAAGGGACTAGCCACTAGGATTGTTCAGGAGCGATTCAGTCAAGTATTAGTTAGCTATAACCTATTTAAACAGAGTCTAGAGAATAAGTAGCGTGCAGACATCAAACTGTCGGCTAATAAATACGTATAAAAAATTATATTGTATAAATAATTACTACAAGAATTGCTAAGAATGGCCTGCACCTAATAGTAATTTTGAGTGATGAACCCCTTAAGTTCAACTTTCTTATGTTTGTTTTGTTGAAGAGACGAAGAAAACTTATACCTTTGTATTTGACCGAGTTGCCGCCTAAGAAAAAGAATTGACTAGGGAGTAAAATACTTGGACTTCGGCTAGGCCTCAATTTATTGGTCACTTAAAAAGGGAACTAAAACTTTTAATTTTCGTTAGAATGAGCCCTCTCCCGATATTCTAGGACCACTGGTTCGGTACGATCACCAATAAAAAAAAACAAATATACACGCATCCGTGATTTTTCTTCTGGGAAAAAATACAAAATTCCACATTTTTACAGATAGGAACTTGTAACCTCTAATTAGGGTTTTTTGATACGCTGAATCTGACGGTGGAATTTTCATTAAGATTCTACCACTTTTAGGGGGTATTTCAATCTTTTTCCAAAATTAAGGCACATTTTTCAGGCTCGTGAATTTTGATAGGTAGGATTAAAGTTAATGAAACTTATTGTTTGAGATCAGCATAAAAATTCGATTCTTTTGATGTATTTATTACTATCAAAATTCCATTTTTTAGAGTTTTGGTTACTATTGAGCCGGGTCGCTCCTTAAAGTTCGTTATCACGAGCTGTTTTATATTTAACGTTGTATGTATGTAAAAGTTGTTCAGTGTCTTATAGATGTTCTTTATTAATCGTTCTGATAGTTGTGATGTCTCTGTTTTTCTTTCTCTCATTCTTTTTTTTTTGTCGTTTTTGCTATTTACTCTGTCATTATATCCTTTTGTATTGTGTGACGGGTAAGTATATATATATATATATATATATATATATATATATATATATATATATATATATATATATATATATATATATATATATATATATATATATATATATATATATATATATATATATATAATATATATATATATATATATATATATATATATACATATATATATATATATATATATATATATATATATATATATATATATATATATATATATATATATATATATATATATATATATATATATATATATATATATATATATATATATATATATATATATATATATATATACATATATATATATATATATATATATATATATATATATATATATATATATATATATATATATATATATATGTATATATATATATATATATATATTATATATATATATATATATATATATATATATATATATATATATATATATATATATATATATATATATATATATATATACATATATATATATATATATATATATATATATATATATATATATATATATATATATATATATATATATATATATATATATGTGCGTGTGTGTGAGTATAAACTAAAGTAACTGATAATATTTGCTCAAATTGAAATCAAAATTGATCTAAACGCTTAATAATACGGTGAATTAAACAATTGAATATATACTTACTTTCTGGCAAAAAAAGCCTTCAAACATTTGCAGTTTCGGAGGAACATTACATATTGTCTATGACAAAATACGAATATAGCTCCTAAAAGCCCACAAAGCATCCTGAAATATAAAACTGTATCTTAATAAACAAATATTAACAGAATATCAAAATAAATATCAAAATAATAAGATATCTTATATCAAAACAAATATCAAAATTAAGCATATATCTCGTGTATACCTTGAAATAATCATAAAATTAAGCTAAATAATAGTATATACCTCGACTATTTTTAAATCTATTTAATCTTTCATTCAAATCATTCTGTTGTTGTTATTTTCTTAGGGGTGTGGGTTCAGACTTTTGTTTAAATTCTGTTTCTGTTACTTTGGAATTTTTCTTTTACTAATTCCATAGTTATTCGTTCTTAAGGATAAGTCTTTTTAAAATAAGTCTACCAGATACGAACAAATGATAAGCAAGCAAATGAAAACAAATAATTTGTTATCAGAACAAATGATAAGTCTACCCCTCTTACAAGGGGTAGACTTGGGTCCCTTGCCTACTCCTCTCCCACTATTTGCATAAAGGAGGCTCTTTTGGTTTCTCCTATAATAACTGTACTTTCCAAGCAATTCACCAAATTTTCGGAATTTTTGAAAGTTTGGCTCATCATAATAAAGAGTTTCGAGTTGTTTTTCTTCTTTTTCATCTTTTTTTTTTATGGAGTAATATAATTGCTAAACAATAAAACATCATAAAACACTTTAGTCTTTTCAAAAATTAATTTAAAAAATTTTAACAAAAGAACTTTTTGAAAGAAAAATAAAGACTACATTAAACCAAAAATAATCAGAAATAAAGTTAAATAATTCTTTAAGCGTAAGACTACCACAAATCCACATCAATAAATAAATAAAACCCAAAAACCAAAAGAAATAACGATAAATAACTGAGTCAGATTCAAAACGAGCAGAAACTAAGATTAGCACCAATGACACCACTCATGCCTTCTTAAGACAGAACATAATTAGTACTTTACTGAAAACTATCCTTATTTCGAACTGAATGTTTCTATTTCTCGTAATATTATAAGAAACACCATTATGACCAAGATTACTGAAAAATCAAAAAATGACTGTGGATTGACGTTTAAATAAATATCTACTGACATTTATTCCTGAAATTTTAGTAATTTTGGATCAATTAAAGTTAAAAAAGGGAAAACATTTAAAATAATTTTTATTTTAATTCAAGTGCAGATTATGTCCTGGTCTTCAGCACAGCCGTTCCTAGGGTTGGTGGTGCCCAGGGGAAAATCAATTATAGCACCCCTCCGCGCCTCAAATTTAATTATAAAGCTGAATCAGAGTGAAATTTTGATCAAAGTACGCAATCCCCCTGCCGTAGTACCCCTATACCTCGGTTCAGGTGCCCAAGACAGTCCACCCGGTCCCCTTTAAGAGTGACTCTGGTCTTCAGAAGGCATGGGGGCGTCAGACCTTCTCATCTTAGTTTCTGCTCGTTTTGAATTTGACTCTGTTATTTATTATAATTTCTATTCGTTTTAGGTTTCAGTTATTTATTGATGGTGATCTGTGATAGTTCTATGCTTGGAAATTTATTTGACTTTATTTCTGCTCATTTTTGGCTTAATCTAGCTCATTGCTATTCTTTGACAAATTTCTGGTATTCTGTATTTAAGAAGACTTCAATATATTCCTATTCTTCTTTTTTCCTAGAAAAAAAGGTCAGACGAATATGGCGGGTGATTCTAAGCTTCGATGCTAAATTCGTTTAATTTTTGGACACTAATTTGTGAAACGGGTAGACAGGTTTGGTCGTTGAGCGAAATCGGACCTCTTCTATTGACCAGTGCCTCTTCTACCGATTTACTCACAATGGGACGCTGCTGTGATGGTCTGGCCCGATTGCAGAAAGCTGTATTGAATCATACCAGTCACTGACCACTATACAATAGCCATGGTCTTATTTTGGTGGGTTTTCACGATTAAGAATCGTCTGGGCGGTTCAACGTTGTCCAACCCCTGTCCTAAAAACTTTGGCAATCAAAAACGAGCAGAAATTCATTAAAAACAACTTCTCGAAAAAAAGTTTTCCAAAGATAAGTAAAGAGCCATATTAAACTTAAGACAAGCAGAGATAAGCATTGTAATAATTCAAACTCAAAACGATCAGAAATTGCTATCAAAGAATAAATGAAAACTGAAATGAACAGAAAGTAAAGCAAATGATTATATCAAACATTAAGATAACAGATACTGATATAGATGAATAAATAAATCTTATAACAAGAAAAAATTTAATTGAATGTCAAAGTCAAACTACAAACTTAAGTTTCCCTTTCCTTTTACGGTTCTCTTTCCTTTCTCCTAACCGTAAAAGTTCTAAAGCCTTTTGAGCCTTTTGCTTGGGGTCTTGATAAAAATTATGCAATTAAATCAAATTTATGCCTGAAATCTAAGGCAACAAGATAAAAAAAAAATTAAGTTTTAAAGAGAAAGAGGGTTGAAATGTGATTCTTCATAGTTCATAGTTTTATTTATTAAAAGAGGGTCTAATACTTACAGATCTAGTCCCCTTCTTAAGTAACAAAAGAAATCGCTCCAAAAATTGCCCCATTCAAGTATTTTGGCTCGTAGAACCCTAATTTTCGCCTGAACAGAGCCCAAATATCATTCAACATGGATTCTGAGATCCATCAAAAGGGTGCTTATATAGCCTCCCAGTCTCAGGAGCCACACTGGGTTGCAGCATACCGTTTGTTCCTGAACGTGAATGCAGTATATAAAAAAAAAACGAGCAGCTATTTAACAATGGATTTCTCTTATGAAGAGGGGCAGTGACTTCGTTTGAGTGAGCAGGGTGAGGGCAGTTGCTCCCCTTCAATAATGAGGAGAAAAATTTATTATATGTCCCATGCCCCTTGACTATCAGGATATGAACCCCTCTATCCCCAATAAAAATGCTGGAGACACGTCCCTGAAGAAGGATGCTTAAACTGTAAAACAATTTCTTAGGCCCATATTTTCAAGCGTTGAAAAAGCAAATTTTTTCAAATTTTTATCAGTGAAAATTAAAACAAACAAAATTACTATGACTGAATAAATGAAATTTAAACCGAGCAGAAATTAAAATCAATCATCACACCAAACTTTAAACAGTAGCATCACTAGGGGGCAAGGAGTTGTCCCGAGTGCAGCATCTCTTGGGGTGCCTTTTAAATAAACATATCTATTTTCTTTTTAATTTTCGGGGTAGCCTATTTGGATACATAAAAGCCAACAGCATTTTTGAGGATTAACTTTTATTTTGAGTGGAAGGGAGGGGTTAAAAACGCTCATGTTGGCAGGTTATCAAAATGTTGCACAATCTCAAAAATGGCATTGATGATCAAATTGAACTTCCTTTGAGTGTTTGGGGGAGTGACTGGACCTCAGATTTCAGCTATTGGAAGAAGCAGAGGAGAACAGGTAGACTGTACATTTTTGCCTCCAATCTGTCAAAAAGTTTTTGCACTATAAGTCACTATTGAACTAAAACCTATTCATGAACTAAAACCTATTCGCGATTTAAAATCAAAAGAACCACGTGTAAACAGCCTATCAGATCGATATTCCGTATCAGTGATATTCCGAATTGCCTAAGGGATGGCTTTAGAATTTGAGGGAGGTATTAAGGGATCAAATGCACCGTGGAATTTGATTTAGGGAACGATTTGTAAATTAGTTAAAGATCCTACATGTAAAAATAGATTACTGATGTAGCCCATCTACTGGATCTCAGGAATGGCTTGAGCGATCAAGCTGAAACTTTTGTAGTGTGACAGGAGAGCAATGGAACACTGAATTTTGAATTTATGGGATGGGAATCAACAGATTTCGATGTTTTACCTCCTTAGACGCTTTAACACTTTAGACCCTAATAGGAATTAGGACCAATACAGTGTGAAGTATCAAGGCAGATCAGAGTACATCACGTGTACCCAAGTTATCAAAATGAGACATATGCAATATCTCACGAACGACTTGGACGTTTGATTTAAAAATTTTAAAGGCTCAAAGGCGGGGTTATATAAGGAGCACAGGCAGATGAATCCTACTTAGAGGACTCCAATCATGAAGACTGAAAATCCTAATATAACGGTGCATTATGTGTGAAACTTTGAAGTGTCTTGCTTTTAGATGTCTATTTTGCTTAGGTTCAGGTCTTATTGAAAAACCAGGGTAAACAGACAGAATCCAATCTTAAGCACCCAATCATGGTTCTACTATATATTAGGATTAAAAAAGCAGCACTGCAGTTACTATAATCATTATTCAGTTGAAATATCACTAAATTAAAAATAATACATTGTTAGTTTAATTAAGGCAAATAAAAAACTGTCATCCCTTATCGTTGTATTTACGTCTGAATGATTTTCTAGATGACGGCAATGTTTCATCTGTATCTGACATATCAGTTTGATCTTGGCGCTCTTCTAAACGTGAGCTATCAATACTCCTATCGAAGAGTTACAGCTATAAAAAAGACAAGAAAAAAATCGAAGAAATTTTTCAAAGAGTGTAATTTAACACACTTTATGCTTTTGCTTTGGTAAGAAGTTCACAAAATCCTTTTAAGGAGCGACCCTTTTAAGCCTGTAGACTAATTCAAGTTCAAAGAGAAAAAAAAACGATTCAGCTATTATTTTTAGTTTGACCAAACCAAAGCCATGTTCTCAATTACAAAAAGACCTTGAAGAAAATAAACTGGGTACTTACCCAAATATAGAGTAAATGAAAAGCTCGTGTGGATCATATGGAAGCTCCAAAAAGTTTGTCCTAAAGATGGCAGTAATCGTATCTAAAAGCAAAAACATTGACATCATACAACTGCCTAGTCGAATACGACAACCAGCTCTTAAATATAGTAATTAAAAAAAAAATAATATTGAGGAAAACAGTAGACTTTAATGACATTCAATTTTGAATCTTAAAATTAAAAGTTGCTAGATATACCAAGAAATGGAAACAGTGAAAAAGAAAAAGATAATAGCAAATCAAGATAACTTCTTTTCTATCCTCGACAAAAAGCTGCCGCTCCTTCCTCAGCAATATTAACTATTAAATACCTTAAAATGCTACTCACCATGGTCTTCATACCAGTATGCCAGAAGCCTAAAAGTCAGTGTGCCAAAAACAGCTGAGTAGAAGCCTCTCCAATAGCTGCGTATAGCGAAGAAAACTGACGTTACCTCTATACTGAACAAAACTCCTGTAAATTAAAGTTATAGAAAATTTATAATAAGGTAATTGAATCAAATAATAAATGTAAAAAATAATCAAAGGAGAGACAATGGCCATATTCTCTGAAACTGGAATTTTTGAAAAATCACGAGTGCTCAAAATTCATTTCACTAAACAAGATTTGCAACCTTTTTAAAAAAATAATATTTTTTTCTGCTCGAAGAAATACAAGGAAAATATCGAATAAATCCAATGCCCAAAAATATCGCAATTGTAACAAATTCAAAATAGTGCATCATCATATGAATTATGTATATCATAGATCAGTTGCTGTTTGGGTTGCAGCGGTAGCTAGCAACCTAGTAAGAGACAATCACGTCCCATAGTAAAAACTCCTAAAACTAGGTCTGATCAAAAACAAAGAACTACACTAATAGAACTGCCTTGTCCAATACGCCTATATAGGAAACTAACTGTCCCTTGGCCTGAATAACAAGGAAAATATATTAGTTTGAAAATCAAGAAAAGTGGCTACAACGACGATGGCCTATTCTGCATCGACGTCATCTTTTTTCAGTTTTTTTGCCTCAATTAGCTCGGCTCTAGAAAATCATAGAGAGCTTTTTGATGGCGCATTTGAAAGGAAATTTATGTGTTTAAAACATTTAATAATTAACAAATAATTTCAGAACAAAACTATTTTTTTACGAAAAACGACATTTTCTATAGCTCTGTAGTAGTAAATATTAGTAGCATCTGCTTACCTCCTGGAACCAGAATTTTTTTTAGCTTGACTCCTGAAGTGCTAATCTCTCTAATGTTTTGCTTTATTTCCACCGAATTTTTTTTTTATTATTTTAGTTGTCAGTTCAGGATCGCTAAGGTTATTATGTAAACTGCAAAAAATATTTATGGTGACTAAGCAATAAATTTAATTTTTTAATTAAAACTATAAAAACACATGACAATTTTAAAACTAGTTTCACTTATCACGTCATGTAAGACGTAATAAGTGAATCCAATACTGACTGATACACGTTTATCTTTCGACAAAATAATTTTATTTTATTTAGTTCTCAGTTCAGGATCGCTAAAGTTATTATGTAGACTAGAAAAATATTTATGGTGTCCGAGCAATAATTTTAACTTTATAATTAAAACTAGAAAAATACCCAAAAACTTTAAAATTAGTTTTGTTTTTTGCTAGGTTCTAACTACTCCATACGTAATTTTAACGGAATGATTTTAAATATTGACAAGAAATGGTCTCAAGTGAACAAATAAAAAATTATAAAAGAGAAAACATCAAGAGTCAAGTAATTATAGTAATAAGGGTTGCACCGGTAGCTAGCAACCTAGCAAGATACGATCACACCCAATACTAAGAAATGTAGTAGCCCACAACTCTTGTAAATAGTGTCAGATCACGACAAGAATTTTCCCGAGTTGCAGAGGTACCTAGCAACCTAGTAATTACATAAAAAATCTGTATAATTCGTCGTATCCGTGTTGCAGTGGTAGCCAGCAACCTAGTGAGAGACGATCACGTCCCATAGTAAAAAATGAAATATGTCATAACTCCTAAAAAGAATCAGATCAGAAAACGTAGCATACAATTAGAAGCAAATTGTCCAATACCCCAATATAGGAAATTTATAGTCCCTTGGCGTGAACAACAAGAGAAATATACTGGCTTGAAAATCAAAAAGTGGCAGCCACCACGAAATTCTGCATATACGGTGTCTTTTTTTCTTCTTCTTATTTTCCTCAGATATCAGGGCACTGGAACATCGCAGAGAACGATTTAATGGTTCATTTTAAAGGATATTTATGGGGTTAAAAACCTTTTGTAATTTAAAAAAATAATTTTTAATATAAAATATTTTTTTTACAAAAAACTACCTTTTCATTGATGAATGACGTCATAATCGTAGATATTTATCGTAATAGAGAGCCGTGTAATCGCTCGTTTTTAAGGAAATTGCTGCATATAAATTATATTAAAGATTGAACTATAGTCTATTGTAATTGAACTAAACTGACCACAATTAAAATAATATTAAGGAAGGGTCTAGTTTAATTATAAATGGGAATTATGTAAGTTTAATCGATATCAAGGCTGTAGAAAGGGCTGAAACCTGGTAAAGAATAAAACATGGCACATTTTGGATTTAGATAGCTACCTGATTCTTTGAAGTTCGTCTCTTACTATTTCAAATAAGAAAAAGCCGTAGGCTTTTTCCTGTTGCTGATTCCTGATTCAGGTCAAAAAAGGACTAGACTTTTCGAACCGCCTTGTCCCATACCCTTCTGTCTATAAAGGATCGATGTAACTCATCATAAATGGTGTTAGTCAAGTAGCTATTAATAGAAGTTCAGCTTGACTAATGTGTAAAAATTGTCCGTGGCAGGAACTGAACCTGCGACCTTCGGAATAGATACAATAAAGAATGAACTCAGCCTATACTGACTCAAATACTATTAGACCAGGTTCATTAATATAGATTAAATAAAAAAAACGAGTTTTTTTAACTGAAAGTAAGGAGCGACATTAAAACTTAAAACGCACAGAAATTACTTCGTATATGAAAGAGGCTGCTTCCTCATCAACGCCCCGCTCTTTACGCTAAAGTTTGACTCTTTCTCTCAATTCTTCTTTTTAAAACATTAAAAAACTTTAGCGTAAAGAGCGGGGCGTTGATGAGGAAGCAGCCTCTTTCATATACGAAGTAATTTCTGTGCGTTTTAAGTTTTAATGTCGCTCCTTACTTTCAGTTAAAAAAACTCGTTTTTTTTTATTTAATTTCTGAACGTTTTTGAATCAATGCATGTTTTGATTTTGGCTCTCCACATAGGAATAATCAAAACGAAATTTTGCATATTTTTTTGGGGGGGGCTAAATGGCTTTCTCATAATTTTGATCGAATGATTTTGAGAAAAAAAGAGCGGGAGCGAAGCCTAGTTGCCCTCCGATTTTTTGGTTAATTAAAAAGGCAACTAGAACTTTTAATTTTTTACGAATCATTTTATTGGTAAAAGATTTACGTAACTTATAAATTAGCTTACGTAAAGAACTTTCGTATTCTCATGTTTTTATTACATACATGAGGGGATTCGCCCTATCGTCAGTACCTCGCTCTTTACACTAAAGCTTAAATTTTATCCCAATTCATTAAGAATGACCCCTGAATCACAAAAGCCGTAGAATAAATAGTTGAAATTACTAAAAAAACTTTAGCGTAAAGAGCTAGGTATCATAAGGAGGTGAGCCCCTTATATGGGTAATAATTTCTGTTTGTTTTAAGTTTTATTGCTGTTCCTTACTTCCAGGTGAAAAAGCTTTTCACATTTATTTTTTAATTTTTTTTTTTAAATAATGCTAGTAAATCCTGCTCTCCCTTCATGGAAGTTTTCTTCTCCCATGACAAATTCTCGATGGAAAGTTCCCCCAGCATATCCCCCTCTTCTCAACCCCTCCCCCCAACCAAAAAAATCCTCCTGAAAACGCCTGTATACTTCCCAATAACCATTACTATATGTAAGCACAGGTCAAAGTTTGTAACTTGTTGCCCCTCCCACGGAGACTGTGGGGGAGTAAGTCGTCCCCAAAGACATAGTTATAAGGTTTTTCGACTATGCTGAATAAAATGGCTATCTCAGAATTTTGATCCGTTGACTTTGGGAAAATAATTAGCGTGGGAGGGGGCCTAGGTGCCCTCCAATTTTTTTGGTCACTTAAAAAGGGCACTAGAACTTTTCATTTCCGTTAGAATGAGCCCTCTTGCAACATTCTAGGACAACTGGGTCGATACGATCACCCCTGGGAAAAAAAAAAAAACAAATAAACACGCATCCGTGATCTGCCTTCTGGCAAAAAATGCAAAATTCCAAATTTTTGTAGATAGGAGCTCGAAACTTCTACAATAGGGTTCTCTGATACGCTGAATCTGATGGTGTGATTTTCGTTAAGATTCTATGACATTTAGGGGGTGTTTCCCCCTATTTTCTAAAATAACGCAAATTTTCTCAGGCTCGTAACTTTTGATGGGTAAGACTAAACTTGATGAAACTTATATATTTAAAACCAGCATTAAAATGCGATTCTTTTGATATAGCTATTGGTATCAAAATTCCATTTTTTAGAGTTTTGGTTACTATTGAGCCGGGTCGCTCCTTACTACAGTTCGTTACCACGAACTGTTTGATAGAACAACTAAAAAACTGCAACATCGTGGTTGCAGCAATAGCTGCAGCCTAGTAAAAGGTGAATTGCAGCCCATAGTAACCGAAAGTTAGAAAACATGAAGAAAAAAATATATTGGTTTAAAAATCCAGAAAAGTGGCTGAAACCATGATATTCCGCATCGAGGGCATCTTTTATTTCGTTTTTTTTTTCAATACAGATAGCTGGGTGCCGGAAAATCAGAGAGAGCTGTTTAATGGCTCGTCTTAAAGAAAATTGCATGCCTTTTGTAATTAAAAACACAAAGTTTTTAAAATAAGATCACTTTTTACAAAAAAAGGCATTTTTATGCACAAGCTTGATAATAATGATCATAATCGTAGGTTGTAACCAAAGATGACGTAATAAGCGAATGCAATTTTTATAACACCTTTTATCTTTCGACAAGATAATTTCATTTATTTCATTTCTCAGTTCAGGATTGCTAAAGTTATTATGTAAACTAATAAATCATTTATGATTTCTGAGCCATACTTTTAATTTTTTTTTTAATTAAAACTAGAAAATTACCTGAAAGTTTAAAAATTATTTCTATTTTTTGTTAGGTTCTATCTACCCGAAGCGTGATTTAATGTGTATTTCAATTAAAAAAAAATCATTTTTTTCTTATATTCGTTTTCAGTTCAGGATCGCTAAAATTCTGTATTAAAGAACAGCTTGTAGTAATTGAACTACAAATCCGGGACGCAGCGGTAACTAGCGCTATATTAAAGAACGGAACGTTGCCCTTAGTAAATTATACATTTTATTTTCTAGTGAAGTAAGTTTAAGTTTATTAATCCACATTCACAAACAAATAAATAATCATAACAACACTTTCGCGCTGGAGAAAACCGATGCGGGTTTGCTGTTGCACGAAAGTCCACGGAATTACTTACCTATTAACTCTGTACTATTTAATTAAACCTGAACTATTTAATTAAAATTTTTATATATAAACCAAAAATAAATACACTATAAACTATATTTATCTATACAAAAATAGATTGAAAAATTTTTCAATCTATTTTTAGATCAATCAATTTTTAGATTGTCTAAAGTTAGGCTTTATTTGTACGTAGGCAAAAATTTAGGGAACTCCAGCAGGATGGCTTTTGTAACTAAAAATATGTTTGGGTTGTTCCAAGTTTCTTGACTCTTTCACAATGTTTACACACATGATTTTTACCCTCTTCGGTTATATATCGTTGTCTTGCCACAAGACACGTGACAACTTAGCTTGTGGCATAAAACAGCGGAAATTGGCACTTATGATAGACTTTCTATAGGACTTTCAATTTTCATTGCACTGAGGCTTCTTCCAACATACTATGACGGCGAACTCTATACAATCACCCCAGTAGGGGAAAAAAAAGAAAGAAAAGAAAAGGAATAACCCACCAAAAAGACATGTTTGTAACTATAATTCGGAAAATATAACAACTTAATTATGTCTGTAGATAAGGGTTGTGACATCCATTGTTTAATTCTTAAAAATTTTGAAATTGATCATGTGACTCTCGTCAATATCATACCCCTTTTAGAGGGTATTCTCTCTCTTTTCCAAACTTATGTAATTTTTCTCATGCTATTAATCTTTGATGCATAACTTTTATATTATATACCTGGAGTTCGTATTGAAAGCAGATTCTTTTTAGCATTAATATTGGATATAAAGTATTAATATTCATACCAATAATGGATATAACATTGGATAAAAAGCTCAAGAACCTTAAAAACAAAAGGAAAACCTTAGAAACAAAAGGAAAGGAAAATAAGAAACTAAGGAAAATAAGAAAATAAGAATGGTGCTGCAGAAGAGTAGTTAGGCATTTTTTATGCTCAAAAGCCATGGTTAGTTAAAAGTTTGAAAGAGACCACGAATAAGACGTAGGCCTAAGAAACATTGAGGTAAAGTAAACGTTTTAAGGAAATTTACCACCGATGGGTGCACCAAAGCATGCTGACACTCCAACAGCACACGCCGCAGCAAGCAATTCTATTTTCCTTGATTCGTTTTCATAGGTTCCTTTTAGCGAAGTTACAAATTTTGACATCAAAGAAGCAACCATACTTGCTATGTGAACTAAAGGGCCCTAGAAAAATAAATTAAGATAGATGTTTGAAACTGACACACACAAAACAGGAAAAGTCATATTTCGAAGCAACGAACCAATCATAGCAGAAAATAAATTTCACTTTTCTTCTGTGCTTCTTAAATTGCTTAACTTTTCTATAGTCATGGTTGCAGCAATTGCTGCAACATGGTAAAGAGTGACCCGTAGCTCAAAGTAATCAAAAGTTAATACTTTTAAAGAAGCTGTATAATTTGATGGTTCGGACGATGAAATTATCATCAAGATTATTTTCTTTATTATAGGCGTTTTCTTTTTTCTTAAATTCTCGAACTTTCATATGCTCAAAATTTTTACTAAGTAATTCAAAAGTTAATGAATGTTGTATATGTGAGATCACCAAAGAATGATAGTTATTCTGATGTATATTTGCTATCAAATTTCATTTCCTGCTTTGAAGTTTTAAAATATTACTACGCCTCACTCCTTACTTAGGGTTAGTTAACACGAACTGTTTGATTTTTACTGTGTAATTACAACGATTTTTTTAAATATTAATCTAAAAAGTTTTCCTAAAAATGAGTTTTTCAAAGGTAGTAAAGGGCCAAATTAGAATCTAAGTTCAAAACAAACAAAAATAGCCATGCACGAAACTACAGCTACCACCCCCTAAACCTTGCAAAGGTAAGAGTATCATATTTACTTTACTAAAAACAATTTTTATTTTGATCAGTGTGTTTTTATTTATTATAGCAGCATCAACACCATAAAACCAATATCGCAAGGTTATTCAAAGTTTACAAATAAGAGCTACCACAAATAAGAAGGACCACCCTTACTCCTTCTATCAGACTCTCTAAATTGCTTAAGTGTCATATGTGTTTTACTGAAAACCATAAGGATTTTAAACTGTGAGGTTCCTACTTGTAAGAGCATTGACAGCATCAAAACAAGAATTTCTTGTTAACAAACACAATTATTAAAAGAACTAATGAAAATATATTGACTGTTTAAAATAAGGTAATATCAAATCCTCAAAATGACGGCAAATTTAAAATTTTCTGGGTCACAATTATAAAAGAGAAAATGTTTGGAATACATATATTGTGTTTTAAATAAAGTACAAATGTCACTCCGATTTTTAGGAGGATTAGGAAAGCGAAAGTTCTACTCTTATTTGAGGTTATTCCTTTTCGTCTTATTTTTGACTCGATTGTTGATTTGAAGATCTGTTATTTTTAGGATTCAACTATTGATCTGTAGCAATATCTGTTATCTTTATGTTTGATGTGGTTATCCCTTTTCATTCCTGTTTGTGTTGGGTTTCATTTATTCATTCACAGTAATTTCTGTTTGTTTTAAGTTTTACTTTCTGTTTGACTTTGTTTCTGCTCATTTTACGTTTTAATATGGATTTTTTTTTTTCAATTTTCCTTGGAAGAGTGTCCTTACAGAGAAATATTTTTTGAATTTAGTTTTGATAAAATTCCATGGTTCCTTATCTAGGCATCTCTATAAAGCATTTCATTATATAAACGTTAAAATACGTATTCAAGCTTGGTTTTTCCAAAGGTATTATTTTCGTTAATGTTACTGATTTTACTTAATAACACTTTATTTTGCAAAGTAGAAGAAATAATGGAACAGAAATGATCAGATTCCCTTATAAATTTTAGTGCAGATAAATTTAGCTTATCAAGTACCAAAATGATTGGCATAATTTGGCTTCAGAATTCAATTCCCGGTATGTTAAACATAAACTTTACAGGAAGATAAATAAAGTAATAAAACTGATGTTAGTTTCTGATTTTTTATTGAAGAATAGTTTTTTGTAAGAAGGTTTACTATGTACCCTTCAGGATCAAATAAGAATATTTTTGTTTAAAAACTCCGATATTGCAGCTATTTTTGTGTTTTAGGAAAGAAGATAAAAGCATTTTGAATAAACTGCTTAACCTCATTGGGTCATCTTAAATGAGACTCAATAAGGAAACAGGAACAGGGATTGGGTCATTCGTTAGAGCATATTTCGTTTCAAAGAATGGGTTATAAATGCGCCCTTAACAAAAAGTGCCAGAAAACACCTTTGGAATTACCACGTACAAACTTTTAAAATGTTTTAGATTCCATTAAAACTTGGCGCACACATTATCAAACAGTTCGTGGTAACGAACTGTAGTAACGAGCGATCCGGTTCAATAGCAAACGAAATTTTAGAAAAAATGTGATTTTGATACTAATACATACATCAAAAGAATCGGATTTTTATGCTGATTTAAAATATATAAGTTTCATCCATTTCTGTCTTACTTGTCAAAAGTTACAAGCCTGAGAAAATGTGCCTTATTTTGGAAAATAGGGGGAACACACCTCAAAAGTCATAGAATCTTAACGAAAATCACACCATCGCATTCAGCGTATCAGAGAACCCAACTATAGAAATTTCAAGCTCCCAACTACAAAAATGTGGAATTTCGTATTTTTTGCCAGAAGACCGATCACGGATGCGTGTTTATTTGTTTTTTTTCTTTTCCCCATGGTTGATCGTATCGACCCAGTGGCCCTAGAATGTTACGAGAGGGCCCATTCTAACGAAAATTAAAAGTTTTAGTGCCCTTTTTAAGTGACCAAAAATATTGGAGGGCACCTAGAACCCCTCCCACGCTCATTTTTCCCCAAAGTCAACGAGTCAAAATTCTGAGAAAGCCATTTTGTTCAGCATAGTCAAAAAACCTTATAACTATGTCTTTGGGGATGACTTACTCCCCCACATCCCCGTGGGAGGGGCTACAAGTTACAAACTTTGACCAGTGCTCACATATAGTAATGGTTATTGGGAAGTGTACAGACGTTTTTAGGGGATTTTTTTCTTGGATAGGGAGGGGGATGAGGGGAACGGGTTACATGGGAGGATCTTTCCATGGAGGACTTTGTCATGAGAGGAGAAAGTTTCCATGAACGGGGCGCAGGATTGTCTAATATTATTTAAAACAAAAGCAATGAAAAGATAAATATGAAAAAGTTTTTTCAACTGAAAGTAAGGAGCAGCATTAAAACAAAACGAACGGAAATTATTACGCATATGAGGGGTTTATCTCCTCCTAAATACCTGCTCTTTACGGTAAAGTATTTTTGGTAGTTTCAGCTGTTTCTTTCTAAGGCCTTTGTGATTCAGTGGTCGTTCTTAAAGAACTGGGACAAAATTTAAGCTTTAGTGTAAAGAGCAAGTTATTAAAGAGGGGGTGAACCCCGTCATATCGATATATATAAAATATGTAATAAAAATACACGAATATAGAAGTTCGTTACGAAAGTTAATTCGGAAGTTACGTATATTTTTTATTAATAAAAACGTTCGTAAGAAATTAAAAGTTATAGTTGCCTTTTAAGTAACCAAAAGATTGAAGGTCAACTAAGCCTCCTCCCCCACTCCTTTTTTCTCAAAATCGACGGATCAAAACTAAGAAAAAGCCATCTAGCCAAAAAAATTTATAAATTTCGTTCTAAATATTCATGTGAGGAGAGCCAAAATCAAAACATGCATTAATTCAAAAACGTTCAGAAATTAAATAAAAAAACAAGTTTTTTTTAAAACTGAAAGTAAGGAGCGACATTAAAACTTAAAACGAACAGAAAGTACGCCGTATATGAACGAAGCTGTTCCCTCCTCAACGCCCCACTATTTACGCTAAAGATTTTTACTGTTTTAAAAGTACATTTGAGAGAAAGAGTCAAACTTTAGCGCAAAGAGCGGGGCTTTGAGGAGGGAACAGCTTCGTTCATATACGGAGTAATTTCTGTTCGTTTTAAGTTTTAATGTCGCTCCTTACTTTCAGTTAAAAAACTTGTTTTTTTTTTATTTAATTGTTCACTAATTTCAATAGTCATTTAAAAGCTTCAACCAAATATATATTATATATATATATATATATATATATATATATATATATATATATATATATATATATATATATATATATATATATATATATATATATATATATATATATATATATCTATATATATAAAAATAAGTTGTCTGTCTGTGGATGTGTGGATGGATGTGTGGATGGATGTGTCAGGTGACGTCACCTGAAAAAACTGGATTAGGTGACGTCAAAACTGAAAAAACTAAAAAAAGGCAAAAACTACAAAAAAAAACTAAAAACTAATAAAAAAAATAAAAAAGCTAAAAAACTAAAAAAACTATAAAGGTAAAAACCAATAAAAAACTAAAAAAAAAACTGAAAAAACTTAAAAAAGGCAAAAACTACAAAAAAAAACTAAAAACTAATAAAAAAAGTAAAAAAGCTAAAAAACTAAAAAAACTAAAAAAACTAAAAAAAGGTAAAAAACTAAAAAAAATAAAAAATAAAAAAAAACTAAAAAAAAGGAAAAAACTGAAAAATAAGCTAAAATAAAGGTAAAAACCAATAAAAAACTAAAAAAAAAAGGAAAAAACTAATAAATGACGACACTCAAAGAGAAAGCGACCAGGACAAAAGGAATGTTCGATTAGCAATCAACAAAGCACCGGGACACAGGGAGTATAAATGACGACCAGGACATAAGTAAAAAAAAAAAAGGTGAAAAAACTGGATCAGGTGACGTCAAAACTGAAAAAACTAAAAAAAGGCAAAAACTACAAAAAAAACTAAAAACTAATAAAAAAAATAAAAAAGCTAAAAAACTAAAAAAACTATAAAGGTAAAAACCAATAAAAAACTAAAAAAAAAACTGAAAAAACTAAAAAAAGGCAAAAACTACAAAAAAAAACTAAAAACTAATAAAAAAAGTAAAAAAGCTAAAAAACTAAAAAAACTAAAAAAACTAAAAAAAGGTAAAAAACTAAAAAAAATAAAAAATAAAAAAAAACTAAAAAAAAGGAAAAAACTGAAAAATAAGCTAAAATAAAGGTAAAAACCAATAAAAAACTAAAAAAAAAAGGAAAAAACTAATAAATGACGACACTCAAAGAGAAAGCGACCAGGACAAAAGGAATGTTCGATTAGCAATCAACAAAGCACCGGGACACAGGGAGTATAAATGACGACCAGGACATAAGTAAAAAAAAAAAAAACTATCTATATATATAAAAATAAGTTGTCTGTGGATCTGTGGATCGTGGATCAGGTGACGTCACCTGAAAAAACTGGATCAGGTGACGTCAAAACTGAAAAAACTAAAAAAAGGCAAAAACTGCAAAAAAAACTAAAAACTAATAAAAAAAATAAAAAAGCTAAAAAACTAAAAAAACTAAAAAAAGGCAAAAAAAACTAAAAACTAATAAAAAAGCTAAAAAACTAAAAAAAACTAAAAAAAAGGCAAAAACTACAAAAAAACTAAAAACTAATAAAAAAAATAAAAAAGCTAAAAAACTAAAAAAACTAAAAAAACTAAAAAAAGGTAAAAAACTAAAAAAACTATAAACTAAAAAAAACTAAAAAAGGTAAAAACTAAAAGAACTAAAAAAGAAAAAAATAAATGACGACATTCAAAGAGAAAGCGACCAGGACAAAAGGAATGTTCGATTAGCAATCAACAAAGCACCGGGACACAGGGAGTATAAATGACGACCAGGACACAAGTAAAAAAAAAAATTAACAAAACTAAAAAGAAGGTAAAAACTACAAAAAAACTAAAAAGAAAAAAAAACTAAAAACTAATAAAAAAACTAAAAAATCTAAATAAACTAAAAAAGAAAAAAAAAGGAAAAAAATAAAGGAGAAAAACAAAACTAAAAAACGAATGTATATACAGACCGGTACACCGGGATACAAATGACGACCGGGACACAGGGAATATAAATGACGACCGGGACACAGGGACACAACTACAACGGGGACACCGGGGGAAACAGGGGGATATAAATGACGACCGGGACAAAAAAACTAAAAAGAAAAAAAAACTAAAAACTAATAAAAAAACTAAAAAATCTAAAAATCTAAATATACAGACCGGGACACCGGGATACAAATGACGACCGGGACCCGGGACACAGGGAATATAAATGACGACCGGGACACAGGGACACAACTACAACGGGGACACCGGGGGAAACAGGGGGATGTAAATGACGACCGGGACACCGGGACAGGGAATGGTCGATTAGCAATCACCATCAACAAAGCTCAAGGGCAATCATTAGAATCATGAGGTATAGATCTGAATACAGATTGTTTTCCCATGGACCATTATATGTTGCATGTTCAAGAGTCGGTAAACCTGACAATCTATTTATATGCAAAGACAATGGGACAGCAAAGAATGTTGTATATTCGCAAGTTTTACGTAGTTAAAACCATATATATATATCTATCTATATTCACAGGTGGGACATAGGGACACAACTACAATGGCGCGTAACTATTATGGCGCGTAACGACTTACGCGCGCGGGGGGGCTTGGGGGGGGGCGCGAAGCGCCCCCACCAACTAGGTGTTGGGGTGGCGCGAAGCGCCACCCCAACAGCTAGTATATATATATATATATATATATATATCGAAGATGTTAATACATATACTGAAAAAGCATTGGACTATACAACTTACTTCTTTTCCGATTGGCATTCCAGCTCCGAGAGTTGCAGTCAATCCAACACATTTTGCAACAAGGGTTCTAAATGACAAGTATTCTTTCAGAATTATTCCTCGAAGAATAGTTCTCATTTCAGGCATTCCAGACCCTGAAAGAAACGTATGCTCACAATTTCAAAGTGGTAATCACGGGAATAATAAAGTTTACCCTCCCCCCTCCAACAAAAGAATACTCACCGTGCAAGACATAGGTGTCCAAAGTTTATTGGCTAAGGTTGAATCTTGTTCAATACTTATCTTTTAAATTATTAAACAATATTGTAAATCAAATTTACAATGTAGAGTGGGTTAACTTTTGTAGTAAAAGCTAAGAACATTTGGTCAAACAAGCCTTGTAGAATCAGATGTAATTGGAAGATAGCAGTAGCCTGTTGAAATGCCTCGGCGAATGTACCAACTAGAATTTTGAACGCAATGAAAGTGTTGAATCTCTATTACTTTTAAGTAGTGGAATGATGAAACCATTAAAAATGATTTTCTTCTCAAATTAACGCTTAAATCTTCATATATTCAGCTTTTAATTTTGCAAAATAAAATGAAATTGATCAGTTTTCAGTGCTCAGAAGAAACAAGTCTGAAAAGCAAACCATACTATTTGTGAATAATCATTTTATTATTTACTAAGGTTTAACTAAGTTTATTTGGTGTCATATAACTTAGACAGCTTTATTTTCAGCAATATAGAGTAGCACTGTATGGGTTTTCTATCAAAAATACATTTAACTTCTTTGATGTCTTTAGCTAAGAAAGAAATCTTTAGAAGCACCTAATCATAACAGAATATTTCAACCAAATAAACTCAGTTACTACAACTACTACTACTATCAGCAACTCACCGTAGCACCAAGCCACCTGAGGACAACAAAGCTACGCAAATTATTACTCTTAGGTTAATAATTAAGAAGTGCCTTAGCTGTCAAACACCTTTGGTCCTCAGTTTTATAGATTATGAGCAAGTGTTATATTCTGTCGATAGAAGAGCTTTAGCAAAGGTCTCATCCTTGTATGGTATACCAGACAAATACATAAAAGTGATTAGTGCTATGAACGAGAATAATACTGCTGCAATTAAGGTGGGAAATGAGGTCAGCAGGTTGTTTTGTATTAAATCAGGAGTTAAGCATGGTTGTGTTCTATCCGTTTTTATATGGATCATTTTGACGGACTTCGTCTTAATGAGCGCAAAAAGCCAATGGGAGGCCATGGAATCAAACGGGGAGGAAAAACTCTCCTGGATTATGACTATTCTGATGATTTAAGCATCCTAGATAAAAGTGTGAGCAAAATGAATGGACTTTTAGAGGTTTTACGAGTTCACGGGGCTAGCACGGGTTTGAAAATTAATGTTAAGGATACTAAGTCACAAAGGCTAGGAATAAGTGAAGATGAAAAAGTGACGTTTGGTAACGGAAAGATTGATCAGGTGGGCAGCTTCACTTGCCTTGGTAGTATTATTAGTAAAGACGGTGGGAGCAGTGATGATGTTAAAAGTAGAATAGCGAAGGCTCAGGGGTTTTTTTTTCATAGTTTAAAAAAGTTTGGAAGAATAAGGAGATAAGCCTGCAATGCAAGATAGTGATAATGGAGATAAGCCTGCAGTGATGACAGTGGTCGAATAACGCTCTGAAGCACGGGCGCTCCGAAAAGCGGATGAAGATTCACTGGATTTTTGGTAGAGAAATCGCCAACGGATTGTTCTGGGTACCCGGCGGATTGACCGTATTTCAAGCAGTAGGATTTACGAAAAATTTGGTTTAATCCCCCTTTCTAGGGCTATATGAAAAAAAGAGTTGAGATGGCTAGGGCACGTTCTGAGGATGAAGCATGACAGAGTGCTGAAGATTGCCCTTTTCGGCTAATCGTCTATGGCTAAATGTAAAACAGGTCATCCTCGTCTGAGGAGGGAGGATGTCATAAAGGAAGATTTAAAGGAGATGAGAACTTCCTGGGGTGGTGTAAAGAGGGAGGCTTCGAATAGATTGGGACGGAGGAGGAGGAGCATGCTTAGCTGCGTTGGCCTCTGGTGGCCTGGTTCTGTGGTGAGTTGTTAGTAGTAGTAGTAACCGAGTTTTTTTTGGTTGAAACATTCTAGCATGATTTGGTGTTTCTAAGAATTTCTTTCTTAGCCAAAGACAACAAAGAAGGTAAAAATATTTTCGACAGAAAAACAATGTAGTGATACTCTACATGGCTGAAAATAAAGCTGTCTAAATTCCATGACACAGAAGAAAAAAGAGGAAATTCTAGTTTTTCGAAAACACCTTTGCAAGAAAATTATACCATTAGATTACATTTCCCCTAAGCGGCGTCACTTCTAACCTTCTTTTTTGAGAAAAGGGCTGGTGTTTTTTTTCACAAAAACAAAACTTACGGAAAAGTTTAGACATGTACAGAGGATACTGGGTGTTATATTTGGTCTAAAACCTCTCTTCACCCTATAACTCCTGTTTTCGTTTTTATACTGTTTTCTTCTCACTTGAGTCTTTTTTGTTGTTTTGCGAATTAATATTCCCCCTCACTTTGCACACGTGACTCAAAGGTCTATTAATTCTAGTATGGATACTTCAGCCAGCTTAGACCGGAATAATAAATAAGCCCTTGCTAATCCCCAAATACCTTATTGAAAGGCTCGGTGTGAGATTTAAACGATTGTAGATTCTTAATGAAGGACAAATTTAAAAAAGTAAAGTACATCGAACTCAATTTAAGCATATGAACTAGGCATTGGATCAGTAAAGATATACAAATGTGATCAGAATATAACAGATAAAAATAGACTCATGACAATCTGACCTAAAATGCTGACAAGAAAACCAAAGCAGTAGTATTTCTGAATTTTGAATGACAATAAGGTTTGAAGAAAAAATTCAATCATTACTCACAGTAATGAAAAGAAAATATCTTGGGAATCTTTAGGAAAGTGGCTAAAGTAGAAAATTTGGATATGGTGGTACAGGAAAGAAGTGCTCAGCAGTAGATCAAGCAGTAGTGCTCAGCAGTATCAGCGTCAGGTTGCTTAGACCTACAACGAATTTGTATTTATAAAACAAGAAGCTTGCTATGTTTTTCTCTATGTTTTCTCTTTGTGCACATACAGTACGTCAGCAAGGCAACATACTTTTGAGTCGTGCTCCTGTTATTCAAAATGCGCCTATTTAATCATTTTTTTTTAGAATCCTTATTCCTTACCCTTGAAATAAAATCCAGCGAAGTTCCAATTATGTACAAAAGACGTGTATGTCTTGTGCAAATTCGTCAATGATAAATAAGTTAAGAATTCGATTTCCCGATCAAAGTATGATAAATCCAGGGTGTCAAGAAAACCCTAGGATTTCTCATCCTACCTTTCAAATCATTCCCATCTTACCTTGACAGGAAAGAACCACTTATGCAAACTACATACTAGCCTAAGACCTTAGACCTAGTCGATAAAAAATAAAAAAATTCTTAAAGTTGTCAAAACGTTTTTAAAGTATAAATACCATCTTCTGATAAAAAATAATAAAAAGAATCTCGATGTCTGAGTTTGAAAATATTTACTTTGTCAAAAAATAATTATTTTTGGTATCTTTATGTATTCTTAAAACTAGACATTTATATGTGTAACCTCTATTGGTAAGACCTAACACCAAATAGTGATAATAAAATTCAATACAGTATATCCAGCTTTTTTAAAGCCAATTTCACCAAAACAATGTTAAATCAACAGCCTGATTATGGAAATGCCAAAGTTAAAAAGGAAGCAAGAAACTTACCTTCAGATTAAATTCTCTCCACTTATTGTTTGATGGATTCAATTAATTTGGTTATATGAAGTTCAAAAACCAAAGCCGAATAAATCAGTCCCGGTAACTAAAGTTTAGTATTTTATGTGTATGTAGGCTATTATAAATGTACACGAGAGTGAAAATAGGTTCATGGTTTGCCACTTGTTACTAATGAGGAGTTCATTGTAGAAAGAAACTTCTTTTCAGCCTTCAAGTTAAGAAAACAAAATTTTTAAGTAAGAAGTTACAAGTTTCAGTTATGGTTATAAAATATTATAGTATACTCCCTAATATTAGACGAGAAAATAAGCTTTGACAACAATTTTAGTATAACGCCTTTTGACATACCGTACACAAGATCTTGTCATACATTCAGAGGATAAATGCACTAAAAAAGACTTACCAATCGCCTGAGGAGCTACTAAGTGAGCGAATCCTGCAGCAAAAACAACCAGTGAAACCGGCAATATCACCCAAGCAAAGAATTTGAGCTCATCGATGGATGTTAGGTCATACATTTGTATTCGCGCTGAAACAAAGTCAAACTCATCAGTTCCTTTTAATTCCATATGAACAGTAGAGATAATTCGGTATTTCCTTTTTGTATAGCACACACTCAAGAACTGAAGTTAGGTTAATCATAATGAAATATACCTGAGTATGATAAAAATATAATGTGTAGAAACAAATTTGGGCTATATATTTACATATACATTGAGAAGGGGGGAGGTAAAGGATAGAATATATTAAATACATAACCTAAACAAACATTTTCTAACATAACCTAACCAAAACATCAACTAAATGTTTAATTGAAATATTGCTACAATATATTTTCCACCGAGTTGAAGCTAATTGTTTGGTATAAAGCCCACTAAAACCGGGTATTGTCTCATTTTCGCGATACGATTTCTCATGTTTGTGTGCAATATAACAAGGAAGTACCGATAATTCTAATTCTAGCTAGAATATACAAAAGGATTATTTTTGTTGTCCATTTATAGGTCAAGTCGAATATAGGGAGGCAGAGACCTTGGCAATCCGATCGATATATTTAGTTTAAAGTGTTGATTAACCCGATTGTCAATTTTTTTATACATTTAATTGCCTTTGAAAAATGAATTATCTTGGTTATTAAAAAATGAATTAAAATAATACATCATCTTATACATGGGCTGGTATCACGTCTGATTTGTGGAGGAACCCTTCCGGGCTTCACTTTTCTCGATATTTTTGATTTGTTTTTACCTGAACTGGGAAAAAGGTGAAGGAAAAATCAAAGGTAACATCAGAGATACAAAGTTATTTTTGATGCAATATTCACGTGGTTTCGAATTGCTACTTTTACTTTCAAGTTGTGTAATTTTTTCTTTACATTCATGTTTCTCATTAAATTTTTACACTTTTGAAATGCTAAACATGGTATAAATATTGCGAAAATAAAATTATTTGTAACGACCAGGAACCTATAAACATATCTTGCACAAGTTCATGAATTCCATGCATTTTTTCAGGGGCATCTTTTGCCACAAATGGCACAGATTATTCTTTCGCAGTTAACAAAAAGAATGCCTCCTAAAACACTGAGAATTTTCTCTTTGTCTAAAACCTTCGCGACAAAATTGCGTCCAAAATGTTTAACTCTTATAGATTCATACCTCTATGAAGCTGGACAACAATGTAATCTTGCACAAAGCTAATGATGGCTACTATAATTCCAAGAAAAGCAAGAAAAATGGTGTCTTCTCCTATTTTTGCTAAAAGCCAACCAAAAACCCGGTCAAATCTTGAAGTCCATTTTCCTCGGTACGCCTGAAGCTCCTTTGCCCTCTCTTTTTCGGCTTTCTTTCGTTCTTTTTCAATTAGCTTGAATCTCTTCTTTTGATCTTTAGATTGTGCTATCAGGCTGTCTGAATGTAAGCCATTGATCTATAAACAAAATAAGAAGAATTACAAAATAGTGGAAAGACAGATGTCATGGTTGGCCTCCCAAAAAGTAACCTAGTAAAGAGCGAAACCCAGCCCAAAGTAATCTAAAATTTAAAAGTGCAGTAAAAAAATTGATAAGATTGTCCTTTGATAATGATTCAAAAATGGCAGCTTTTATTCCAGTTTGTCATACTAATAAAGTCTATTGCAAAAAACGAACCTGTCAATATTCCTAAAATTACACAGAAAGCCTATGAAAATGCAGCAGGATCAAAATAAAAAGTTCACCTTTCAGACTTTCACCGTCAAAACCTGTTTTTTGAGGTTTTCAGTCCCCTATTTTAACAAGAGCTAAGAGCTCATATGGCACTTGTGACGAGGCGAGAAGAGCTAAGAGCCAAGAGATCATATGGTGTGAGTTCTAAGAAAATTCTATGAATCAATAGATTGATTTAAAAAGGAAAATAAGAGGCTTAATGCCAGTCAGGATTTAAAATAAGAGCTCGGAGTCACGATGTCCTTCTAAATATCAAAATTCATTAAGATCCGATCACCCACTCGTAAGTTATAAATACCTAATTTTTCTAATTTTTCCTCTCCCTTTAGCCCCCAGATGGTCGAATCTGAGAAAACGACTTTATCAAGTCAAATTGTGCAGCTCCCTGACACGCCTATCAATTTTCATCGTCCTAGCACGTCCAGAAGCACCAAACTCGCCAAATCACTGAACCCCTCTCCCCAACTCCCCCAAAGAGAGTGAATCCAGTACGATTCTGTCAATCACGTATCAAGGAGATTTGTTTATTCTATCCACCAAGCTTCATCCCGATTCCTACACTCCAAGTGTTTTTCCAAGATTTTCCCCTCCAACTCCCCCCAATGTCAAAAAATTTGGTCGGGATTTGAAATAAGAGCTCTGAGATATGAATTCTTTCTAAAAAACAAATTTCATTAAGATCTGATCATCTATTCGTAAGATAAAAATACCCCAATTTTCACGTTTTCCAAGAATTCCCGTTTCCCCCTCCAACTCCCCCCAACGTCACAGGATCTGGTCAGAATTTAAAATATCAAATATCAAATTTCATTAAGATCTGGTCACCCTTTCGTAAGTTACAAATACCTCAATTTTCAAAATTACCCCCCCCTCCAATTCCACCAAAGAGAGCAGATCCGGTCCGGTTATGTAAGTGACGTATCTTAGACAGGTTTTTATTCTTCCCATCCAGTTTCATCCTGATCTCACCGCTTTAAGTATTTTCTAAGATTTCCGGTCCCCCCCAACTGCCCCCCTCCAATTATGCCTGATCCGATTGAGATGTAAAATAAGAGATCTGAGTTACGAGGTCCTTCTAAATATGAAGTTTCATGAAGATCCGATCGATCCTTCGTAAGTTAAAAATACGTCATTTTTTCTTATTTTTCCGAATAACCCCCCCCCCCCCCCAATAGATCGGATCCGTTCCAATTATGTAAATCACGTATGTAAAACTTTCGCTTATTTTTCCCACCAAGTTTCATCCCGATCCCTCCACTCTAAGTGTTTTTCAAGTTTAAGGTTTCCCCCTCCCAACTCCCCCCCCCCAATGTCTCCAAATCTGGTCGGGTTTAAAATAAGAGCTCTGAGCCACGATATCCTCCTAAATATCAAATTTCACTAAGATCCGATCACCTGTTCGTAAGTTAAAAATACCTCCCTTTTTCTAATTTTTCAGAAATAACCCCCCCCCCCCAACTATCCCAAAGAGAACAGATCCGTTCCGTTTATGTCAGTCATGTATCTAGCACTTTTGTTTATTTTTCCCACCAAGTTTCATCCCGATCCCTCCACTCTAAGTGTTTTCCAAGTCTTAGGTTTCCCCCTCCCTACCCCCACCCCCCAAAGTCACCAGATCCGGTCAGGATTTAAAATAAGAGCTCTAAGACACGATATCCTTCTAAACATCAAATTTCATTGAAATCGGATCACCCGTTCGTAGGTTAAAAATACCTCATTTTTTCTAATTTTTCAGAAATAAATCCCCCCCCCAAACTACCCCAAAGAGAGCGGATCCGTTCCGTTTATGTCAATCATGTATCTAAGACTTGTGTTTATTTTTCCACCAAGTTTCATCCCGATCCCTCCACGCTAAGTGTTTTCCAAGTTTTAGGTTTCCCCCTCCCAACTCCCCCAATGTCATCAGATCCGGTCGGGATTTAACATAAGAGCTCTGAGATACAATATCATTCCAAACATCAAATTTCATTAAGATCCAATTACCCATTCATAAGTTAAAAATTCTTCATTTTTTCTGTTTTTCCGAATTAACCGGCCCCCCACTCCCCCCAGATGGTCAAATTGGGAAAACGACTATTTCTAATTTAAGCTGGTTGACTTCCGTGCTGCATTTGACTCAGTCTATCGAAAAGCTCTTTGGCGGATTCTAGAGTTGACTGGCCTACCCGAGAAATATTGCAGACTTTTCAAGGCCTGCACCTTGGGACGGAGAGCTGTGTACAAGTTAATTGTCGGCGCAGCCCGTTCTTTCAAATCAAGACAGGGGTGCGCCAAGGATGTGCAGTGGCCCCAGAGCTCTTCAATGTCATCATAGATTACGTTATGACAAAAACCACTTCACGTCTCAGCTTTGGGCTCAAATTCGGAGATCATACCATCACAGATGTCGATTTTGCCGATGACTTGGCCATTCTGGCGGACTACATGGAGCAGCTGCTGGAAGCGCTCCGAATTCTGCGAGAAGAGTCTGCCAAAGTAGGACTGCATATAAACTGGAACAAAACTAAAATTATGGCCATAGACCGTCTTCTCCTGCTGTTAACTCTCCAGTTAGCCTGGACAGCACCACTAGCATCGAGGTTGTTAAAGACTTCATCTACCTGGGCTCCGTAATTTCTTCAAATGGCTCACTTCTCCCCGAGCTGCAGGCAAGATTATCTAAAGCGTCTTCTGTCATGGGTAGACTCAATCGTCACCTCTGGCGAAAACTAAATATCAGTCACACAGTGAAACTGTGGATCTTCAACGCTCTAGTCGGCTCTGTGATGCTTTACGGAGCTGAGACATGGCAACCATCAGCTGCAACCCTCAAGAAAATAGACGTATTTCATGCAAAGAGCCTGAGGAGGATTGAGGGCCTACGATGGTCCAACTTCGTCAGCAATGAAAAGCTTCTGCAGCTCACAAAGCAGTCTTGGTTTTCGACTCAAGCAGCCGAGCGAGCCTTACGATGGTTCGGGCATCTGCTTCGAATGCCACCACATCTACCCGCAAAGATGATCTATGACTTCGACCCTATCAAAGTCGGTTGGAAGCGACCTCACGGCCGACCGAAGAAACGTTGGTCCGACAGCCTGTCCGAGTTCTTGGCGATGGCAATCATCAGACAGGGCGAAGAGCAAATACTCGCCATAAAGTGGGTGAAGGAGGTAGACGTCACTCTCTACGCCGAGCAGTGCCCGGAAGGAGACTTAAGTCAAGTAAGTAAGTCAAGTCGTCCCTGATACGCCTGCCAAATTTCATCGTCCTAGCTTACCTGGAAGTGCCTAAAGTAGCAAAACCGGGACCGACAGACAGACAGACAGACCGACAGACAGACCGACAGAATTGGCGATTGCTATATGTCACTTGGTTAATACCAAGTGCCATAAAAACTTGAGGAAACCATATTTTAGTCTGTAAAGCACTGATTGCCATTTTTTTTTCTCCGTTATTATTGAGGCACTGGAGAATCGTAATGGTGTTTAAAGGCTCATTTGAAAGCTAATTATCCTTTCCATGTTTTCTTTCGTTTTGTTTTTATGGCACTTGGCATTTACCAAATGATATATGGCGATCGCGAGTTCTGTCGGTGTGTCCCGGTTTTGCTAGTTTGAGCATTTCCACATATGCTAGAACGATGAAATTCGGTAGATGTATCAGGAACCAAATACGATTAAATTAGAAATATTTTTTTCTTCCATTTGACCATCTGGGGGAGGGGAGGATGTGGGGGGATAGTTAGTTCGGAAAATTAGAAAGAATGAGGTATTTTTAACTTACGAAGGAGTGATCGGATCTTAAAGAAAATTTATATTTAGAAAGATATTGTGTCTCAAAAACCTTATATTAAATCCCGACCGAATCTGGTGACACTGGGGGGAGCTGGGGGCGGAAACCCGAACTCTTGGAAAACGCCTAGAGTTGGGGTGATCAGGATGAAACTTTATGACAAAATAAGCACAAGTCCTAGATACATGATTGACATAACCAGAACGGATCCACCCTCCTTGGGGAGTTGGGGAGGGGGGGGGGGTAATTCGGAAAAGTTAGCAAAATCAAGGCATTTGTAACTTACGAGCGAGTGATCGCATTTTAATGGTATTTGATATTTAGAAGGAC
Organism: Artemia franciscana; assembly: GCF_032884065.1. Lineage (NCBI taxonomy): Eukaryota > Metazoa > Arthropoda > Branchiopoda > Anostraca > Artemiidae > Artemia > Artemia franciscana. The sequence continues at coordinate 24,518,265 of NC_088867.1, read as the reverse complement.
CTTGTAATTTCAACCTCTTATTTTGAATCCTGATCGGATCCAGTGTCATTGGGAGGAGTTGGGAGGGGGATACGGGAAATCTTGGAAAACGCTTAGAGTGGAGAGATTGGGATGAAACTTGGTGGGGAAAATAAGCACATGTCCTAGATATGCTATTGACATAACGGACCGGATCCGCTCTCTTTGGGAGAGTGGAAGGGAACCTAATTCGGTAATTCTGAAAAATTAAAAAAGGGAGGAATTTTTAACTTACGAAGGGGTGATTGGATCTGAATGATATTAAATATTAAAAAAAGACCTCAGGTCTCAGAGCTCTTAATTTAAATCCTGACCAGATTTGGGGACATTGGGGAGTTTGCGAGGAAAATTGTAAATCCTAAAAAACGCTTAGGATGGAGACATCGTGATGATACTTGGTGTGAAGAATAAGCAAAAGTATTAGATACGTGATTTACATGACCAGACCGGATTGGCTCTCTTGGTCCCCCCTTGGAGGGATGGACCCCTTGTAGGGGGGGGGGGGTGATTTGGAAAAACTAGAAAAAATGCTGTAAATTTAACTTACGAACGGGTAATCAGATCATAGTTAAATTTGATATTTAAAAGGACCTCGTGTCTCAGTGCCCTTATTTGACATCCCGATCAGATCCAGTGACATTAGGGGAGTTGGGGGGGGGGACCAGAAATATTGGAAAACGTTTAGATTGAAGAGATCGGGATGAAACTTGGTGGGAAGAATAAACACATGTCCTAGATACGTTATTGACATAACCGAATCCGCTCTCTTTGGGGTAGTTGGCGGGGATTTATTAGTTTTGGCACTTCCATATAAGCTAGGACGATGAAAGTTGGCAGGCGTATCAGGGTCCAGATTAAATTAAATTCTCGATTTGACCATCTTGGGGGGGGAGTGAGCGAAAAAGATAGTTGAGAAGAATTTTGTTTGTCGATAAAACAAATGATTGCTCTTTTTAAGTATGGCTTTTGGTCTTGGGGTATGATTCTTGCTTAGAGTATAAATCAAGAGGGCGCTACGAGAAGTCTCAGGTTCGAATCTCGGACCATCCCAATTTTTACATGAAGAAGATTCGAAGCTAGATACATGATCAATATAGCGAGCCCTGAAAGTTGTCTGGCGTATCAGGGACCAGATCCGGTGACATTTGGGGGAGTTGGAGAGAGAGACCGGAAATCTTGGAAAAAGAGTGGAGAGATGGTAATGAAACTTAGTGGGAAAAAGCTCTTGGCTCTTCCGACCTCGTCCTAAGTGCCATATGAGCTCTTGGTTCTTGCTTTGTTTGTCTTTATCGCCATTTTTGACAGAAATTGAAGGTTATGATACAAGACGGTGGTTTTGTTTGTGGGTTTTGAATATCTCCTTCTCTCAAGGGGTCTATCATATTTGAATCACATAATGTTGCAAGATAGACTTCAGAGTTGATTTGGTGCTGTCTGCGGAGTGGTCATGCTTTTCAACTTCTAAATTAGTTTTAACTAGTAATAATATATTCAACAACTACTAATTCTACTTTTCATCAAATAAAGGTAACACTACGAAATGAATGATTACAAGATACGTTAGAAAAATCATGAGGGATCATTCACTAAGTCTGTTGACTGCATTTGACTGTTAAAAGTTGATTTGGAGGGAAATATCATTTTCTTTTAATAACAAAGGAGTCTTGTGGAACAGCCACAGAATGAAGTTTACAATTCTTGCTTTGAATGCTAAGGGATATAAGTGAAACAAATTATGGATTCGATCAGTATCCAAAAGTCCTTAATTTTGTAAAGAGCTAATTGTATTTGGATGGCTATCGTTTCATGAGTTTTTCCCATCCCCAATTATTCTTTTGTATTTGATTGACAAGGAATATCTTCTAAGTGGAGCCAGGAATATGAAAACCTCCTCTTGGCTTTCCTCATAAGTAGAGAAAGTTTAAAAAGTGGATTTTTTTATTTCAAATTAAAAAAAAATCAGAAAAATATAAACCTTTCCACGCAAGATTTCCGTGTATAGCTTGATCCCTTCAAAAATATAAAACTCGCGGTTTTGTGTCTTTTAGATTTAATCCAATAGTCAAAGAACGAAGTCCTAAAATCTAGTAAGAATTTTGAGGTTCCTCTTACGATGCAAAATGTACTAAAACATTTACACTTTCCACATTCATTATCCAATTATGCAAGTCATCTCACACTTTAGTCCATCACGATCTAAATCAGTACCATGTTCGACAAGGATAACTAAAATAAAGGTAGGGGGTTTTATCCCTTCACTAGAAGATATAAACCGATAAAAAAAGCCAGTCTTTGTAATCACTTTCTTATTTTTCTGCAAAAGAAGCTAATTTTTTAAAGCCCCTCCCTTCATTAAAAAAAACTCGCTCGCACATCTCCCCACTCCCTTGGGTAAATTTGTATGGGTATCCTGGATATGGATTCGTCAAGATAAGCGAAATAGTAATGTTTCACTTGTAGTGGATGCATATTTATCCTACCTTTTTACAAACAACAGGTTCGTTCATATAATTCGATTTTATGTTAACATATGCCATTATTCGTGGTGTTAGTTGAACTGAATAGGTTTGACTTTTAATCAAAATGTTTCACTAAAGAATATTGACTATTGGCAGTAACACAGATATGAATTAATCCCTGTAATTACAATTATGTGTAATAAATAAATTTCTTATCTCACAAAAGAAATATCAACAGAAAAAATGGAAGAAACCGTTTTATAGCAGTTGAATTTCCGTTAATGAAAGAAAGAGTTTACGGCACAAGAGCGGAGGCATAGAAATCTATTGTTTTATTTTGATTGTCTGGAAAACTTTTGAAGAGGATTATTGATAGTATCATTTAGGATCTTTCCTTATTATTTTTTCTAGAATCTATCCTTATGAGTTTCCAGGAAAGTCATAGCAATCGTTCACTTGGCACCACTCAGATCTTAAGCAGTGAAAAGTTTAATTTCTTGTGTAATCTAATATTGCTTCTAGGTTTAATCGAGCTAACTTCTTCTTCTTACAATAAGAATACTTCAAATTGTTTAGTAATGGTCATTGTTGTTTTCAGTACTTTTGGTTACTAATTACTAATTTAATCAATGATCAAATACTAATTGGATGCTAAGTTAATATTACAAGATGCTTATACAACATGTTGCGTAAAGTCCTTAAGTAATCATCTTTAAGTAATTATCATTCACGTAAATATCTTTTAAGTAAATATCTAACATCCAATTTGTTTTATGATTATTTTTCTTTGTAACCGGTGCTTGTGGATTGCAATCAGAGGTGCTATGCATACGTGGAGAAGTGATTCTCCCCTAAGTATACGGCTAGCTGGTAAAAAGATCTGTTGTGTGGTTCTATCGTACAAAGCTATGAATCAAAATATTGATCTTTATTAGTAAAATAGTTATAAAAAATGGTTCCAAGCTGATGGAATTGTTACCCTTGCAGAACCTTAGCTATCGAGGTTAGGATAAATTTGAGTTGCAATATCTAAACTTGTGTTTTCGATATCTCTCCTTATTTTCGCTCATCTTTTTCTTGATTTAAATGACACTTTTAATTTTACAAATATAACTATTATTTTGTTGTCAGACGTAAAGGTATAAACCAAATTTCTTACCGGAAGGATCCAATTCAATTTTGGTGAAGGTAGTCTCACCAAAAGGCTTATGCTTTATCATCAGGCTTTTGCAGTGCTTTAAAATTGTCTACCAAGTAAAAGAAGCTTTCGATGAATAACTTTACGGTTTCTAGTTTACAAAATTTTAGTCCCAAGTAGAGATGGGCAGCGGTGGTGCTTGAGTTTGTAACTCCTAAGACAGTTAAGATGGCTAGTCCCTGCCCCAACCCATCTTGGCCCCAGTTAAAGCTAGCTGAGCATCAACTATATTAGCACAGCAAAATGTATGGCAAATAAAGTCCATACATTATAAAGCTGCCTCAAAAAGCAGGCCTATGTTTACCCTAAGCCATTGTGTAACATTAGCGTGGTTATAACAGAAACGCTATGATCTATAAAGGGGGTCATCGTTAAATTTATAAGACCTGACAAAGAAAAGAATTGAAAACCATGTTTAATTAGTTACGGATCAGAATCTTGCAATGCGCAAGTAAGGCTGGTGGATAACATCCAGTTTATTAGCTATGAATTGGATACACTATTTCTCTGACTTGTTACATTTAACAAAGTAATTACAAAACGAGGGGAGTGTAGGGGACCTAAAATCACAGTGGTAAATAGGAAATATGATTTCTTATTTTGCAACAATACTATGAAACTAAAGGGAGGGTCACTGTTAAAAAATTGGAATACTTGAAAAGCTAATGAAGAAACAGAAATTATACCGTATATTTTCATTAATCGAATAAAAATCTAAATTCAAAGTAAGAGTAAGTTTTCAACGTGCTTTTTTTCCTGCATCAATTTTAATGAAGTAAAATATCTTTTATTTGAAAATTCTTAAAGTTTTTGATTCGGTAATTTAAAGTAGTTTAGATGTAAGAGAAAATCTAAATTAGTTGCACAAAGATTTTTTATACAGTTATGAGGACAAACCGAATGATTCAAATCTGTTCTTCTACCGTTTTATAACGTATTAATGAATACGACACAAAAAAGAAAAAAAAATAATAGTTTAGCTTTCTGCAAATCAAATCAGTGAATAGATTTAAAAAATTACTTTAAGCCGCTTCTTCAGCCCAGTACTTAGGTTTTTCCACATGAATTGAATTCATGAATGAACCAAAATTGAAAATTTCAAGGATTTGAAAAGATGTATTCTTTAATAGTAAAATAACGAATCCCAAGCATGGAAGACTGAAAAGGGGGCCATTTTTTTTAGCCATATGGTGGATGAGGAGAGGACTGATTTTGACTTAATTGCGCCTAATACAAGTTATTAAACATTTTATAGAAGTTTCTAGTTAATCTAAAATACTAGTGCTATTGGAAAAGGTTAAGTTACTTTTACAAAGTATTGTAGTTCTTTTGGCGCCTCTATACATATCTCCCATAGGGCATCTCTAACATAGATTATATCTCAAAATTTTTGTCTTGTTCGACATGACTATCTTAAAGTATTACTTACTATTGAAACACATACACATAGTAAGTCCTCAAATTATATCACTTGAAATAGCTGAAAATGCTAACTTGTTAAAATTTTCAAGACGTTTTTTATTGAATTACTTACGCTCCAGACGTTATCAATGAAGGGGTTTCATTTTGTCTATGGGTTCCTATATATCCGATTAATTGTCAAAAGGTGTTAAAAATAATAACCCAACATCACTTACATCTTTCATTCCTGTATCCATTGGAATTTAGTCCCCAAACTCCCAAGATCAGGCAGAGTAACCATTAACAAAATAACTGAAAGAATCTCATTTAATTTAAATTTAGTATTTTAAAAGAATTTTCGCAATATTGTCGTAAATCCAAATTATCAATTCTTAAGAACCAACAACTCGCTACGTGCTAAATTTACGTTCATGATTATTTTTTTATTTCCGAAAAAATGCGCCGAGTACAGGTATCTAAGAATATTAAGTACCTTTTATATTTTGATTCCATCCAAGCTATGATAAATTAAGGTCGGAATAAATAACTACTTCATTTATAAGATGAATTATGCTTAACACATCTAATTCTGATAGTGATTGACCTGCTCTTGCAAAAATAAAAATCAAATAATATGATAAATATAGAAAAACATGAAGTCTAACCACCTACCGACTTAATTGCTTATTGATACAAAGACCATCATTTCACTTTTATATCAAGGGGTTTTTGATTAGGGATCTCTTGCACCCTGCTGCCTTTTATCATGTAACTCTAAGATCAGTTAAGTTGACGTTCCATGTTCATCCAAATTGCGTATAGTCTTCATCTTCTAGTCTTCTGGATGACGCTTGATATTGACCTCGCCCTGGAAGGTACTAACTTCCCTAGACCAGTCCCATTTCCATTGCGTACGTGTTAGACATCAGAATAGTATGGGTTGATATTCTTAAAATAATTTAACCGTAAAAAACATTTGCTGGTTATTATATATAATGTGCAAATACATTATTCAAAAGACCAGGCTGATGACTATTAAATACTCTGCTAAAAAAACTAGACTGTCAACAGTATTTCATTCGTTTTACGACAATTTTCATGCCAGCATCTAATATAAGCTAAACAAAAAACAAGTTAATTTTCGTATGAAAGTAAAGATAGGAGGAAAACTGAAAACAAGAAGAAATTACCCAATAAATGAAACACTTGGATCACAATTTTAGTGCAAAAATGAATATTAAGCACTTTCACTTTCGAACCTGTGTGATAACACTTTTTTTTAAGTTTTTTACATTTTTCCAGACACAACCAATCTTAAAGCACTGAGAAGAAGACAAATCACAACTGGAGACTGAGTTGGCTGTAGCCAACTCGTATATCAGTTGTTTTCTTCTATTTTTCAGCTTAATTACTAGTTTATAGTTTCATTCGAAAAGAACCAGCTTTTATTTAATTTTGTCGATTTTTAATGTCCTTTAAGGTATTATAGCCCTTTGTGATACCCCCCCCCCCCCCGAGGTGTTCTGATTTTCATTTTTAAGTCAAGCTTTTGTATTGCAGTGTCTCGAGAATAAGCTTTATTTAGGCCTATTTGCTTGTCTTGTGTGTCTGCGTGTGTTGGGGCTGAAATACCGAACAGAAATACTCGCAGCTTTAGAAGGAGCTTTATACAATTGTTTTGGTTGCAAGTATTTTCATCATTTATGTATGGTAGGCATGTAAATACATCAGTTGAGAATTGTCTTTGGAGACTAGCCTTAGGAATCCACTTCAAATAGTACCAGCTTAAACGTTTTAGAGATTCTCCTTAGCAGTTTCTTTTTTTTCAATCCTTTCTTTCTGTCTTGATTGAATTAGAGGGCATTGATTCTTTAAGAAAGATTTTGGCCATCTAAAATAAAAAAGACCTTAATATTTTTAATCATTGCAGCTACTGTAGATGAATAATAATAAATATTTATATCGACCCAACTATATCAGCTCTAGAGGTTTGAGAGACCCATGAATGTTTTCTGGTCTAAATTCCAAAATTCTAACTGAATTTTTGAAGATAGACAAAAGGTTTCATCTTCACACCAATTATCCTCGTTAAAGGAGGTTAAAGGGGAAATGTTCTTTGGACCATTTTAACGAGATCTCCACGACCCCAAGCCTTTCAATCTGTTTAGGCCTATTGTTTTCGCAAGCTACTTTTTTTTAGTTCCAATGTCATAATACAAGAATTTCGCTAAGATGCTTGAATATGGAGGTAAAATGAGTTTAAATGGTTATATTTGAGAAATAGTTTTCGTTATACCAGTACTGGATATTCCAGAGTAGGAGTCTTTTAGATGATACACGATGGAATCCCTTTCCGATGCTTACTTTAAGATTTTTATTTTTAGATTAGACTTTAAAACTTTTATTTTTTCACTTTTTTATTTTCTAGTTTACTTGCCGTTGAAAAAACCCACATTTTTCCGATCTCATTGCTTTTTCTAAACTCTTAACGTTTCTTCATGGATTAAATAAATAAAAAAAACAAGTTTTTTAACTGAAAGTAAGGAGCGACATTAAAACTTAAAACGAACAGAAATTAATCCGTGTATAAAAGGGGCTGTTCCCTTCTCAACGTCCCGCTCTTTACGGTAAAGTTTCACTCCTTCTCTCACTTCTACTTTATAAAACAGTAAACAACTTTAACGTAAAGAGCGGGACGTTGAGAAGGGAATAGCCCCTTTTATGCACGGAGTAATTTCTGCTCGTCTTAAGTTGTAATGTCGCTCCTTACTTTCAGTTAAAAAACTTGTTTTTTTATTTAATTTCTGAACTTTTTTGAATTAATGCATGTTTGATTTTGGCTCTCTGCAAATGATTAATTAAAACGAAATTTGCGTATTTAATTTTTTTTCTAAATGGCATTCTCTTAGTTTTGATCAGACAATTCTGAGAAAAAGGGTGGGGGAGGAGGCCTAGTTGCCCTCCAATTTTTTGGTTACTTAAAAAGGCAACTAAAATTTTTAATTTTGAACGAACGTTTTTATTAGTAAAAAATATACGTAACTTACAAATAATATACGTAACTTACAAATCAACTTACGTAACGAAATTCTATATTCGTATATTTTTATAATGTATATGAGGGAGTTTGTCCCCTCGTTAATACCTCGCATTTACACTAAAGCTTAAATTTTGTCCCAATTTTATAAGATTGACCCCTGAATCACAAAGGCTGTAGAATAAATAGTTGAAATTACTAAAAATACTTTAGCATAAAGAGCGAGGTATTTAGGAAAAGATGAACCCCTCATATGCGTAATAATCTCTGTTCGTTTTAAGTTTTAATGCCGGTCCTTACTTTGAGTGGAAAAAACTTTTCATATTTATTTTTTCATTCTTTTTTATAAAGATAGTGCTAGAAAATCCTGCACCCCTTCATGGAATTTCTCTTCTCCCGTGAAAAATCTCTCCAAGGGAAGATCCTTCTACGTAGCCTCCTCCCCTCAACCCCACCAACCAAAAAATCCCCCTGAAGAGGTCTGTGCACTTCCAAATAACCACTACAGTATGTAAATGCTGATCAAAGTTTGTAACTTGCAGCCCCTCCCCCAGGGACTGTGGTGGAGTAAGTCAGCCCCAAAGACATAGTTATTATGTCTTTCGACTATGCTGAACAAAATGGCTATTTCAAAATTTTGATCCGTTGACTTTGGGAAAAAATGAGCGTGGGAGGTGGCCTAGGTGCTCTCCAATTTTTTGGTCACTTAAAAAGGGCACTAGAACTTTTAATGAGCCCTTCCGCGACATTCTAGGACCACTTGGTAGATACTATCATCCCTGGGGAAAAAAACAAAAAAACAAAAAAAGAAACACACACCCGGGATCGATCTTCTGGCAAAAAATACTAAGTTCCACATTTTTGTAGATAGGAGCTTGAAACTTCTACAGTAGGGTTCTTTAATACGCTAAATGCGATAGTGTTATTTTTGTAAAGATCCCATAACTTTTAAGGGATGTTTCCCCCTATTTTCCAAAACAAGGCAAATTTTGTCAGGCTCATAACTTTTGATGAGTAAGACCAAATTTAATGAAACTTATATATTTAAAATCAGCATAAAAATTTGATTCTTTTGGCGTATCTTTTAGCATCAAAATTCATGGTTTTAGAATTTCGTTTACTATTGAGCCGGGTCGCTCCTTACTACAGTTCGTTACCCCGAACTGTTTGATTTCAGCTTTGTTTCCGAATGAAGCACTCAACAGAACTTGCGTAGAGAAACTCCTATGAATTTCGTACATTCTGCGTTAACTTGGGTTTAATTTCTGCTACTATTTTCCTGGATATTTGTAAGGTATTCGATTCCTTAACCCAAGAAATAATCCTGGCAAAAATGACCGTGGATTTGAGCATAATTTGCACTTTACTGAAAAAAAAAAAAAAAAAAAAAACACAAATGACCATGGACTCTCAGTTTATTACATATATACTGATGTTTATTCCTTAAAGTTTTAGTATTTTTTTTATTTATTAAAGTCAAAAAAGTGCTCTGGTCCTGAGAAGACGCAGCCATACTCACGTTAATTTTTGCTCGTTTTCAGTTTGACTTGGTTATCTATTCTAGTTTCTGTTCGTTATGGAATTCATTTATTTATTGATGGTGATTTGTCGTAACTTAATGCTTGGAAGATTATTTGAATTTATTTCTTCTCATTTTTGGTTTAATATAGCTCATTACGCTTCTTTGAAATATTTGTTTTGTGAGAAAACTTTTTTAAATCAGTTTCTGTTCGCCTTTTATTCACATAGTCATTTTCATGGAAAAATTTTGTCTTTGTTTTTTTCCCATAAGAATCCATATTTTGGCTTGTTATTTGTATGTTGGAAAAATTTTTTCAACAATTTTCAATCCAGACACAAACAGTATCCTTTAATTTAATTTTTACCTTCTCAATTTCACCTGAAAAATAAAACTTAATATCATTCTCAAAAATTCTATCTATGCTCTTTGACAAACCGGACATACTTAGACTCTTTTGATTCGCTTAAATTGTAGGAGCGGAAGTAGTAACAGCAGTAGCCCTGAAAGTTTCAACTTTATACCTCCTGTCGTTCTCGATATATTGGCAACCATAGACACAGTGCCCTTTGATTTAATTTTATGGCAACATTTAGTTTTAAACCATAATCGGCCAATTCCAAAATTGTTGGGGGGTCGACATATCTAATATCCCTAGAGACATAGCCACTGGGATCATTCTACTCTTCTGAACATAATGGCTGTCTGGATTTTGACTGGATGTGTTTGGAATATGAATGGACTTGGGAAGAGAGCTGTTTACACTCACTCGCTCTTGACTCTATAAAGGACTCTAGAAATTTACAATCGGATTAGCTCCTTTAGAAGTTTCAATTATATTTCTAGCCATCATAGAGTGGCGCTACCCAGGTTTTTGCTTTAATACCCTTAGTTTTAGTAGAAGCAGTAGTAACAGTAGCAATAGAATTAATCAGCTGCGTAGTTATATCTTATTAGAGGATAGAGGGCAAAATGGGATACTGTTGAAGTGGGCACTATTTAAGCTGTAAGGAAGAAAAGTAACTATTTAGCAAACACACTTCTTGGTTATTTTAAAAACATTACGTAATATATTGTAAACAATATATACACATTAAACAATCATAAATAGAAGTGTTGGTGCTCGGCTTTTACTAAAATTGTCAGCAATGAGCTGCTGCAAATGACAGTAGTATAGCGTAAACAAGCTTCGAGGTGGGGGAAGGTGGATGTTATATACAATGGGGTTTTTCCAGCCATATTCACCACTAATACTGCAATATATATCCCCTATCCATTTCCCCCAAACCCCCTGCCCATCACAGGATGCTGAAGGTCTTATTTGAACATTTAAATTTGTTGTACTAAATTTGTTGTACTTTGTTTATTGAAGATTTAATTTGTAGTACTAAACTTTTAATATGCGTGATTTATTGAAATACTACTTATTATTTTTTTTTATTAAATTGAATTGTTTGTTGGCTCACTAATTTGTATTAATAAATAGCATTGACATCATTGGCCATATGATGCCGGAACACAGATCATAGGCAGTGTAATAGCGCTATATAAGAAAAGATACGAGATAAGTCAAATATTTTCACGAGATATATTCAGCAGATATATCGTAGAGCATGCTGCAGAGATAAATCTCCCACAAGTAGCCTAGCATTGTGCAAAATCCTACAAATTTCAATCACAATTCTTAGCACATTCACGTCTTTCTGGAGCTGGTTAAAAGAAATATCGAAAAAGGCCAAAAAATAGGGAGGGGTTGCCCCCTCCCCCAATAATTTGGAGAAAAGTTATTATATATCCTAAGTCCCTTGACTATCTGGATATGATCCCTTATCCCCCCCCCCAAATACAAATACTGGAGGTCCGCCCTTGAGTAGTAATGGTAGCATTCAAATATTACCTTTTTGATGATCTCCATTATCATTTCCCGGAATTTCTAAATTAATATATTCAGTTATTCCTGAATTACAACCTTTTGGCAATCTGAATACATATATCGTGGTTTGATTTAGTTCAACACTACCTTCATCATTTTCTGAAAGGCTCATTCGACCATCCTTTACCTTATCGGAAATTAAAGTTCAAACATGCATACCTTTCTGAAAAAAATATAGTATATGTAAACAATAAATTTCCCTTTCCCTAAGGACTTGGAGGGTGTTTACATCTGCAAATGCATAATTAATGGACTTTCCACCGATGGGCAACAAATTATCTCCCTTAACATTTTGCTCAGATGTGTTTTAGGAACGATAGGCCTGGAGGGGGGCTGGCTACCCTCCATTCACGTTTAACTCTTAAAAAGGGTACTAGAACTTCCAACTTCCAGTCATTTGAGCCCCATCTGATCAAATGTTTATAAGACCACCTATTCCATAAAAACCTTATATGACCAGGGAATAACTTACAACTCTTGCCTCCTTTGGCTCTGAGGGTTGTGTTCACCCTGAAAGCATAGTTCATTGGACTATCGTGAACAGAATAGCTATCTCACAATTTCGATCAGATGTGGTTGGGGAAAAGAGGGTGTCTGGAGGGGGGACTAGTTGTCCTACACCACCTTTGACTTTTAAAGAAAACTACAACTTAACATTTTCAACAAAATCTGCTTGACCTCCCCCAATTTTATACCACCAACCTATCCATAAAAGCTTAAATACCCTCCGGGCATAACTTTCAACCCTTGACCTGAGGGTTGTGGGAAGGTTTTCATCCTCAAAGACATAATTACTGGACCTTTCAACCACGTTGAACAAAATGACTATCCAAAAGTTCTGATTGGATGTTTTTGGAGAATTTATGGGCGTGAGGGAGAGGGGCTGGTTTCCTCCCAATTATTTTCTACTATTAAAAAGACCACTAAAACTACAGTTTGGGATCGAATAAGAGCCTTTCGAAGTTTCTACGACATGTCCTTTGAAACAAAATGCCCTGGTATAGAAAAAAAAATTCAAGAATATATTGTGGCCATATCACTCTTTACTTAGGCAGCACATTTGTGCTGCCTAAGATTCTACAGAATCTTTTGAGACATTGTCGCTCTCTCTCGTCATCATCAAGGAGATTTCAGAGCATTTCAGTTTATCCTGACACCAGGGATGAATATTTTAAAACATTAAATTTATTTTGTTTAACAAATTGTCTCTTTGTTAAAGAGTAGTAGGAAATTAATTTTAATTTCGGCAATGTTTATCCTCTTTCTCGTGTGAAACACTGATATATCTTTATCTCTTTCTTTTTTTCCCATGCTCCTTTGCTTATTATTCGAAATTAAAGTGGAAGTTCTGTTTCTCTAAGTGAGTAACTTAGAACAGCTAAAAAAAAACAAAATTAATAGGTGACACAAGTTGAAAGGTGTCAAGTGGAATAGTTGAACTTCAGAACATGATTTTTAATTCACGCATTTTCTGCATTCCATACAGCTAAGTCACTTTTTTGCTACCACTAAATGGCTACCACTTATGTGATAAGATCTCACGCGATCAATAATAGTGTCACGCGAAGGAAGAGAACAGGCCAAGGTTGTGGGTCGTCTGCAACCTCTGCATAATAAGTAGTGCAGCTATTCCAATCAAGACCAAAATTAAGTTGTTCTAGTTTTTTCATTTATTGGCGTTTCACCCAGCCCAATTTTCATGAAACAAAATTTAGCAAGTAATATAAAGACATGGGATGTAGCGACTCCGTTCCTGTATCCATTTCTTATAATGATTAGGCGACGCCCTCATGGACGAAAGTTTTTTTTCCTTTTTTCTCGTTATGAAATTTTGTCAATCTAACTGTTTTTAGATGATGAATACTATCAATTATTCTCTACTACAACATGTCAAACGAGTAGTGCAGAAAATTTACGATTAGTAGGAGGCTAGATGTAAAATAAGATAATTGGTAAGTAAATCTTTTAACGCTCTGCATTAAACTTTATAATGCAGAAGCTGTAACAATTTATTTATAATGATATTTAGTAACAATTATTCTTTCTGCTCATTTTCTTCTTAAACTCAGTATGGTAAGTAAAGGCACCCAGCAGAAACTTCTTTTCTCGCACCTGTGGCAGTCTTCACTGTGGAAGGAGTCCCTTTGACTCTGAGATAGCCAAGATAAGCAAAAATTATTGCTTCTCGAAAGTCAACAATAGAGCTTTCTGGTAATATGATATCTAAACGTGGGTTAAGCTTCTTACTTAGAACTCCAACTAGGTGTTTGTTATTAGCTCCTCCTCCACTTATCAAGACTTTTCCTTCTTTAAATAAGTTTACCTGGTCGGCTATTTTGGTTGATATGAAATCACAAAGTGTTGCTAAAGTATCATTTGGACTATACTTTTTGTCTAATAAAGGTTTCACCTTTTCATCAAACCACTCTTTTCCTGTCGATTTTGGAAATGCTGATTTGAAAAACTCAAGTTGTTCTAGATCTTCGTAGAGTCTTTTGATGGGTTTCCCAGAAGATGCGAGAATTCCATCTTCATCATATTCTTTACCAGTTCTTCTGGCCACTTCATTCAAAGCCATATTACAGAAACACACATCCCCAGCAATACGATCCACGCCGTCTTGAAAAGACAAATTCGTTATTCCCCCAAGATTTAGACATACTTTATACTCTGAAAATAAATCTTTATCTCCCTTGGGTACAAGTGGTGCACCTTGCCCACCTAATGCTACATCTTGGGAACGGAAATCGCTGATAGTTGGTACACCAGAAATGCATGCAATAGCTCCTGCATGTCCGATTTGAAGCGTTATTCCATGTTCAGGCTGATGAAATACTGTATGACCATGGGATGCTATGTAATCTGCAGATTCATTCGATTCTTCTAAAAACTGTCTGCAAAGGTGTCCATAATGATGACCAAGGTCAAAGTGGAGCTTAGTAAGCTCTACAGCAGAAACTTCCATTGATTCATTTAGGCGCTTTCTCATATTTCCATCATAAGGATATGTCTTGGCCTTAATAAATTTCCAGCCATTTTCGTTGAACTCAGCTAGGGCAAGATCTATACCATCCACAGACGTTCCAGACATCAAACCAAGAATACGATGAGAGGGTAGTGCCATCACCGTCTAAAAATAAAGAAATTTTAATTTTCTTAATGAAGTTATTTAATTTTCATTGTGAAATTCAGCTTTTAAAATTAATTTTACTTGAGTCTAAAATAAATGCAACACTTTAAAAAGAGAATACTCTAAAACAATTTATCGACCTTCCAAGTTCTTGAGGTAGTTCAGAAAGATTTTCTTTGTTGGGACCGAGAGTGTCCTATTTTTTCAAATTTTTAAACATTTAAAGACTCTCGTGGGTTTAGGACAGCTTTTGGGAGGGGCATTTTCTTTCTAAACTCTCACCCCATAAAATATATACTGCAAACATATTTTCTTGGCATTATTCTTTCTTACTGAACTATCATAGCTTTCCAAAAATGTATTCTCAATGTGTGACTGTACTTGGGGAAAATACAGCCAAGAAACTAACACATCATTATGAAACTGTGTTGGCCTTAGGAGGCTCAGTGTAGCGGTGAGTTTTGCACGCATTCAAATTGTGACGAAACTTTGTAATAACGTATTAAAAGGTAATACGCATAACGTATTATACGTAATATATACGTATAACGTATATAACGTAACGTAATATATATTATGTAATACGCATAACGTATTAAACTTTTCGTATATGAGTCTTTCTAGTCGTAATAATTCCTTTCAGAAAAAGCCTAAATATTTGTTGCCTTTAAGAATGTCAATAATTTTATTGAAAAGAAGTTGTACAGCAAGAACGGCGGTTGAGTGGAGTCATAGGGCTCACATTTTAAAAAATGTATACATGTCAGCCTTACTTTTAAAATGTTCAAAAAAACCTCGATTTTATCTAGAATATTTCTATTATTTTGGGCCCTAGTTCCATGGGTTATATTTATGAAGTCGTCCAAGAAGGAACTTTTACGAGATTTTAAAGTGATTTGATTAAATGATTGTCTTAAAGTTGATGTTGATGTGATGCTATTTGAGGCTGTAATTGTGTCAAGTTACAAGATAAAACACTCCTTCCAATTCGCATAATAGAATTTTGAACAAAAGTCTAAAGATAAAACTAACTCCAAAAGTGGTTGTTTTACAAAAATACAACTTAGAAGAATGGGCAAAGAGCCGAAAGTAAGCCACAAGAAGGTTTTTATGAACTGATTTTCTAGCTTAAGCCTTGATCTGGTTACCCCTTTGATCAGATTTCTGAAACCTTTGAATTTGTAATATTCAGCTTTCTGAAACCTTCTGTTCTTTTGCTCTTTAGTAAGTGAACAATTTCGCGTTTACTATGCTGTGAAGGTATCTTCTATATCTGTTTATTACCAAATCTGGGAAAATGTATTCATTATTTCTATGAAATCTCTCGCAGATAAGGATGAACGAAAAACTAGAAAAGGAAACTTGCAGCTGGGTTTTAATTTTAAGTCCTCTGTCAATTTTTTTGTTAAAATTTTATTGTTTTATGCACGGTTCTGGAATAGCTGACCAGAGCAGCTAATGTGAAATTTTATCCAAGGGATTGAAACGCCAGAATAAACACCTGTCCTCAAAAATATTCAAGTCTCGTCTTTTCCATAAATCAGAAAATTCAATCAAGGTTTTAGCGATGTAAAGCAAGCTGTAACATGGTGTTTAAACAAAGTCCTTTTCTGGTCAATTTCTGGCAAGAATATATGTGGGGCCACAATATTCAAATTTATTCACTAATATTGACTTAGTGAATAGCAAATTGTTATTCTTTTACCGTAGGTCGCTTCGCGTGGAACGGGTAGTAGTAAAAAAACGTAGGATGGCGCTTTCTCGATTGAAAATTGAAATTTCCAGTGCACTTTACAAGAGTCAAAAGTCCTTTGCAGCCTAATCTACGGGGCAACCAGTTTCCCTTTGACCCTTTTTTTCCCAGGGTACCAGCAGTTGCCCCCTAAGCCACAGTTACAACGCTTCCAGATAACGAATTTTCTTAAAACGTTTGTAAGTCTGTACAAATATGGATCTGGAAACGGCATGACATCCGAAAAACTGCCCAACAGGACCATGATTTTTTTCCCCCATGGCTTGAAACTTACAACAGTAAGTCGCGAAAAGACAGAAATTCTAGAAAATTCTTCAGAGACACGTCCCCCCCCAGAAAAAGAAACAGTGCCTATCGAAGAGCCAAAACCATTTTACCTGATTGGCTTGAACTGACACTCTGAAGCACTTGGAACAAGTGCACGCTACTGCATAAGAAAAATAGAACAAAATTGGTTAATCCAAAAAGGGGTTCGAAAACAGGCTTGAATCCTTTTTTTTTGAGCGGCCTTGGGATTTTAGGATGTTTTCAAAATTTTTTACCTTCTCATATTTTAGTTTTTTTATATTACTCTCTGATTGAGCCGTAAATAAATTATGGATGCATGATTTGGGCTAGTAGTTTTACGTGTAATTTTAAACGACTGTAGATTCAGAAAAATAAAGCAGTGAGGTTAATTGATAAATATGATACAGGAGTTTTAAGGACAGAATCAACTTAAGATTTTGAATGTTGGTCAAATAAGAGATTTTCATGTTGTTATTTTTGTGTTTCTGAGTTTGAATGGTTTCGCGTTTGATGTTTTATTATTTTTTTTTCCGTTTTAATTCATTTTATCACGGATATGCTACTAGAAATGCCGAAAACTTGGTAAGTGTTCCAAGAAGTACGGTTCGTTCTAGCCATATGGCAAAGCACACGGGTCCGGTGGCTTAGAATTCCTTTCCAGGCTCAATTTGGGAAGTGGAAAGTGTGCCGCAATTTAAAATCTGGTTAAAGAAGCATCTTTTTGGGGGCGGTTAGCGAGTATGGGACTGGACTACAAGAGAAGACAATTTAAGTGTTTTTGGTCTTTTATTGTTGTTAATTTTTTTTTATTTATTATTCTGTGATTATTGTTAATATATTTTTTTTTATTGTTCTTTATTTGTGTTTATTCCAGCGATTATTTAGTTAGTTGTATAATTTAGTAATTGTGTACTGGTTTCATTTTCAAGCACATTTTTGCTTTGTCTGTAACCGGTCGTCAAGCCGGCATAATTTATATTTAAACATGTTAGATCCTGAAATCCTGAAAAAATACTTTTACTTAGGACTTGATACCTGTAAATTTTGATAAACATTTTTTATTTCTAACTTTTAAATACGTGTCTTTCAAATGTTTGAAATCAACTGACAAACAATTTATAGATTACGTCAATTTAAAACATCGCTTCACCAAACTAAACAGATTGCTCTAAAAATTACGGGTGTACGTTTCAAAATTCGTATTTCACTATCAATTATTTTCTACTCCTTCGAATAAACTAGAGTAAAAAGGAAAACTATCGACAAAAAGTGCCATGATATGCTAAAATTCAATTTAAGAATTCAATTGAAAGGCAGGAATGTATTTATTCTAAGAGATACTTTTTTCCTTCCCGCAACCTTGATTAGCATTGAGAGTCGGTTCATTTTTTGTATTATATTTCTAGTAAAGTACAAATGACATTCTAGGCTCTAGAGGGCCTTAAGCATTAAATGATAAATAAAACTTTAATGATGTCGTTTTTAACGTGTTATTGTTTTCTTCAATCTATGACCAAATAAGAACTTTCCTCCAATCAGGCTGTTTAATTCATTTTTTTCGTTCGTATAAATAGTCTATTCTAAAAATTAGACCCCAATTTCATGCAAATTTACCGGTGGCGCGCTGCCTATGAAAGGCACACCAGCATGAATAAACATTTTGGTGGCGCACCGATAAAATTATGGTAAAAATTCGCAGATGTTCCATCAGCCACAGACTTTAGCATACTGTCAGGCATAAGGGCACAAACATAGGGTGGTGGGGTCTTCGGGAAAGTAGCCTCCCTTCTCCCTCAAAATCTCGGTTTTCTACAATTGATCCTTGGATGACTTACATTACCCCTAATATTTTTCTTGTTTCACATTTTCCTAACTTGCCTGTCACTTCCATCTTCCTCCTCTCAAAAATTATTTTTATACACATACCTGCTGTAATAGCAATTATATCAACCGATGACGGAATATATGTGGTTAATATTTACTCAATATCTTACGAAACTATTATATTTAAATCTAATTTTTATAATCCAGGATCTAAATGGGTTCAGTGTACTTCCACTGCTCTAGTTTATCCATTTTTTTTTTGGTTTAAAAAAAGTGTTAAAGAATAGCAATTCAGATTAAAAATATTGTAACATTTAAGAATAATACCTGATTAGACTCAGCGCCAACTGATAACTTTATAACTTAGTGTATAACATCTCTTATATTATTAAACGCTCTTCCATTAGGATTCGGCTGTCATTAAAAACATAAGACTAATGTCTCCTCAGCGATAAGAGTGTATGTTTACTTTTTCAAAGCTAAAAAAAAATACAGATAATAATTGGTCCAATTACACAATTTTTATGGACAAAAAAAGCAAAAAAATATGTACTCTTGATTGCTGCGTCAGTTTCCCGTATCATAAATATAAATTAATGAACAACACAACGATCACCAAACATAGGTGGGTAAATATAGGGTTATTCTGGTGCCATTCTTTAAATGCTAGAGATAATCCACAACCGTCCAAAAGTGTCTGCAAGCTCGGTGTTACATTTGCACAGCGTTGCTTCTTTCAATATATTAATTAAAAAAAACTTAAACCAAAAATGAGCAAAAATAGAATCAATTAATCTGACTAGCGTAAAACTAAAATAAATTCGCATTTATAAATAAATGAAACTTAAAACGAACAGAACTCACAATAAATAACCGAGCTAAACTCAAAAGGAGCAGAAATTAACACGATTAGGGTTAACAACTCCTATGCCTTCACAAGGCCAGAACATGAGGGTTACTTTCCTGAAAAAAATTTGAATGTTTCCACTTTCATAACTTTAATAAAACAAAAACTACTAAGATTTTAAATATGAGCATATGTATATTAAACTGACAATGCACAGAATTTGTATATTTTCAGTAAAGTGCAAATTATTTTCTGACCTTGAGAAGGCATAAGGGTTGTGAACCTTTATCATGTTAATTTCTATTCGTTTTCAGTGAATTTACGCTCGTTCAGTTAATTTCTGCTCGTTCAGGGGGGTGAAACAGAGAGTCATGACCCGTACAAAGGGGGTAACTTCCCAGTAGACTCAAAAATAGGACGATCTTCAGTACGAATTGTAGAAAGAGAACAGAATAGACTCCAGACCCAAAAGGAATTATTTCCAGATAGGGAAGACTCAGATAGAGAAACAGAAATGACACTACAAAGAATGCAATTAGGAAGGGGCGTACTGGGTAATATGAGAGGGTAAGAAGTAGACACGGAAGTTATAATAATGAAAAAACGAGACATGCTCATCACTCAGATGGTAAGCAAAATGAGGGGGAGATGCCGGTCAGAGATAATACAGATGCGGAACGAAGAAATGGAAAACGAACAAACTCAGAAAATGAATTAAGAGGGTATAACGACAAAGAGAATCAAAGAAGAAAAAACAGTAGGAGTAGTAGGAGTTCATGTTCAATAGGGGGACACGAAAAAGCATCAAAGTAGATCTTACGCAAATTCCTTAATGGAAAGAGAGGAAGTCAGATAACGGGAAGAGCAGGAAGATAGAAAAGAAATAGAGAAGAAAGAATAGCTAAGGAACGAAAAGAGGAAGCTGAAAGAGTAGCAAGGGAGGCATATATAGAGAGAGATCGCCAAGAGTTTAGAAAAACCATGATAGGTCCAATAAAAGCCCGTTGGGGAAGACTTCCAGAGAGTGAGACTTTATCGCAAATAACTTCTAGTCTATCGAATGACCACAATCATCAAGCAGTTCGTGGTAACGAACTGTAGTATGCAGCGATCCTGCTCATTAGTAATCGAAACTCTAAAAAAATTAAAATTTGATACCAATAGTTACAGCAAAAGAATTGCATTTTATGCTGATTTTAAATATACAAGTTTCTTCAAGTTTAGTCTTACCATTCAAAAGTTACGAACCTGAGAAAATTTTCCTCATTTTAGAAAATAGGGGGAAACACCGCCTAAAAAGCCTAGAATCTTAACGAACATCACAATTTTTTTTCCAGGAGTGATCGTATCGACCCAGTAATCCTAGAATGTTGCAAGAGGGCTCATTCTAACAGAAATTATAAGCTCTAGTGCCTTTTTTAAGTGACCAAAACAATTAGAGGGCAACTAGACCCCCTCCCACACTCATTATTTCCCAACGTCTCCGGATAAAAATTTTGAGATAACCATTTTGTTCAGCATAGTTGAAGAACCAAATAATTATGTCTTTTACGATGACTTACTCCCCCACAGTCTCCGTTGGAGGTGCTACAAGTTACAAACTTTGACCAGTGTTTACATATAGTAATGGTTATTGGGAAGTGTACAGATGTTTTCAGGGGGGACTTTTTCGCGTTGGGGGTGGCCGAGGAGAGAGGATTATGTGGGAGGATCTTTCTATGGAGGAATTTCTCATGAGGGAAGAGAATTTTTATGAAGGGGCACATGATTTTCTGGCGTGATAAAAAAAAAACAATGTGAAAATAAATAAAAAAAAAGATTTTCAGCTGGAAGTAAGGAGCAGCAGTAAAACATAAAATGAACATAAATTATTTCGTATATAAGGGGGTCCGTCTCCTCCACAATACCTCGCTCTTTACGCTAAAGTCTTTTTAGTAATGTCAACTATTTATTCTACGGCCTTTGTAATTCAGGAGCAATTCTTACAGAATTGGGACAACATTCAAGCTTTAGTGTAAAGAGTGAGGTGTTGACGAGAGGGCGAGACCCCTCATATAAGAAACAAGAATATACAAATATAGAAGTTCGTTACATAAGTTAAATCATATGTTACATATATTTATTACTAATAATAACATTGGTGAAAAAATTAAAAAGTTCTAGTTGCCTAAGTAACCAAAACTCGGAAGGCCACTAAGCCTCCTCCTCCACCCCTTTGCTTATAAAAATCGTCCGATCAAAACTATGGGAACGCCATTTAGCCAAAAATTAATATGCTAATTTCGTTTTAATTTTTCGCATTTAAAGTCATCCTTGAGTCTGTTGGACTTTCTATTAACCTTCAAAAGGGTGAGTATGTATGTTTTAATAGCCAATACTTTGTAGCCCCTTTGTAATTAAAAAATACTTCTCATATGTTCTTCACAATTAAATTGGCTTGGTATCTCTCTTGAAAGTTTGTCATCTTCTGCATGTTCACATTTAGTCAAAAATACTATTAAAAATATTCGTACTGCTTATGGTAAGATATCGCCCAACAAATGAACATATAATCGAAAGGATCTTTGCAGATTGTACCATAGTTTTGCTTCGCCAGCAATCCTTTTTCTGTGCGGTTGCTCACATTTTTTTAGGAAAAAGCATATCTCCACAATTTGAGTAGCATATTCTGAATATTGTAAGTTTTTACTTTATTTACCAAAGTGGTATCATAATGAGGATATAGTTGAATGATTTGACCTTTTAGATATGCCTTTACAAATTAAGGATTTTAATGGAGATATGTGTCAAAGGACGTTGACTAGATTGTGTGATTATGACGCTCTTTTTCGTTTTTTTCTCCCTGAGGCGGGATGAGTGTTTAGTGTTTGGTTGCTTTGTTGATTTTGTTTCTTTTCTCCATAGTGTTATCTTTGCGGGTTAGAAATAAATATGATAATATTGAATACGAAACATGAGAGGTGGTCAATGTGTGTTTGTAAATATTTCTGATTATCAATATAGCTTTACTTCGTCTGTTATACTGAACTGTTAGTCTATTTTTTATACTATTTTTCTTTGCTATATTAGCTTTGCTGTGATTGCTATTGCTGAGTTGCGTCTACTTTTGGTTTTTGCTTGTTTATTAATTTTTCTCTCTACTCCGCTGTTTATACCTTTGTATGATTGTGGGTAATAAATATAATAATAATTATAATAACAATAATAATAATAATAATAATAATAATAATAATAATAATAATAAAAATAATAATAATAAAACATGATTACTGTCGTGGTTACACAATAGAGTTTGTGTTTTACCTAATAGTTTCTCTGGCTCTTTAAAAAAAAACATTCAGGGGCCCCGACCGAATTATTATTGCAGTGGTTGTTATTTCATAGTTTTTCTGATTCTTAGAAAAGAAAAAAAACTTCAGGGTCTTCTTTACACAAGAATTTCTAAGATTGTTATATAATTGAGAGTGTTTAAAAAACCTACGAGGACAAGGGCTTCCTTTCTTCAGAATCACCGTGGCTGTCACGTAATGGCGGGGGGACAAGTGGGATTTGACACAATATTACACGCAGATCTGACGTAACTGCGGTGCACACCTGGGGTGCTACGTAATGGCAGCGCACTCGTCGTTGTTACGTATTGACGGGGGCACATGTGGGGTGTATCGTAATCTTACACATGAGTGTTACGAAATGACGAGGGAAAATGTGGGTGTAACGTTATGACAGTGCACACGTGGGATGTTACGTAATGACAACGCACACACGGGATGTTATGTAATGATGGTACACATATCGGTGTTAAAATAATACTTTAAAAGATTTTTTTCTTCGTGATATCTTTTTCTTTCAATGTGTTTTTTATCTTCTTTCAATGTGTTTTTTTTCTTCTGGATTTCTACTTCTTTCGAGGCCGTTTTTTTTCTATTTTAGAATTCATTTTTTTGAATACATTTTTCTCAGGGAACCTTAATATTATAATCATTTTTGTCCCAAGTAAGATTCGAAAAGGTGTTTCTATCCAATTAAATAGAGCATTAAGCAGGTGGACTATGAAAGCCTTTCTAATTTTATGATTCACGAAATAAGTCCTACGAAATAACCTATTTGACCAATTGGAAAATCCCTCTCCCAAATCAATAGAATGATTATGCTATTGATTATGTGTTTCCTTTGACTGTAATAACCAAGATGCAGAGGGAAAATCGAATACTAGAGTTCGATTATATTTGAAGTGCACCTGATTGCTAAGTAATGCTGGGTAATATAAACCATGACAAAGCGATTTTTCACTTCTTAGCAATATGATCCTAGCATTTTGGGGGTCCTTCCTAAAGAATTTATCAAAACCTAGGAAAATATTTCTTCTTGGGAACGTTTAGAAATATTTTTTTTAGAATGATCTAAATCTGATCAAAACATAGGAAAACGGGGGTACAAGACAAGTAGCTTAATTCTAGTTTTTGTTCATTTTTTCATGCTATGATTTCACCTCCATTCCCGGCCTGTGAAGGTCAATGGGTGACAAATGGTACCCTCTATCAGGCATTATTGCACTTATGGCATTTTTGGAGAATTTTCAAACATAAATATTCATTTACACTGGAATCGATCGTTTAAACTTACTTAAAAATTCCCCAATAGCGTTCCTTCTGATGACTCCTAGAAATTTAGGCCAGCGAGGCTTAATGCACCATCCCCCAATGACACTTTCCAGGGGCATATTATCATTTATGAGCGTTTTTCAAACTTTTTCTCTCAAAAATAAATTTATAAACTCACAAGCGCCCACTGTTTTATTTGAATAGCGGAAACTTGCCGTTTTATTGCTATATTGCGGTATTCCATCGCAATTCCCAGCCTGTGCCATTGAATGGCTGACACACGGAGCCGACTAGCAAGTATTGTCAGACAAAGAGCATTTTTTGGGCATTTTCCTATAAAAATATTCGTTTACACTAGAATCGATGATTTAAAATTAATGAAAAATCCCCACTAGCGTTTTTTCTGGTGACTCCTATCAATTGAGGCTAGCGTGGCACAATATTCCACTCCCATTGACAACCATGGGGGGTAAATTATTACACCTTAGGGTTTCTCGGCCTTTTCCTCTCAAAAATAAACTGATAAACTAAACACTGACCATTATGTTTATTTGAACAGTGGAAACTTGCTATTTCGCTGCTAGATTTCGATATTCCATGCCATTTTCCAGCTCTTGACGCTAAATGGCTTATATACAGCACCCTATCATCATTCCTAAGACATTTTCCAGATGTTTTCTTGATAAAAATCATGCAATAAATCCATCACTTCATGTTTTCGCAACCCTACCCTCCGTGATACACCATGTCAACTCACACCACCGTGCCACACTATTGCTGACCAACTTTCACCCTCTACCACCCCTCATCATCCCGAAAAATTTTACATATAATTTCTTGTTAAAGACCATGCATTAAGTCTATTATTTCATGTTATTTGCAATCCAGCCCTCCGTGACACACCATGTCAATTCACACCATCGTGCCACTTTATTACTGACCCTCTGGCATCCCCTGGCGTCCCTCATCACTTCTAAGACATTTTTAAGATATTTATTTTTAAATATCATGCATTAAATACACTGGCTCATGTTTTTGCAGACTAACCTTCTGTGGAACACCATGTCAATTCACACCACCGTTCCACACCATGACTGACCCTTTGACACCCCTCAAAACTTCTACAATTCTGAAAAGCCATTTCTACAGCCTGGGGGGATTCATCCTCAAAAACATAATTTCCGGAACTTTCAACTACGCTGAACCAAATGGGTATCCAAAAAGGAAATTTGAATACAATGTGTGTAATGGGTAAATGTGCTAGGGTAAATGATGGGCAAGGGGCGACTGTCCTTTCAATTTTCAATCGAATGAGCCCTTTTTGAAGTTTCTACGACAAATGCATCTATACAAAATGCCCTGATCTAAAACAAAACAAAAAAATAATAATAATCCATTGGCAGCATAATAATCCATATGATTAATAATAATCATAGCGCTTAGGCAGCGCTATTGCGTTGCCTACGATGAAAGAGAATGTTTACATTTAATTAAACTTTTACAATGAAAATAATCTTACAAAATCAAATAAGTTACTCAATAGTTGATACGTTTCACTGAATGGTAAATGTTTTGTCTTTATCTTACTGATGTTTTCTGAAACACTGGCCAAATTTTGAAATAATAAAAAGCGAGGGGCTAATTCTGAACATGAATCAAGCTACAAATCACAAGAATCAACTTGCAAATTAAAAAAAAAAATATACATACATTAATTCTACTGAAGTCGTCCAATACAACAAGCCGAAATCCAATTTGTCATTTTCTTTTTTTATTATAGGTTAATTTGTAACTCGGATACGATTTAAAATTTTATTCATTGATTTACTAAAGAAGTGGAAGTACGTTTTCAAACAGTTGAAGATTCATATTTATTTATATGTGTATAACTTTTCGGATATTTCATCCGTTGAAGAATCACAGAAAAAAAAATCCCATTTTGTTGAACTGTGAGAGCAACAAAAGTTCTGTTGTTGTATTTATTTTTCTATGTCCCTGATTTTGAGTTACCACTGAAAAGTGGCAAGGTTCTATTCTCAATGGTTTTATGAGAAGTATAGACCTCAAACTAGATTGATGTATATGATACAATTTTTTTGGAAAGCTGCATATAATTCTTGAATGGGTCCAAAAAGGATGGTTTTTACTTTTCCTTGAAGTAGAGACTAGAGCGTTTAAGCTGAATTGGCCTTATGATATTTGTCGGACAGGACTCTCAAAAGTTGTAACAGGTTTTCGCTTTTTTTGTGCCACATTTCCACTTTTGGCTGAAAATCTCTTTTATGGGGGGCTTTCCTCTCCTCTGACTTGTCCTTGAAGCGGAGGCTAGAGTGTTTAGGCTGAATCGGCTTTATGATCTATGTTGGAGAGGACTTTCAACAGTTGTAACAGGCTTTCGTTTTTTTTTTTTGTACCACATTTCCACTTTTGGCTGAAAACTCTGTTTTGGAAGGCAAGCAAGAAGGCTTAAATTAAAAAAGTAGTTATGATATGCGGCGGTTCCCAGAACCCATTCCTAGAATACCTCCTATTAAGAATAACCTGAATAATTTAAAGATGCAAAAAAGGAACAGATTCCCAAAGATCCAAAAGTACTGCCAGCTAGTGTTGCAAGCTGTTTCTATTTATGATTAAATAAAAAAAACTAGTTTTTTTTAACTGAAAGTAAGGAGCGACATTAAAACTTAAAACGAACAGAAATTACTCCGTATACGAAATGTGTTGTCCCCTCCGCAATCCCTCGGTCTTTATGCTAAAGCTTTTAATTGTTTTAAAAAGCAGAATTGTGGCAAAAAGTAAACTTTAGCGTAAAGAGCGAGGGATTGCGGAGGGGACAACCCATTTCATATAAAGAGTAATTTCTGTTTGTTTTAAGTTTCAATGTCGCTCCTTACTTTCAGTTAAAAAAAAAAAAACTATTTTTTTATTTAATTTCTGAACGTTTTTGAATTAATGCATGTTTGATTTTGGCTCTCCGCACATAAATCATTAAAATGAAATTTATATATTAATTTTTTTTTTTTGCTAAATGGCTTTCTCTTAGTTTTGATCAGACGATTTTGAGAAATAAGGGGTGGGGAAGGAGGCCTAGTTGCCCTCCAATTTTTCGGTTGCTTAAACAGGCAACTAGAACGTTTAATTTTTAACGAACTTTTTTATTAGTAAAAAATATACGTAACTTAAGAATTAACTTACGTAACAAACTTTTATATTCTTATATTTTTATTATGTATTCGAGGGGGTTTGTACCCTCATTAATACCTCGCTCTTTACACTAAAACGTAAGTTTTGCCCCAATTCTTTAAGAATGACCCCTAAATCAGAAATGCCGTAGAATAAATAGTTGAAATTGCTAAAAATACTTAAGCATAAAGAGTGAGGTATTTATCTCCTCCTAAATACCTCGCTCTTTATGCTAAAGTATTTTTAGAACCCCTCATATGCGTAATAATCTCTGTTCATTTTAAGTTTCAATCCTACTCCTTACTTTCAATTGAAAAAACGTTTTCATGTTTATTTTTTCATTGTTTTTTTTTATAGTAATGCTAGAAAATCCTGCGCCCGTTTTATTGAATTTTTCTTCCCCCATGACATATTCCTCCAAGGAAAGATCCTCCCATATAGCCCCCTCCCCTCAACACCACCTCCAAACCAAACAAAATCCCCCTGAAGCGTCTGTACACTTCCCAATAACCACTATTATATGTAAACACTGGTCAAAGTTTGTAACTTGCAGCCCCTCCCCCAGGGATTGTGGGGGAGTAAGTCATTCCCAAAGACATAGTTCTTATGGTTTTCGACTACTCGGAACAAAATGGCTATCTCAAAATTTTGATCCGTTGACTTTGGGAAAAAATGAGCGTGGGAGGGGTCCTAGGTGCCCTCCAATTTTTTGGTCACTTAAAAAGGGCACTAGAACTTTTCATTTCAGTTAGAATGAGCCCTCTTGCAACATTATAGGACCACTTGGTCAATACGATGACCTCTGGGGAAAAAAAAAAAAAACAAACAAACAAACAAATAAACACGCACCCATGATTTGTCTTCTGGCAAAAAAATACGAAATTCCACATTTTGTAGATAAGAGCTTGAAATTTTTGCTATAGGGTTCTCTGATACGCCAAATGTAATGATTTGATTTTCGTTAAGATTCTATGACTTTTAGGTGGTATTTCCCTCTATTTTCCAAAATAAGGCAAATTTCTCAGGCTCGTAACTTTTGATGACAAAGACTAAATTTGATGAAACCTATATATTTAGAATCAGAATGAAAATTCGATTCTTTTGATGTATCTTTTAGCATCAAAATTCCGTTTTTTTTTAGTTTCGTTTACTATTGAGCCGGGTCGCTCCTCAAAAATTCGATGAGCCAATTAAAACATATAACGCTTCTTTAAAAAAAAAATTGGGCTCGGGCTTCACTATTTTGAAAGAACTAACAGCTTCATTTTTTATCATACATATCAGATAAGTGGCACATTGTGCTTTCCCACCGATGACTTTTTATCATAAAAATAGCCAGGTAACAGTTTTTATGCCCAAACAACGATGGTTTTATCTATCAGAATCAAAACTCAGCAGATTCAACTACAAGAATGAACAATTAGACGTCTCCTTACCACCATGAATTTTAACGTTTTCGTTTTAGATCTTGGGTTGTATGCAATTCGTATGTCTAGCGCTGCGCATCAGATAGTCCGACAAACAGATCCGACTCTTTCGATACAGAGCTGTGGAAGCTTTTGGAGATACCATGGAGCACTACAGTTACCTTGTGATTCAATATTATAAGTTGCACAGCGGATATCGGAAGAAACGATAGAACTAGTTTAGCCTATTGTTTTCAATATTTTTAGAAACTTTATTGACTACAACTAACAAGTATCTGCAGCACCAAGCAGTCTGAGATCAACACAACTACACACGCTCCTCTTCCCCAATCTATTCATACCTTCACTCTTTACTTCCTCCCAGGAAATTCAAGTTTCCTTTAAATGCTTTCGTATGACCTCTTTTACGCCCTTTCAGGACAGCCTTCTTATCTTCTGGCAAAGCACAATCCAAAGCATAATTTCCTTTTGGCCAAAAAGAACAATCTTTGGCAATCTATAACCCTTCATCTGCTAAAATTGACCTTTCAATTTTAGCTATTCTTTCATTATAGCCCTAAAAAGTCAGATTGAACCATATTTCCAGTACAGCTTATTGTTTTATATTAAATGTTGTTTGACGGTCACTCAAACAAGTGGCATGTAAACGATTATATTAGTCGAATGAGTGGAGTATAAACTTGAACTGAGGTGTTCTGTCAAACAGTTCGTGGTAGCAAACTGAAAGCAAGGAGTGCCCGGCTCAATAGTAACCGAAACTCTAAAAAACGGGATTTTAAAACCAATAGATACACCAACGAAATTGGATTTTCATGCTGATTTCGAATGTATATATAAGTCTTTCGTTAGATAATTCTCCTGATAGCACCCATATTTGAAGCATTTATACTTCAGAACAACTCTTAACCATTTTTATGTATCGTGTAATTGTCAGTACCGTAGCTTCCAGCATTGTAATCTTAGCTATTGACACCAATAAAATCGACTTTTCCACCTTTGTTTAAAGTTGTTGTTCTCCCGATAAAGCAACAAATGTTATTATATTTAATCTCGGGCTTGTGTACCGATCAGACAGAACTTGAGCTTAAACCTGCATTCAGAACCTTCTGGTCATCACATTCCGGTTCTACTTGACATTAAGTAAAAAATAAACAAGTTTTTTGAACTTAAAGCAAGGAGCAACATTAAAACTTAAAACAAACAGAAACTATCACGTATATGAGGGGGTTCACCCCCCAGTCAATGGCTCACTCTTTGCGCTAAAGCTCGAATTTTGTTCTAATTATTGAAGAATCACCCCTGAATCACAAAAGCCGTTTAATTAGAATAGATAGCTCTTTTGAAAGTACTGAAAAAAACTTTAGCGTAAAGAGCGAGGTATTGGCTAGGGGGCAAACCCAATCAAATACGTGAGTATTTATTTTATTTTATTAAAAACTAGTTGATTAAAAAACTTGTTTTGTTTATTAAACTAAAAAAACTAAAAAACTGTTTATTAAAACTTGTCTATTAAAAAATCTATTATTTTATTTATTTTATTAAAAAATTGTTCCTTATTTAATTTCTAATCGTTTTTTTAAATAATGCTGGGAAATCTGGCGCCCGCTTCATAGATATTTCCCTTCCCCATAAAAAGATCCTCCATGGAAAGATGCTCCCAAGGAGCCCTCTCAACCCCAACCACCCCTCCCCACCAGAAAAAATCCCTCCTGAATCGTCTGTATGCTTCCCAATGATCAATTCTAGATGTAAAAAACAGGCGAAGTTCACAATTTGCAGCCCTTTTCCCGGAGACTGTGGGGGATTAAGTCATCCTAAAAGACACAGTTATTAGATTTTCGACTACGTTGAACAAAATGGTTACCTCAAAATTTGATCGAGTGATTTTGGGAAAAATTAGCGCGCGAGGGGGTCTAGTTGCCATCCAATTTTTCGGTCACTTAAGAATGTCACTAGCATTTTTAATTTCCATTCGAATGAGCCCCTCTCGCAATATTTTTGGACCACTGGATCGATACGATCATCCCTGGAAAAAACAAGAACTAAGAGCTCATATGGCACTTGTGACGAGGCAAGAAGAGCTAAGAGCCAAGAGCTCATATGGTATGAGCTCTAACAAAATTCTAAGAATCAATATATTGATTTAAAAGGAAAATCAGAGGCTTAATGCCGGTTAAGATTTAAAATAAGAGCTCTAAGTCACGATGTCCTTCTAAATATCAAAATTCATTAAGATCCGATCACCCACTCGTAAGTTATAAATACCTATTTTTTTCTAACTTTTCCTCTCTCTTTAGCCCCCCAGATGGTCGAATCTGGGAAAACGACTTTATCAAGTCAATTTGTTGCAGCTCCCTGACACACCTACCCATTTTCATCGTCCTAGCACGCCCAGAAGCACCAAAATCGCCAAATCCCTGAACCCCTCCCCCCAACTCCCCCAAAGAGAGCGAATCCAGTACGGTTACGTCAATCACGTATCAAGGACATTTGCTTATTCTATCCACCAAGCTTCATCCCGATTCCTCCACTCAAAGTGTTTTCCGAGATTTCCCCCTCCAACTCCCCCCAATGTCAAAAGATCTGGTCGGGATTTGAAATAAGAGCTCTGAGACATGAATTCCTTCTAATATCAAATTTCATTAAGATACGATCATCTATTCGTAAGATAAAATTTTTCACGTTTTCCAAAAATTCCGGTTTCCCCCTCCAACTCCCCCCAATGTCACAGGATCTGGTCGGAATTTAAAATTAGAGCTTTAAAGCACAAGATCCTTCTAAATATCAAATTTCAATAAGATCTGGTCACCTTTTCGTAAGTTACAAATACCTCAATTTTCAAAATTACCCCCCCCCCCCCAACTCCACCAAAGAGAGCAGATCCGGTCCGGTTATGTCAGTCACGTATCTTAGACAGGTTTTTATTTTTCCCATCCGGTTTCATTCTCATCTCTCCGCTTTACGTATTTTCTACGGTCCCCCCCCCCCCAACTGTCCCCCCCCCAATGACGCTGGATCCAGTTGAGATTTAAAATAAGAGATTTGAGTTACGTGGTCCTTCTAAATATGAAGTTTCATGAAGATCCGGTCACTCCTTCGTAAGTTAAAAATACGTAATTTTTTCTAACTTTTCAGAATTAAATTTGCGATTGCTATATGTCACTTGGTTAATACCAAGTGCCACAGAAAATAACAAATAAACATGAATCCGTGATCTTTCTTCCAGCAAAAAAACAAAAATTCCACATTTTTGCAGATAGGAGCTTGAAACCTCTACAGTAGGATTTTATGATACACTGAATCTGATGGTGTGATTTTCATTAAATTCTATCATCACTATCAGTGGTTGCTTTGCCGCTTTTTCAGAAAATAAGGAAATTTTTATTCAGGCTCGTAACTTTTGATGGGTAAGAAAAACTTGATGAAAGATATACATTCGAAATCAGCATAAAAATCCAATTTTGTTGGTTCATCTATTGGTATGAAAATCCCGTTTTATAGAGTTTCAGTTGCTATTGATTCGGGCTGCTCCTTGTTTACAGTTCGTTGCATCTGTTTGACAGAACACCTACAGTTTCAATTTATATAAAATTGTTAGAGGTCCACTCCTGCTTAAAAGATTTTTTCGTATCTCTACTTCTTTCTCTAGACAAACTGACTAAAATATCGATTTATTCTATGTTTTTCTTTAATTCTATTGCAAATAGTCTGAAAACGCGAATAAAAATCACCTTGCATCCTGCTAATAATATGATTCTCTTATAAATATATATCCATAAGAACACATTAAACGTTTTACATGCATCCATATAAGTTGCTTACACAGCAAAAAAAAAGAAAACAAACTTAAATATCAGTAAACCATGATGGCTATCTATTTTACATATATTTTTGACGATTTATTATCTTTAGATAGTTCAAACATATTGGACAATTTTATGAATATATAAATGAACTTGCTTCGCAAATCTGGACAATAACACACAGAAGAACCCGTAATTATTGAAGAAGATCATAAGATCGTCTGGTGAGTGATTTATTTCTCAGCTTCTAATATAGCTAGGTGTTTAAAACTATTCATACTGATATAGAATATATTTAGGTAACCAACCTGATAATGATTCACAGTATTTTCTAAGTGTCTCTATTAAAGCGGGTATTACATAAACAGACATGAACCTTACCTTGAGTACTATGTTGTCCCTATCAAAATTAAATGAATTTCGTTTTTCCAGATTCATTACATAGCGAAAATTTTAATTTACAAAAAAAAATATAACAGAAATGATCGAAGGTTTACTTATCAACTGAACAACTCTATGTCAATACTACTGCCTTGTGAACACATGGGCCATTAGGACCTTTTTGAAGCGCTGGCCATAAGTAGGTTTTAATGGAATTTTGCCTAGGGTTTGAGTCATGGAATCGAACGTGGAGATTTGGATCAAAAATTCTTGCTTCATATTCCAATGCAAATGGTGGTGTCTGAAATGAATTATTTCATAAGTAGGAATAAGTGGGAAAAAAGATAAAAAGTCAAAATACAATTTCCATATTAATATTCAAGTACAACCAGGTTAGTAGAAAATATTACCTCTTTCATTTTACTTTTAGAACAAACTTTAGAAGAAAGAAAAAAAGGCAACTAGGCTTTTCAGCCTTAAGACCAATAAGTGATCTTTTAATTTTATTTTCAACTCTTTAGGATTGGTCAAATTCTAATTATCATTCGGTCTTTTAAGTAAACAAAAAAAGATCCAAGATCTCTGCCTCTTTGATTTCAGAAATAAAACTGAAGTCCCTTATTTCAGTATTCTGATGTCTATACAAGAATATTAAGGAAGGAATAGATATAGAAATATTAAAATAAGGTTTGCAGTTTTAGAGCTTCGATGACTTGTATGTTTTCTTCAAAAACAGTAGATTTGAAACGCTGGATTTTTATTGCAGCTATCGTCAATGATTTCCCATACTATGTATAAACAATTTAAAAGATTAAATGTCTCTAAATGGAAAAAAAAACAGGTCTCTAAGAAATATGGCTGACCAAACAAATGAAAAAGTAGACTCTACGTTATTTATTGAAAAAAAAATAAGGACATCTCTTATGGATGACAGAGTTAATAAAACTTGTTTATTTCTGCCTAAAGTACAACTAGAATAAAATATTTAGCGCCATCTCTTTTCAATAGCTAATAATACAAAAAGTTTTTGTCTTTTTAATCTGAGCAAAAACAAAACTTAAATTGGAAACAAACCAACTAAAAATGGGACTTAGAGTACCGATAACGACAAAAATGAAATTTGATTGTTTCAAATGGTTAATCAAATACTTACTCAACGATACATGTATTAAAATATTAGGAAAAAATCAGAATTCAGCCTTTATTGAAAACGGCCTCAACATGCAGTTAAACCCTGTCTTAATTATGACTTTTTCCGGCGTAAAACAGATTTCTTTTTTTTTCTTTTATCAAAAATCGACTATTCTGAAAAAAAAACCACTTCAAATGCGTCAGATATGCCTTTTTGAACTTAAAAATAACAATGGTGATTGGGGCTACCTGAAAAAGTAAAAAAGCACAGGTGACTTTGCATGACAAAAGAAGATGCAACTATTGGGCAGTTGCAGGCGTCAGATACAAAAAGCAGCGTGTGTGAAATATCAGCACTGAAATTTGCTAAAAACATATAGCATCAAACAGCAAAAGGAAGTGTAACTTTATTTTGAAGGCTTAGTTTTCTTTGGGAACGAAGAAACTGTTAATAGTTGGTTTTTTACAGAATTGTCGAATTTAAATAATTAATTTTGTTTATTTTAAAAGTTCAATGTGGCAACACTGACAAAGATGCGATTCAGCCCTAAATCCTTCCTTATTCCAATATTGTCTAAAATCATGGTTTCAGGTATGAATAGATCTAGGATGGATCCAGGGGGCTAAAACTATTTTTTTGATATTCTTGGCACTTCAAGATTTACTTACCATCAAACCTTTGGGGATAATTTGAAAATTTTAGACAGACTTAGAGACAATTTGGGGATTTTCATGACTTTTGTCTTTAAAAGCACCTTTGTTTAATTTCTATTCTGCTAACTTTTCCAACGATTCGGACAATAGATAAAAGTGAAGATTAATATGATTTAAATAGTTAATAGAAACTGAACAAAATTTGTATTTTAATTAAATGTCCACGTTTCTTGGATCTGACATGAAATTTATCTTAAAATACGCATACTATTTCTTGTAAATTATTTTAGTTGAAGTTGAAATATTTGGCGCTCAGATAGTGCACAGTACACGTTAGTCACTAAAAATAATATTATAGTTTCGTATATGTTTATTAAATTGCTATCGTATTACTAAAATATTAACGCTAAATTATACTACTTTTACAATCACAAAACAAATGGAAAATGAGGAAAAAAAAGGTTACTTGCTAAATACACTTACAAAATATGGCTCGAAGGAGTTTACAAAACTTTTTTTACGGCACTTAACGGGCTATAATTTATTGTGATGCCCAGTAATCCTGCTAATCTGTACAGATGGTGGATAAATGATCGGTGTTTCTAGTTTGCGGATAGTATTTTCCCAACTTTCTTTGTTAAATCGCGTCTTCTAGTAAATAATGTGGGTAAGTTCGAGAGTTCAAGATTACTTTCTTAGTTTCTGAAGCGGGGTCCTGGTATTATTTTAGCAGCAAGTTTTAGGACGTCTTTTTGTTCTGCTGGCATGTAAGCAGTGTTTTGAGCTTAAGAACTCCAAACAGGACAGCAATACTCGAGGATGAGCCTTATGTAGGTTGCATACACCAGTAGGAGTTGGCGACCAGAGAAGCCCGGCCTGTGCTTACTTGTTAAACTCTGGATTGAGTAATGACCTTCGCGTGCAATATTGTCAACATGCACCTTAAATGAGCAACCATCTGTAAATGTTACACCTAGGATTGTTGCAGTCAAAATAGTTAGAAACGGCACGTCTGGAGTTATAATGTCCCACTTGATTGGATTGAATCGTAGAACTTTCGGTTTCTGTTCATTCACTCGCAAATCATTTGATTGGCTGATGAAATCCATAAAGAAAATGTGGTCAAACTTCTTTTTTGCTACTGCATTTTGTACTGTGTACTTGAGAAGTACAGACAAGACATCACAGAACTTCAAATACTCTTCAAATTTTGCTAGGATTGGGCCTATAACAGTAATCAATAAAAGAACAACTTGCTTCATCCCTTGGGGGCAGCCACAGGTTAGTTCTGACAACTCAGAACAGGTATCTTCGGGAAACAAAGGATAAACTGATTTCAATCTATCCCGTAGAAACTCTCTCGATGATAGTAGTATGTGACTTGTAGCTCCCATCTCCTTCAGATTTCTCAATTCGGCTAGGTCTTTTATAGGGTCGAATGCTTTTCTGTAGTCCAGCAAAAGTAAATCGACGATGTCATTAGAAGTGTCCAGCCACTTGACGATTAAGTGGTAATATATTGCTGTGTCATATTGGCACGGATCTATCGAATGCCATTTTGTTAAAAATGAGAGTGGTAAAGAAAACCCTTGCCTACCTTTGCTTACATAGAATCATACTTTGGAAATGCATTTAGCAATTAGAGTGACAGGTTTTAGTAAAGGAGGGAGGTTATTCGAGTTGTTCAGAGCTTCCTCTTAGCAATAAAGCCTCAATATTGTTATAGTTTCTGAGCAATGCACAGTAATTATGGGTTTGGCTTTTTTGTTCCGCTTTCGTTGCAAACTGTTGAGATTAGTGGTATACAGTAGTCACTGTTATAAAGTACATAGCGCTCTCTGCGTTCTGAAACTCCTCTACCTGCATGTTTTCCGTGCCATAGTACCATAAAGGCAAAAGTATACTAAAGAAAGCGGATCTGTTTCTGTAGATGCTTGAAATATGTACGCCTATTTTAGCTGTTGAAAACATTTTTTTTGACACTAAATTTTTACGGGGGGGGGGGGTAAACCGGAGCCTGGGGGAAGTTGCCCCCCTTCACTATATTAAATTAGGCTTCTGACTCTTGGGAGTAGTCTTTGAGAGGCTTAAAAAAGGGAAAAAATGAAATAATCAAAGAAACTTAATTTGGCAGCAGTTAACCACAGAAAAGGACTTGTTCAAAAAGCCTTAATTGGTTTTATTTAACTATTATTCTCTCTTGCTTTGAAGAAGCATCATAGAAAATATCATACATACCATGTGATTCTTGTAATCTCAGAGAAAAATATAAATTAAAATTAAAATACAATATAATTTTTTAAAACATTGTACATCAAAATTGAGCTTGTCTTACACTTATAACAAAGATAAGAAGAAAATTTATGGGCTTGTTTTGTTAAAACGGCAGAAAATGTTGTAAAACAGGAACTCAGCCATAATTATTTTTTCCATATATTTTAGTACCAGCTACTTGCTCATACGTTTGTTCACTTCCGGAAAGGATAAGGTCTAAATAAACTATGAATGTTAACCCAAAATATTTAACTTGTCCTTTTCGTTCCTCTTCATTGGCCTTGAACCTGTTTTTCCATTTACGGCTGTTGTTTCTTTGTTTGTTGTTGTAACTTTTTTGCGTGGAGGGAATGTTTTTAAGCTCAATTGCTCAATTCCTTGGACAATATAGTAGTTAATACATTTAGTATAATCTAAAATTGATTCTACATATTTTTTTAACCTTTTTGTGCTCTTATTATACATTCAGTTTATATTCTCAAACAGACTGCACCGCATTTACGGTTTGGAATATCCATAGAAAATGCTTGCAGTTTTATTTCCTTTTTTCTTGAGTGGACCTAGATTTGTCTGTTGTAGAAAAAAGTGAATCACCTGGTTCACCAGATTCCATGACAAACGAAGACATTCTTCAATGTAGTTCAGAAGATCATTGCTTTCTTTAAGACAAGGGTAATCATAAAGTGTCGCGTAAATTTGTGATGTTACTTCCTATATAAAAAAATAAAGTCAATGATAGGATAAAGAAAAAACAAGACAAATAAAGAAAGATTAGAAGGAAGGCATATACAATACAATGCTAAGAGCAAGAGCCCATAGCTTTGACCACTGTCAGATCCTCACTGTTATAGGCAAACATATCCAGTCTACTTTTGAAGAAACTAACTTGAGAGCATGTTAACCATTCACCTGAAAAAAATCCGAGAGAAAAATCTCCCATTATAAAAGACAGCAATTCCAGTATAGTCTGTTAGAATAGAAAATCCGAGCGTCTGAGATAGTCGTTACCACTGCTGATAAGAAGTTAGTTTTTTCCCGCTTGTGGTATCAACCTTATATCGTCACTTCTGAAATGAATATTTCTATCGGTTTTTAGGAAAGCACAAATAAAATTTGCAAGCATCCCTAATAAAACATTCTTAAATGGAACAAAAATATACAATATTACAAATCCATCGAAAAATTGAGTAAAATTATGGAGTTTGGTTTTGGTCCATATTATAAATTATTAAATAGTCTTTGAGATAGCAGGTAGCAGTTACATGCCTATCATTTTTTTGGAGAGGGGAGCTCGGGGGCTCTGGTTTTGAAAAATGATCAAACTATTCAGAATAATCTTTGAATTTATACGGAAGTCCCACTATATTATATATTTGTATAGCAATGTCCGTAAGACCCCCTCCTTGAATAAATTTCATAGCTAAAGGCATTGTAACACTTCCGTCCAAGACAAGACAAGACAATTTTAAGTTTTTTGATTTTTCTTCAACTCCTGTTTGCTGTTTGAAATATTGTGAATTGTTATTTGACTTTCCGATTTGTTTTAGCGACATTGGATTAACCAGAAAACTAGGATTGTAATTGAAAACTCACCATAAATATGCAAATATTCTCTCAATTTATAACCTTTACTCATTTCTCCAGAAAATGATAAATACTTTAAATGTACTTATACTTTAAATACTACTTAGTTATTTTTGCATGCCTAATGTGTTGGTATTGTTGTTGTTTTTTTGTAAATTGTTGCATTTTTAATTTGCTGGATAGATTTTGTAACTCTATAGTTTTTTTCTTAAATGAAAAAATAGGTAAATATTCTGCTACCGAACCTTTTGCTACTCACTCACCACAACCCTTTATCCTTCGATTACTGATCTATTTGCAAACAAATAATAAAAACACCATAAATAGTAATATCCCTATGCTCACAAACATCTAGATGGGGTACCGACATATGTAGAAGCATAAAACACATTTAAATCCATTTTTCAGTATAAGTCCAACTTCCTAATATATTTGCCACTCTCCTGAAGTACTATTCAATATATTTCCCAACTATCAATTCCTTAATTCATCCTTATCTGCTATATTGTTGTAATGTTTGGGGTAGTACATTTCCTTCTCATCTCCATCATATTCGAGTTTTGCAGAGTAAAGCGCTTCGAATGTTATGTGGTGTAGGTTTTAAAGACTCGATACAAAAGAGGTATATAGATTGTAAAATCTTGCCTTTAGCAGGACTTATTACTTTTTATCGAAGCCTGTTTATATATAAACATTTTCAAAATTGTTTACCAATATGTTTTAAAAGTATGTTTGAATTAGGAAGTGGTATTCATACACAGTCTACAAGACAGTCCGATATGATTCGTCGTCCGCTTGATATTACCCGTAGATCTCAATTTTCCATTCGGTATCTAGGACCCCATGCATGGAATTGTTTACCTACGACTTTGAGAAAAATGGATAATTTTCTTGAATTTCGGAGGGAATTAAAGCTATTTTGCCTTAATATTTATGGTTTTGATAGTTGAGTGGACCTCAAGTGTAGCCAAGATGTTGGCTTTGTTTTGGGTGATACTGGTCAAGTGGTTTTAGTTTCTTTTTGTTTTGTCTTTTTTGAAGTGAAATTCCGTATCGATTGAAATGCAGGGTAATTGAATTTTTTCTTCTTCTTTTCTTTTCTTTTTTCTTTTCCTTTTCTTTTCTTTTTTATTTTCTTCTTCTTTTTCGTATTTTTTTTATTTTTATGTGTATTGGTATTGTAAGCCCAAACAAGCTTTGCTTCGGGCCATTTGCTTGTTTTGTTTTGTTATTTATATTAATAAACCCATGTGTCTCTCTCTCTCCATTATAACGGAAAATTTCCATTATTTGCCATTCTCTCGACGTACTATTCAATATATTTCCCAACTATTAAATATATTGGAAAATTTTCCATTATAATGGAATAATGGAGTTGATAAGTTGATAAGTTTGAATGCATGGCTGCAGTGATAGCTACAACCTAGTACAGAGCGAACAAAGCCACACTGTAACAGGAAGTTTAAAAGCGCGTTCTGCAAAAAAATAATAATAAAAAAAATCTATTGAAAAATTATTACCTTTTCAGACTGATTTAGAAAGGAATGAAAATGTTAACAAAATAATATATTTATGGTTTTGAGAGTTAAGGGCGTTGGAATAGTTTTGAAAATGAATGTTAAAAAGAGTACACTGCTAAGACTGGGAATAAGTGAAGATGAAAATGTGATGCTGGGTAAGGAGAAGATTGACTAAGTGGATATCTTCAATTAGCAAGGTAGTATTGTTAGTAAAAATGGTGGATGCAGTGAAGATATTAAAAGTAGAATAGTCAAGGCTCACTGTGATTTGTCACAGTTGAAGAAAATTGGGAATAATAAGAAAATAAAAATGCATACCAAGATTAAAATTTTAGAAGCTACAGTAATTACAGTGGCCAAATATGGTCCTGAAACTCGCCTACTCCGAAACAAATAGGAGGATTTGTCATATGTTTTCCAAAAGAATTGTTTAATAGATTCTTTTGTGTACCCATCTGACTGACTGTGTTCAAAATAGTAAACTCTACGATAAATATGGTTCTATCCCGCTTTCTAGGGATATAATGAGAGAAAGATTGAGAGGGATAGGACAACTTCTAACAATGAAGGATGAAAAATTACTGAAGATAATCCTTTTTGGCAAACCATTTTGGGCCAAACGAAAGATAGGTTGTTCCTGAATGGTTTGGGAAAATGTTGTAAGAAAGCACTTAAAGGATATTGAAACAAACTCCTTGGGAGGGTGTAAAGAGGGGACTTTGAATAGATTGTGACAGAGGAGGAGCATGTGTAGCTGTGCTGTTCTCAGACGGCTTGGTGGTGTAGTGAGTTATTATCATTATTATTAGTAGTAGTATTTTGGTCAATCATAATAGTAAAATGCAATTATGAGTAAAATGCTATCATAAAGTGCCATATGGAACCTAAAATGGCACTTTTGATGCTATTTCGGGAGAAGTGAGGCTGAGAAGCTGAAAAGAGTAACCAAAAATACTTGTACCAAAAAGTGATCCCCCTTCCTGTATACTGCTCCTCACTGCCCTCTTAGTAAGTTTCTAAGTTTATAAACTAAGAATTTGGTATCAGTTTAGCATTCACCCTCTCCAGAAAGAAACACTATAAAATTCGGGAGAGTACTTTGAAACATTGTAAAATACTTACTTATATCATTCTTAAAAGTCTACCATTTTTAATTTTATTATTAAACTTTGCTAAAACAATATTCAGGAAAATTATAGCCTACCAGCTTGAACAACAAGGAAAATCACTTTTTTGCATCAGAAGCATGGATATATATCTTCCTTTCTTCAAATGTTTTATTTTACTACTGATCAGAGCACTGGAAAATGGAAGAAGTAGAGATCTGTTAAAGAGCTTGTTTGAAAGCCAATTTTTATATCTCTGTGATTTTTATTAGTTTATCTTGATGTTGTCATCACAAAGTTCAATAAAACACCAAAATGGCCCTTTGGGTACCATTTCTGGAGAGAAAAGGGTAGGCAATAGAAAAGAGTAGCATCATAGCTCCTCAAATAATTCCTAAGACCACAGAGGCTGTGCTTGATAAAATGAAAAAATTGTGAAGAAGAAAAAATGGGGATATATCCAGCCGGTGAAAAGAGAAGGATAAATATACTGATATTTCGGTCAGGACCACCATTCGACCGTCCCCAGTGCACAAAAGAAAATAAACACTAAAAAACATGTAGATAAAACTATTAGCACAAAAAGAACTAAATGGACTTCAAAAAAGAAAACACTAGAATTAAAATACTCCCTGTCAAAGCAGGTTCGAGTGCTTTTGTTTTGCCCTTAGGACTTTTATCTGTGTATTTATTGTGCATAATTTTTTAATCAAAAAAACAAACAAAAATCGATTTTAAAATACCAAAGTTTTTCTGATGAAAATAAAGAGCGAAGTTGAAACCTAGGACAAACAAACATTACTACTTCATAGTTTGCGCAACATATTGTTGAGAACTGTTTCAAATAAACTAGCTCGTGATATTTTACTTATATTTGTAACATTTTAAAAAAATTGCACTCTTTTAAAAACTAAGCTTGCTTGAGTTTTTCAGGGATTAAAATTGTGAAGTAAGAAGTATTAATTTATGACCACAAGAAGATCCAAAGCTTTATAGATTTTTATTTTATTTTCTGCTGGCTACTTGAAGATTTTCTGCTTCTAATCCGGTTTTGTTGCGTCGTTTTTGTGTTTTCCGCATGGTGGAAATTTTCAAAATTCTACAAATATATTGAAATATCACCAACCAGTTTATTTGAAAGAGTTTTTAAAAATATGTTGCATAAACTTCAAAACAGTAATTTTCTCCCGTTTTAATGTTCAACTTTGCTTTCTTAAAAAAGAAAGCAAGTGTTTACTCTTTGCTTTCTTAAAAAAATATTCTTAAAAAATAAGTTAATTAAAGGAAGAATACTCTAACATAACAGCAAAGGGAATGGACAACAACTATCTTTCACAATATTTCGAAATTGGAAGGGTAACTCAATCAACGTTTATGTAAAACAATAAATTTCCTGTGTCAATTGAGAGACAATCGCTAAAATAGAACAAATACTTGCAATTAACTATAGTTGTTGCACATAAAACCGCTTTTAGTAAAGCACCCTAAAACTTTAGCATAAAATGCGAAGGGAGGGGCGTCGATTGGAGGGAATGCCCAATCACATACAGGATACTTCGGGTTCGTTTTAAGCTTTAATATTACTCTTAACTTTCCTCTGAAAGAACTTGCTTTTTGATATTTTAGACAGAAAGGGTCTATTGAATTCTTTGTGATATTCTTTTGGCTTTCAATGATTTTGAATAATTTGAAGTTCATAATTTTATTTGATAATTTTAATATTGTGTTCAAGCTCTGAGGCTTCCTTTTTCAATAATTTTAGACTTACCAACGACTTAAATGACTCTCAAGAAGGGCTCTTTGAAGAGATTTTATTTATGTTTTTTTTAGTAATATTATACCAGACACTCGGCTATGCAAATTAAATGCTCCATCTTACCTCGATGCATTTTCCAAGATCAAATTCATCTGCAGTTCTCCTCAAATATATTTCAATGCTTGTTTCCATATCCGTTTTGGTATCAGTCTTTGAAATCAGTGACTTTCTGCTCTCTGGGAGACGTGCTTCA
Source organism: Artemia franciscana (assembly GCF_032884065.1). Taxonomy (NCBI): domain Eukaryota; kingdom Metazoa; phylum Arthropoda; class Branchiopoda; order Anostraca; family Artemiidae; genus Artemia; species Artemia franciscana. The sequence continues at coordinate 24,475,185 of NC_088867.1, read as the reverse complement.
CTCGCTTGAAGCAACCTTGAACCAATGGGCTTATCTGGTAAAGGTGGTGGTACTGGAGGGCCGTTCCCTTGAATCACATCTTTTGAATCTGAAGTTTTAATTTGTAAAACCCTCTTTATATGATCCTTGATAAGATTTGACCTTGCAGATGCACTGCGGTAAGCAAGCTACAAAACATATAATGAATTAAAAGATTATATCCATTGTTTATATGGGAACACACCAAGGAGGTGATTGGAGTAGAAAACTAATCTATATTGGCTAATAATTTCGCTTGATAGTTAAAAAGCGAATTAAATGGATAAGGGAAAAGAAAATTACCGCATAGATAATTCTTATATGCTGAATAAACACACTAATGTGTTAGTTCATCAGGCACAGCAGAAACGCAATGAACCCAAATTTACTAGACACGAATGTATTAAACAGGTAACTAAAGAAATGATTTACTTTTCCAATACATTTCAAAGATAGCACTAAAATATTACTCATATATTTAAATTGATTTACGAGCTTATTTAATACATTTCTAGAAGAAGATTCGGGGTTCCTTAAAGTTCCAAAATATTCTTGTGGAAAATTCTTCGAAAAGTGTTCTTTTCAAGGGAGGTCGTGAAAACAACTTCAAGGCCTTGGTCAAGGGGTGTTTAAAACCAAAACCAGGAAAAATATTTGCCACAAAAGGATTATTTATTTCGAATGAGGTAAAATTTCATATTTTTTTACTTGTTTTTTTTAGTGGGAGGGGGTGGTACTCTTAATCTCCTCTTTAGACTCCTTTGGTTATTCCTTACTTATATGTAAAGAGTAATTTTGTACTCGAAGTTCTACCTATTGATGATTAGTCCATCAATATCGAAGTTACATTATAGTTAGTTAATCCGAAGTAACCTAGAAGGTAGTCTAATAAAATTAATTACCTAGTTAATTGAATAATAAATAATTAATGAACTAAACATAAATAGCAAAAATAATTCAAAAGTAAAAGTAATTCATCAGTCTAATAGATATAGTAAGCACAAAATTTGACGCCTATGGAAATCTTTTATATTCACTGAATCAAAAACTAGGCGCAGCATAGACAACAGTAAACATAAATGAAATAGAATAATTTTTTCTACTTTTGTTTTCAACCAGCATTCAGAAGATTTATAAGATTTGATTAAAAAATAAAATCAATATATGAATTATGATGATTTAAGTTGCTTAGCATCCTTCTTAAAACAAAAACAAAGATCTTATCTTGGTTTCCTTCTTTTATCTTTGAAATCGGGCTCTGGTTATTTAATCAAACCAGGTACCCCAGCGTTTTTCTGGACTCACGTAAATATTTTATACTTAAAAAGAAAAAAAAATCTATTTTGTTAAAAGGTAGTTACCATTTATAGTAGCCTATATTGATATATATTTTAAAAGAATGCTTAAACCAATTTCTTTTCACTTTATCGAATTGCGATTTTTTTTTATCTGAAATAGCTTTTGAACAAGCTTTGTGAAATAAATAACTGTTACTTTATAATTTCTGCACAGCTTCAAAAATACTAGAGTGCATTTTCTTCGCTTCAATGGGGGGGGGGGGCTTCGCAAGAAAACCTTTGCGTTTTCTAATTTAAGTGGAGTTTCCAATAAAAAATTATCCTTGATGATTAATGTTTCGATTAAATATACATAAATATTCAATAAATGGTATTTTCATTAAACGTTAAAAACGTTATTTATCAACTTAATTTTAGTCTTTAATGAGTACTTTATTAAGCAATCAAAAACATATGAAGCCACTCAATTTGAAATCACACGTGGTAAGGGCTTACATTTCAGTTCAGCCTTTGTCAATTGATATTTCCACTTTTTCCTAAGCACTTGTGTGTTAAAGCGCCTTTAAATTCCTAATGAAATATCACAAAATATAATGAAAATGTATTACATTTGAAATAAAATTGGGCTATATATTTGCACATCAAGTGGGGGAGGGGTGTAAAATATTACGAATATGTAGGCAAAATTTGTTGGATGCAATTATTCTGTATATAATGAAGTAAGGATTGTTTTCTAACTTTACACTGTCCAAATACTTGACCATCCCAACCCCATCCCCTAATATGCAAATACATAGCTCAAATTATATATTTCCCATATATTTTGTCACTTGTCTTTGTCTTGTCTCACGCTAAACCGAAAGAAACTAACGAAGAAACCGGTTCTACGGTACATCAATGGATGAAGAACTTAACATAGGCAATATAACAGACAAGTACCATTTTCTAAATCCTAATTTTCACTTGATGTTGAGGCTCCTAACGAATAAATTTGGTACCTAACAGTGAGAAAAAATTAGACATAGTACCAAACGTTATAATGTTTGAATTTACAGTAGGTTCAACACATACAGTAGGTTCAACACATATTCAGTGATTTCAGTCTAAGATGAGACTAATAAAAATTTAGATACCAATATTCTTAGGGCAAAACAATATATAAGGGCAACTCACATCTTAAATAATCTTGGTATTATCGGACTGCTTTATTTAAATATTTACTTAAAAAACTTTTTCCACAAGACAAATTTTGAAAGAAAAGTAAAGAGCTCATTTAAGCCAAGAATGAGCAAAAATAAAGTCAAATAATCTTCTAAGCATGAAACTACCACCTATCACTATCAATAAATCATTGAAACTCAAAACGAACAGAAATTACGATAAATAGCCAGGTGAAACTCAAAGCCCCTATACTTTCTCAAGACCAGATCATAATTTACGCTTGAGAAAAAGGGCTTGTTGCCCTCCACTCTCTTTTTACTCGTAAAAAGGGCACCAGACACTCGCACTGCAATTGGAGCGCAAATATTAAAAAAAAAAATTAAATATAATTCGTTTTCATTAAAGCGTAAATTATGTTCTGCTCTTCAGAAGACATGGGCTTTGTCAACCCTACTCATGTTAATTTTTGCTCGTTTTCAATTGGACTCCGTTATTTATTGTATGATTTAAATAAACAAAATACGTTTGAAATGTTTTAACTTTTTAAATTTAATAAATTAAAAATTATTAAAACTTTAAGGATTGTATATTAGAATATGTATAATAAACTGACAATCCACAGCTATTTTTTTTTTCAGTAAAGTGCAAATTATGTTCTGATTCTTAGACGTTATTGGGGTTGTCAAAGAAATAATTTCCAGAATTTTCAACTACACTGAACTAAATGGCTATCTCGAAATTTTGATTAGATATGTTTTGGGAATTAATGGGCGTAGGTGGGGGGGGGGTCTTGCTGTCCAGCAATCACTTTTGACTAATAAAATGGGCAATAGCCCTTTCAATTTTCAATCGAATGAGCTGTTTTGGCACCACGACAACAAATAACCGTATCAAAATCTGATGCATCTTGGGAAAAAAGACCTGTGGTGAGGAGTTTATCACCCTCCGATCACTCTGAATCGTAAAAAGAGCACTAGAACTTCTGATTACCAATGAAATGTCTCCCCTCCAAAGTTCATACAATCATCCTTTCTATATATATGTATATATATATATGTATATATATATATATATATATATATATATATATATATATATATATATATATATATATATATATATATATATATATATATAAAAATATATATATATATATATATATATATATATATATAAATATATATATATATATATATATATATATATATACATATATATATATATATATATTTATATATATATATATATTATATATATATATATATATATATATAAATATATATATATATATATATATATATATATATATATATATATATATATATATATGTATATATATGTATATATATATAAATATATATATATATATACATATATATATATATATATATATATATATATATATATATATATATATATATATATATATATATATATATATATATATTTATATATATATATATATGCCCCCAGGGCAGATCTTACAACCCTTACCCTAAGGGCTGTGGGGGGTTGTCATCCTCAAACACATGATTTCCGGTTCTTTCAATTACTTTAAACAAAATGGATATCTAAAATTTTAATTGGATGTGTTTGGGGAAATGGTGGACGAGGGAAGAGGGTTAGTTGTCCTTCAATCACTTTTAACTATTAAAAAGGGCACTGACCGTTTCAATTTCAAATCGATAATATCAAAATTAAAATCAGAAGCATTTTGGAAAAATACGAGGTGTGGTGGGGGGTATCTACCATTTGATCACTCCAAATCTAAAAGGGGGCAGCTAGGACATTTGATTTCCAATCAAATGAGCCCATTCCAGAGTTTTAACGATAACCCTTTCTAAATATATACCTTATATGCCCCAAGGGCAGAACTTATAACCCTTGCCATGAGCGTTGTGGGTGTTTGTCATCCTCAAAGACATAATTTCTGGAATTTCCAATTACGTTAAACAAAATAGCTATCTCAAAGTTTTATTGGATGTTTTTGGCAAATTGTGGGTGTGGGAGGGGGGTTAGTTGCCCTCCAATCACTTTTGACTATTAGAAAAGGCCCTAGCCCATTCAATTTCCAATCAAATAAGTTGTTTTCGAAGTTTCTACGACAACAAATGGCCATCATCAAAATTTCCATCTGATGCATTTCGGGAAAATACGAGCTGTGGTGGGGAGCATCCACCATCCTGTCATTCTAAGTCTTAAAAAGAAAACTGGAACATCTGATTGCGAATCCAATGAGCCTCATTCTGAAGTTAATACGAACACCCTTTCTATACGTACCTTATATACCCCAATGGCATAACTTATAAATCTCGCCCAGGGGGCTGGGGGGGTGCCATCCTCAAAGACACAATTTCCAGCCCTTTCAAATACGTTGAACGAAATGGCTATTTCAAAATTTTATTGGACACAGATGGAAAAATGGTGGGCGTGGGAGGAGAGTTAGTTGCCCTCAAATCATTCTTAACTAATAAAAGGGCACTTGTCCTTTCAATTTTTGACCGAATGAGCTGTTTTCGAAGTTTTGACGACAACAAATGGCCATATCAAAATTAAAAGCAGATGCATTTTGGGAAAATATGAAGTGTCTGGAGGGGTATCCACACCCCGATTGCTCTGAATCTTAAAAATAGCACTATATTTTCTGATTGCCAATCCAATGTGCCCCCTCCAAAGGTTATGCGATCACCTTTTCTATATATACCTAATATGCCCCCAGGACATAGCTTATAATCCTTGCCCTGAGGGTTCTGGGGGGTTGTCACCCTCAAAGACATAATCCTGGATCTTTCCATTGTATTGGATGGGTTTGGGGAAATTATGGGCGTGACAGGGGGGTTAGTTATCCTCCAATCACTTTCGACTATTTAAAAGGACACTAGCCCTTTAAATTTCCAATCGAATGAGCTCTTTTCAAAGTTTCTAAAACAACAAATGGCCATCTCAAAATTTCATTCAGATACATTTCGGGGAAATAGGAGGTGTGGAGGATGAGTTATCCGCTCCGATCACTCTGAATCTTAAAAAAAACAATTAAAACTTCTGATTAACAATCCAATGATCCCCCTTCGAGGTTTATATGATCACCCTTTCTATATAAGGCTTAAACACCCCCAAGGCACAACTTGTAATCCTTGCCCTGAGGGCTGTGGGGGAGGGTTTCATCCTAAAAGAAGTAATTTTTGGATCTTTCAACTACGCTGAACAAAATAGCTATCTCAAAATTTTGATATTAGATGTGTTTGGGGAAATGTGGGTGTGGGAGGGGGGAAAGTTATCCCCCAATTACTTTTGACTATTGACAAGGACACTAGCCCTTTCAATTTCCAATAGAATGAACCCTTTTCGAAGTGATTTCGACAACTCCTTCGATACGAAGTGCCTTGGTTAAAACAAAACAAAAATCAACAAATAAATAATACGTTGCGCCCACATTGCTCCTTACTAAGGTAGCGCTATTGCGCTGCCTATGATCTATTATATTTTTTCTGGTTCAAATCTCAATTTAAATTTGACACTTTATTTTTTGCTTTTGATTTCAAAATTTTCTGCATTTATTTAGTTCTTGATTAAAATTCCCCTTTTCAGCACTTTTATTTGGATTGTTCGGTTTAACAAGTCTTGGTTTTGATTCTCTCATTTGTTTTGGCAGTTTTTATTTCTTCCTCTGTTTGATTTGTTAATTCCATTTTTATATTTCCCTTTTTCTGCACTTTGATTTGGATTGTTTGGTTTAACAAGTCTTGGTTTTGATTCTCTCATTTGTTTTGGCAGTTTGTATTTCTTCCTTTGTTCGATTTGTTAATTCCATTTTTATGAAATATTAATCAAATGTTCACATTGAGCCAAAATGTTGTGCCAAACTTCAGAAAAAAAAAATTTATAAAATATTCAAACGTTTCTTCTTCACAGGTGAATTTCCAATGCACTAAGGCTGTCATAAAAATTTTGAGGAGAAGGATATATATAGGTCCATAGAAACTTCTGTTCTCGCTTCAGTTTTACTTAGAATCATATAGGGGCACTTCACATCTAAAGTAGTCTTGGTATTATTGGATTGCAAGATTTTAAATATAATTTGCATATTTCCGGTTCAAATCTTTGTTCAAATTTAGCATTTTTGGCTTTTCTTTTGATTAAAATTTTCTATATTTATCTAGTCTTCACTTAAGTTTCCCGTTTTTATACCTTTGTTGGATTCTTAATGTTTTTCAGTCTCAGTTTCAATTCCTTTGTCTATAAAAACGAAATTACAATGAAAATATTGTCAAAGCATTCAATATTTATTATTTTATTTCTTTTAACTGTTTTTATTTGCCTAAAATCATTTCTGCAACGCTTTTTTAATGAACTTCTAAATTAAATCGACATTATTTTCATCAAACTATTTCAAATTAAACAAAACCAGTGGTGACCATTAATTACCACAATAACTGAAAATAGTAATTTGGTTTTCAATTCTTCATTGTTCGTCAGGTAATCCAACCGGTCCAGGGCATCCATCGTGTCAACCCTAGCTTGAGCGTAGAGATTTCCATATCGTCGAATCAAGGCACTTGACATCCTCTCTCCATCACTAATCATGTCATAACGGGGGGTTGTATTTCTATCACTCATCGACTTCGCTTGTGCTGCGAGACTGAAAAAAAAATTCGCTATCAGTATCTCTTAAAAAAAAAGAATAATAGTTTTTTGCATGCTGACAAACAGTCTTCTTAGCGCAGATACCGATCTCCTGATTCTCTGCCTTTGGCGGGGAGTGCAGTGCCTATTTAAGGAGAAATAATCCGACACTTCCCGTGTTTTCCCCCAGATTTTTCTAGGTACTCATTTAGACCTGGTTCGAGTCTGGCTGAGCTAAGGGAGTCACACTACATACTTCCGTCCTAAACCTAATAATAACGGACACGAGGACTCGAGTCCCTGCACTTACGGACGCAGGATTGCAAGTCTAGCGCACCAACCACTTGGGTAGTACGGCTCATAGCACAAAGCTCTTGTCGAGCTTTCAAACTACGTACGTAGTTTTCTGTGTTAACTGGCAATTTTACATTATGTTGAGTAAAATCCTTAGCACTTAAACAAGTCCCTTCAAAAAAATGTATGTCAAATAATCCTCGTCTAAAATCATCAAAATCATCATGAGGAAATGATTCAAAAATTGAAAAACAAAAAATCGGAATAGAGATTGAGATTCAAGCTCTGGCCAAGCTTGAAAATCTTTCAAGAACAAGTCTTTTAATAGAACTCCTTGAAACACTATAAAACTCCAACAAAAGTTCCAAACTGTTGCTATTACTTTATGTTTTCCCTAACGTAACGTAAACCTACGTAACGTAAAGTTCTATGTAGATCTCGAGTCTAATCGGTACTACCTACTTTATGGACAAAACATTATTAAAAAAGATTACGTAGCGTAGAGTCTTAAGCTATGCTTATGTGACAGATTCTACTGTGTAGTCTGAAAGAACCATTAGACAAGTGAAACCGAGGATTAGTACTACACTGTTAGAATAAGCTCGTTACTGTGTTGAATGGAAATACGATCACAAAACAACTCCAACTCACCCTGTTTAAAACTTCTTATTTGGACATCCCAACTCAAATGCCATAAGTTATTTTTAGAGCATATTCCAGCCTAAATAGTTTCCTACCTACAAAATTTCCATGGTATTTGAATTGGCTCCCTCCTTCCAGGCGTGGGACAAAACAGGGTAAGGTTAGTAAGATTCTGTAACGCTTATTTATAAAGACTAAAAATGAACGAAGAAGAAAAGATCACTTATGAACAAAACAATCCTGTATCCATTAATTAGATCCTTAGATATTTACTATTGTCAAAATGAAAAAAGGCCCGTTTTGTATGCTATTTTTATACAGATTATTTACTCAGCATTAAATAATACGAATCATTAGGTAGCCACGAATCATTGACAGTCGAAAAAATGTCACAATAATAAATAGTGGGATTTAAACACAGTTGTTTTACACATCATATTGTGTTTTACACATAAAAATGAAGCACGTTTCGTTCAAAAACTTCGCTAGAAAATACTCAAGTCAAATCTAACACACATTTGAAAGCTGTAGTAAAAATAAGCCTTTTAGCGGTTTCTGTTCCACCAAACCTGCTTGTAAATTTCAAACGCTTGTACCTTTCGATTAAGTGCTCATTGACTTTTAGTGTACCTATATTTTAGAGGAGCAATTAAATACAAAATATCCTTCTTTCTTCATAGAGAATATAGAGAATATAAATGTATAACGAAAGTAAAACAGTTCAAAATAGGGATGAAACCTTTTTACTGACAGTGAACAGATATAAAATTTAACTGGATATTTCGAACACATATACAGTGTTCATCATCAGCAGTAAAACGATATGAACACTGTATATGTGTTCGAAATATCCAGTTAAATTTTATATCTGTTCATTGTCAATAAAAAGGTTTCATCCCTATTTTGAACTATTTTGCTTTCGTCATGGAAAGGCAGTGTGGTCTTCGAAGTTATCTATGAATGTATAACACTGGTAAAGGGTTCCTATTTGGGATTTAATGGTACCCCTACATCTCCGTAATCGGGTATTGTCATCCAATACGAGTCACGGTCAAGTTTCTTGACACAAGTAAATATTTGCAAAAAAATGTTTACCGTAAATCCTTTATCTTAGATATTTGGCACTTGACTATGTGCATGAGTCGGACTCTATGTAACCGGCTCAAGTTTGCTGTTATACAAGCGGAAGTATAATTTGCTATAGGACAGGGAGGGGCAACAACCTCCCTAGAACCCATTCCCTTGAGATGAAATTTAGTGTCTTACAAAATCTTGTCAAAACTAAGATAGACCTACATAATTCAAGCATCCGCAGAAACAGATCAGTTTTCTTTAGTATACCTTTGCCTTTATGATATGTTATGGCTCATTTTATTTCTTTTGCTTGGTCAATTTCACTTGACTTGGGAAAAGTTGCTCCAACTTCCCCCCCTCTAGGATTTTGATGTAGGATTTAACGTCCCTGATCCAAATGCTTATAACCTTTGGCGGGGGTAGTTTTTCCAAAAATTATTTCATGCAAACATTTTTTATTATCTATGGAGGATCCAATTATAGAAAGTTTTACAAGAAGAGACATTAGAAAATTTTCATTCTCCCAGGAAAGGATGTGGGGACTCCAAAGTCTACATCACAATGTTTTCTCCTTGAGGGGATGATCCTTCAAGAAAAAACATAGTGTTTTTGTTGATTGGATATTGATATCGCTGAAGCAAACCATATTATACCGTCAAAAAATTGTAGGGAGAGAAAAGAAGGTTAGCAATCGTAATGTAAACGAAATTATAATTACGTAAACGTAATCGGTAACCGTTCAAATAACAGAAAAAGTGTTCAAATTCCTATGGATCGAAATTGGCCGAAGGATTGAATCTCAGTTCAACAAAATAAGGGCCTGAGTCTGAGCATAGAAAGGCAATAACGGTGAAGCGAACTTTTACCCAATTGTAAATTTAATGCATATTTTCAAGCCATCATTTAATTAGAATTAAATACAAGAAACAAGTTTTTTTAAGTGAAATTAAGGATTTACATTAAAACCTAAAACGAACAGAAATTATTCCATCTATGAAAGGGGCTGTCCCCTCCTCAACGCCTTGCTCTTTACGTTAACTTTTTAAAATAATCAAAATGCACGTTTGAATTTGGTTCACCATACACGAAAAATTAAAACAAAGTTTGCATTTTCATTTTGAAAAGTTTATTCCATATATGAAGGGTTTCCCCCTCCTCAATACTTTTTCTCTTTAAGCTAAGGGTGTTAGCACTTTTAAAAAAGCTTCCTATTCTAATTAATTGGCCCCCGCATTTAGGTTTTAGTAAACAGTCAAACTTTAGCGTAAAGAGTAAGGTATAAAGGAGGGGGCAACTTTAGTGCAAAGAGTAAGGTATTGGGGAGGGAGGAACCCTTTGTATATGGAAGGATTTCCATTTCCCTACGAATTGTGGGGGGGTATTTTACACCTAAAGACCTAATTATTTGATCTTTCAACTATATGAACAAAATGACTATCTAAAAATTTTGATTAGATTTTTTGGGGGGAAGTGGACGTGGGAGGGGGTCCAGTTCTCTGATACGCTGAATCTGATGGTGAGATTTTCATTAAAATTCTACAAATTTTAAGGGGTGTTTCTCCCTTTTTTCGAAAATAAGGCAAATTTTCTTGGGCTCGTAAACTTTGATTGGTAGGACTAATCTTAACAAAACTTTGACTATATATATATGTATATATATATATATATATATATATATATATATATATATATATATATATATATATATATATATATATATATATATATATATATATATATATATATATATATATTGGTATAAAATTTGTGAGATTTTGTTACACATTTTGTTACAGTTCGTTACCTCGAACCTTTTGATGAATGAAAAGAAGGTTAGCAATGTTTATATGTTTATTTCTTTAATAATTTTTGTCTTCAAAAATGGTCGAAATTGTATTGATTAAAACTAAGTATTCAACTGAAATGTTCGTCGAGCTTTAGCGAAACTTATATGTGGAATGTATAGACCTATATCTCATGCACCTGATGACCAAACGATGAGGGAAGTTTCGTAATATCATGCAGCTTGTGGTAGCCTTGACCGGAAGCTCTGGTATATGGAACGGAAAACAAAGAAAAAGCAAGGGATCATCCCCATTATATTGGCAACATCCCTTGCTTTCTTGGCAAGTCAATTAAGTAATAGTGAATCGTAACTTGTAAGTAAATAACCTTAAACTAACCTCCACTCTCACTATTATTTTCTTTGGTAAACTATACCATTTTTTGGGTAAAACACACTATTTTTTGGTAAAATAGTAAACAGTTTTTACTATTCTAACATTAGTAGCATGCTGGGTATTTACGGGTCTATTGTGGCAGTAATCTAAACCCTGAATTGCAGATTCAGTAATTCCATTTCAACTTCTCATTCCAGAGGAAAGCAAACACTACTAGTTTTTCAGAAGGTTAGTATTATAGGAGGCCCATTTTAAAGCCTTTTCAAAGAGACAAAACAAGGTTAAATTGATCTGTGTTTTATTAAGACTGTTGCTTTGCCTCTATGCAAGATTATTGAGAGGTGTCTTTGTGTAAATTCAACAGCCATTGAACGAGCAACAGTTTCTGAATGTGCATCACCAAGTCATTTAGCGATTTTTGATTAAAACATACCACATTGTAGAGTAAGAAAAAGAACATATTTCAAACAGTTTTTGCTGTACCATGTTCAAATCTTTTTCTTCCTTATTATTTTTTTATTAACAACTACATAAATTTTAAAAAAAAACTTTGCATACTCTTGATAGATTGATTTTTTCCCCTTTTTTTATTTTAGTAACTTGTCACTTATTCTTTTGTCTTTTTAGGATTACAAATTCAGACGGACCGCAAGATGGAAATAAAACTTAAATCAATAGTTGTATAGTCTTTATTAGCCAAATGGCCAAGGGTTCCATTTTGTAATGATTTGAAAAATAAACTAAAATCGTACAAAGATATTACACCTTTATAGTTTTTTGTATTTTTCTGTCAGCTGTAGAAATAAGCCCAAGAATTGTTATTCTCTTTTTATATTTCTGTATTTTATTTGAGCCTAAAAATTGTCTTTTCCTCTTTTATACTTGGTAGCATTTACACTGCAAAGTGATTAACCTTTTATTGCACAATTTGGGCTAATTCTTCTGTCATCAAAACGATTTTGATAGTAATCTGTGTCTATGTTAAACAAATGCTTCAGCTATTACTTGCACGAAGCTTGAATATGTTCCTTCCTTTGTGGCTAAAGTCAATCACCTTGATACAATTATCATTCAAATAAGATCATCTAGTCAATTTAAACCATTGCACGCAATTAATGTCGGCTAAAATAGGAAAAAATTTGATGGGTGAGTGACCGTATCTTAAAAAATAAAATAGAATCGGATCTTTCTTAAAATGAAACTTTGGAAGTAAAATATTGATGGACTGTTTTCTCAAAAAATAACTTGTGTTACTAGCTTAAATTAGTTAACTACTACTAGAAAATTAAACAATTATAGAAATCACGGCCTAAAGTTTCAAATCGCTTCTGGTTTAGATGACAGCCCATATAATCAGACAAATTACTTAAGAAAACAATATTTGCTTAACAAGTCTTATGAGGATCAAAAATCCGATTAAAATAATAAATTTGATATCTTATATAGCAGCTTGAAAATACACCTACGTTAAACTTGTTTGTCGTAAAACCCATGACAGTAATAAAGTGATACTCGTCAATAGCTACCCAAACTTTAAATAGTTTTAGTCAGGAAACGTTAATTGAAATAATAATTCAAGTAAGATCTAGGGTAACATTTGGTTTACATGGACACCGAGTCCTTGCATGGAGACCAACACGAACGTCAAAAGAATTTACTCTTTATACTGATCCTAACTATCTAGAAAAAGTAAAAAATCGAAAGTTGTTAATACAGGAATTTTTTTGTTTCATGATTTGGAAAAAGGGAGAAATCATCTCCAAAAAAGAAGTGACCTCGACCGAGGTCACTCCATCAACTTCAGCAGCTGAATAACCTCATTTCAGAGTTTTGAGCACAGTATCTAACAAGAAGCATAAAAAATCTTAATTACGTGTCGTGTTTTCTGTTTCCTGCTCCCCCAGAGATAATTACATTGAACAACCAGTTTTAGGAGCTGGAAATAGGCTAATGAAAAAGGAATCAAACCACAGCGACGCCTCGCGATCGGCCCTTTTGTAACGTGAAAACGCAAATTTATCCTACATAGGAGGATTTACCACCCTCATGCACTATTTTGGTGGAAATTTCTGTTACTTTTAACATTGCCCAGGTCCTTTATTTTAATTGCTGTTCATTTTAGGATTCATAAATCCATCCATAGCATTATCAGTTATTTTAAAATACGATATGATTATTTATTTTAATTTCAGTTCGTTCCACCTTTGTTTAGTCGTGCATAGTACTTTCTTTTTGTTTGAGCTTTGAATCAAATAGAAAACAGTTTTCTTCAACTGAAAGTAAGGAGCAA